>NC_050081.1:5061860-5367353 GCF_009764565.3 Dermochelys coriacea
TTTAAAAAAAATAAAGCAAAGAAATCTGAAATATTCTCCTGACTGCATCAGGGACAAGTGGGCGGGAGGAGCATGTTCAGACAACGTTTGTCAAGTTCTGCTTCTCTAACCTTTCTTTGCCTTCCACCACCCTTTTTAAAAAAAAATTGCCTCACATAGATGAAAGGTTTCCTCCCTCATTGGTTTGATGAACTCTGACTGAGAAAATGCCTAGAAAATTCTCTTCTAGACTCTCATTTTCAAATGCAAAAAAGGATGGCAGCTATAAGGCTGCATCCACTTACATCCTATCTGACTTGCATGAGCTTCTCAGGGAGTCAATGCAATGAAGAGCAACCCCCGCCCCCATGATGCAATGTAGTAGCAAGGCATGACAATGATGAAACTTTATTGCTAGTAGTATTGCAGTAGCACTCAGGTGCACCTGTTGTGCACCAGGACCCCATTGTGCTAGGCACTGTATAAACGCAGACCAGAATGTTACTGCCTCAAAAGAGCTTGGATGCGTCATCTGTTGTGAAGCTAGTTAATGTGTGCATTAATTAGAGAGACTTGAAAAGTTTCTAGTTAAAAGCGAATCTTTTTGATAAGGTCTAATCAAAACAAATGTTTTGGTGAAAAAATATTTTCAACTACATTTTTTTGAATGAAACGTTTTTTGCGGAGGAATGTGAAGACTTTGGGAGATTGTTTCATTTCAAAATTGTGGGTCCCTTTACCTCAGACACACACTTTTTTAAAAATTATTTTCCAAGGTTTGTCAGACAACAGCATCAAAATCTTGGAAGTGTGTCTTTTACAAGTGAAAAGTGTTTTTCCTCCCACTTTTCCGTAGTTGTACTATTTCCCAATGGGAAAAATTTGAAAGGAGAATCCATCCAAGAAGAATTTTGCAGGAAAAATTCCAGGTTTTGGGCTAGCTGTAGTAATAATGATATGTGCTTGTAGTATAGTATTCAGCCAATAGATGTCACATTGATCAGGGTTGAAGGACAGTTCTGGGACCCGTTTTTTTGGAAGGGTGGAATGTTACTGATAAGATAACATTTCATGTCATTGCCATGTTTAATTAATCTACTTCATTCCAGAATGCAAACAGAAAGTCAATGGCTTCCCTCTTTGCAATGCTAACATCCATGATTTGGCATTGGCCTTTGTCTGCCAGCTTTTATTTACACACCATTTGCACTTACCACCTGGAGTGGGGTCAATATCAGAGATTGAGTCAGACCTCCCACAATCTGCCTGGACACACTGTAGGACCGCAACCTGGGATGACATGGCGAAAGGTCACAGGACTAAAGTCAGGACAGGAGAGCATTCAGGGATACATGATTCATTTCCTTAAGAATGAAAAATAACCTCTTCTTTAAGTCCATTCTCATGACTCAGCTGTGAGAACTTAAGGCTAATGAGGGGAAATTGGTCAGGCTTTTAGGCTGACCAGCTGATATACAGCCAGAGCTCTCAAAGGTTCTGGACCGATGTTATTGAAAGACAGGTGACTCAGTATTTATTATTTGTATTAAAACACATACAAATAAAAATCAATGTGTTCAAAGCTAAGCTACTCTTACTAATAAAAAAATCCAGAAAAAAATAATACAATGTCCAATAAAAAATCAACAAGATTCAACACTGCACTGGAATTAAATCATCAAATGAGTTAGATAATTAAATTAATACTAGAAATAATAAGTCCTTCTACATTTTAAAGTGGATTCTAAGAAGGTGGCTATCCATTTGGTTATAAATCCTGGCTAAAGAATTTTATCAAAATCAATTCAATTTTATAATGCAGAGTTGGTTAAGTGATGATTTTATTAGAGAAGAATTTGGTTTCAGTATTATTATAGTTACCCAATTAACTAATAAAAACCACAGTCATAAAGTAAATTATGAAGCTTCCTTCTTGTTGTGTGGTGGTTAACCCTTTCCTTCCCATCCACTAAGAGAGAGAGAGAGAATAATCCAGACTTTAGCAGACTACTCTTGGTAAACAAAAGTTTGAAACTGGCATCTGTAAATTCCAATAAACACAAGTTGTCAAACTTTTCAGGACTTTTTAACACAGGACACACTTTAGTTATTTTATGAGACAATATTTAGAGTGATTTCAATTTTGGGAATTTTTGTTCTGGCATCTTCCCTGTGTAGACTTTATGATCACACACACATGCATGCCACACTTTCACACCCTAAAATCAAATGATATTAGAAGGCCGGGATATCTCCTAGCTAATATGAAGCAAGGGACAAAAAAACAAGGAAAAAAAAGGAAAAATAAGAAACTTCAAATAATAAGGTGTTTGACCAGTCTCTCCCTGCACCTGGAGGCCTGTTAGCAAGGTGCACTGTGCAAGCAGAACATCACAATCTAGCTGCTTGTTCCAGCTTCTGCTCTGCAAGAGTCCAGAAGACTATAAGAGCTGAAAAGTTCACAAAGGCTGGAATAGCCTGTTTGTTGATGTCTTGACTTCCTTTCCCCAAGGTAGCCAGATCCTGGAGATTCTGAAATATCATTCTTCCTTTAGGTGACTTCTCAGCCCTATACTTGAATTTTATGGTTTGTGATCTTAGCACCATCAGCCTTGCAGCACCTTCCTTGAAGAATTCTGGACAACTCAGGTGTGAGGCCTCCCTTGTATCTATGTAATTTGGTCCAATCGGGTTATATTTAGGTCATCCTTTGCTAGCATCGGTTTTGGGAAAAGTCCTGTTTAAATCAGCTATTTCAAACATATTCAGTGTTTTACTTACTGTAAATCTGACTCTCTCACACACACCCCTCGCCCTCCCCTCAAAAAATATCAAAAATCGAGAAACAAGACCACTTGAGGAAGCTGACATGGTCTTACACAGGTGAACAGGTCTTGAGGTGACATTGTCCACTTTACAGGATTCTTGTGTTAAACTTTCCCTAGTGTTCTTTTTCAACAACCAGTCACTCATCATTCATCCATTAGCAAAATAAAAAAATATTTGGGAACAATGTTATGACCAGTTTCACATCAGGGAACAACGTTCTGACCAATGTCATTGTTTTTCTCCCAAACAAGACAATTTACAATAATCTTTCGATTTTGGAACTGGGCAATAAATCAAACAGCTCGTCTTTGGGAATCTTGACCTTGCCAGAGAATGTTTCTTTAAAATCTGTCGAGATGAAACCCATTTAAGAAAGATTTTTTTAAAAAAGTTTCTATAAGGCCTGTATTCTCATATATGTACAGCATTGCCGCTATAGAGTAATTAGCCAGACAGTCTGCTGCCAACCTATTCCCCCAGAAGCACATAGTGCTCTAAAGGGGGCAGCATCAAACAAACTGTGAGGCGGGCTATGGCTTCATCCACCTACACACCAGGTAGCAAAGCTGGCTGGCCAAGCTAGAGGGGGGTAACCTGCCTTCAGCAAAGCCGTGTAAGCAACAGGTACATTGCTTCTACATGCTAAAGAGCTACTGGATACCACTGGTGTTAACCCTAGGGCTCTGCAGCACCCTATCCTATGGGCTGGACCTAAATCACTGCCCTTGTTCACTAGAGCCGCCATTGTCACGCTTTTCAAGTTATTCATTCAAGGCAAAGGAATTGCGTGTTTCCTGGTTTGTATTGCATGGCGGCTTCTCTTCCAATTTGTACCACAGCGTTTAGATTCAAAAAGAACAAAACTCCTTCATGCTGCATCCTTCAGTAGCATACCAAGTTCAGTGGAGCCGCTAAAATCTGGGGATTTAAAATATTCCCCCTATCCTCTGCCTCCATCAGTCCCTGCTTTTTAGCCAGACCAACACCTTTTTAATCCATCTCCGCAAATACTGATTTAATAGTTGCTTGGCATGCAAAACTGTGGGGCCTTGCAGGCGATGCCACAATATTTAGTATTTTGCGGGTGCCCACAAATGTGCTAGGTGCTTCACAGAACAAGTAGAAGACAGGGCCCTACCTCAAGGCCTAATTGTGCCTTTAAGGCACTTGCCCACTTTGGAGGTCAGGAAGGAGCTAGATAAATCAGGCTGGAGCTCTCGGAAGCAGATTACTTACAACTTGTGACATAGACTTCTGCTTTACCGTGCCATAAACCCTGTGACTAATAGGGCTCATATTGTATTTCCAGATGTAGCTGAACAACGGGAAAGCTCGAAGTCACAGTTTGGAAACTAAGGCTACTAATTGAGTTAATCTTTCTCAATGAGTCAAATAAGAACCAATGCACAAAGTGATTATATGGTGCATTTCTTTGCTAGTACATTACCTGCACAGAGATCATTAATAATGGTTCCTCTTAATGTCAAGGATATAAATTAAAGTCAAGATCAGACTGAAAAACCTCTGAAAGTCAGACATCTGGCAGAATGTCCAACTCCTATAAACCGAGTTAGGGTTCATGTCCAATCTTTTATATACTCAAAATGCTATCTTTACATATGTTTGAAGGGAGTGTGGTCTAGTGGTTTCAGCAGGAGACAGCATCAGGATGCCTAGGTTTTATTCCCATCTCTGAC
The DNA here is from genome assembly GCF_009764565.3 of Dermochelys coriacea. Taxonomy (NCBI): domain Eukaryota; kingdom Metazoa; phylum Chordata; order Testudines; family Dermochelyidae; genus Dermochelys; species Dermochelys coriacea. Next base: position 5,066,366 of record NC_050081.1, read on the forward strand.
CTGCAGTGAAACCTTAGAGAGGTAAAGTCACTTTCTCCCCTGCCTCATTTTGCTTTTCTGTCAAATGAGGACAATCTAACTGCCTCATGGGAAGTTGTGAGGTTTATGTAATTTTGAATACTTGGGATCCTCTCAGGAGCAGTAGAAGTGCCAAGGGCTATCATTGTTGTTTTAGTATTATTTATATCGAGGTAGGACCTAGCAGACAGGGTCCAGAACTCCATTGCGTTAGGTGATCTGCAAACAGAGAACAAAAAGACGGTCCTTGCCCCAAAGAGATTACAATTTAAGTATAACAAGAGAAAATGGATGGATCCATTTTCAATGGATGGGGAGTACAAGGAAACAGTGAGATGATACTGATCAGGATGGTAGTCAGTGTATCAGTCTGTCACTGACAATATAATTTCCATTTCCCCAGTATATCCTGCAACTGAATAATGTACAGGGAAGCTCAACCAATTAGCCACAGCCTCAGTGGGTCAAGCTGGAGGGGAGAAAAAAAACAATGGGAAGAAATAAGACACCTCAGAATTTACTCAAAAAGAAAAGGAGTACTTGTGGCACCTTAGAGACTAACAAATTTATTAGAGCATAAGCTTTCGTGAGCTACAGCTCACTTCATCGTAAATGCATCCGATGAAGTGAGCTGTAGCTCACGAAAGCTTATGCTCTAATAAATTTGTTAGTCTCTAAGGTGCCACAAGTACTCCTTTTCTTTTTGAGAATACAGACTAACACGGCTGCTACTCTGAAACCTCAGAATTTACTGTGCAACTTGGTTATTATTTGCTAAATTCAGGTTCCCTGAACAATGCATTGAGCTTGAAAATGCCTTTGTATGAAAATGTATTGCTTGAGAAAACAGTATAGGATGATATCCATTTCAGAGTGCACCGTCCATCCTTCACACTTTAAACATGAAACTGTAACCAGGATTGATACAATGCTCTTAGTGGCAGTATAAAGACATAAAGCGAACCTCTCCTGTCCATTTGTAAGCTGCCCAGAGGGCGCCTCTAAATTGTACCACTGGATCTTCTGATTTTTTAGCCACAGGTCTTGTAACGGGAAGAAGAGTTGTTCTGTGCTAAATAAAGTGTATCAGACACAGTAATGAAAATAAAGACAGCTTAAGGGCATGGTACACATTTACTATTGAACAATGAAGCAGGAAAAAAATCCAAATAAAGTTCATTAAAATGAAGAATAGCTCCTCCCTTCCTAGAACTCTTTATTATCCTGGGGCATTCCCATAAGAGCTACAACACTTCAAGTTAAGAGCAGTTAGTTCTTTCAGATGAGAAGACCTATAAGCATAAATTAGATTTGGAAATGGTTCAGCTTGTGGTATATTGTGCATAAAAGGAGAATTTTATGTTTAATGTAAGGAAAATAAAAGAGACCTGGAACCATGTTGCTTCCTTCCACGGTTCTTCATTTTCCAAATAGACAAGACTGTTAAAGTATTCTGAAATAGTATTTGTCCTAAATGCATTTCCTGAATAAAGAGCTACTATAATTATGGGCTGGCTGTGTGGGCTAGTGGACAGCACATTTTACTGGGGCTTAGAAGACCTAAGTTAAAGACTTATACAGTCACTGAGGTTGAGGCCAGAAAGGACCACCAACTCATCTAGTCTGACCCTCCTATATTTCACTGGTGAACCGAAATTAGACCAAAATATTACAGCTCACAGGAGACTAGACTGTTATATGTCACAGGCAGAGTATATAAGGGACCCAGGGGCACCAGAGGAAGGAGATAACATCCCTCCGCCCAAAGAAAAAACCCTCTGAGAATGTATTACAGAGAAAAACCTTCTCCCTTCTCTGCTATCAGTTCAATTCCCTGCTAGACCACTGGTCTGCTGGGAAACCTTGGAAAAGTCACTTCACTCCCCTGTGCTTCAGTTTCCCCAGCTGTAAAATGGGGATAATGACACTGACCTCCTTTGTAAAGCACCTTGAGAACTACTGATGTAAAGTGTGATGTAACTTACCGGTAGGTATTATCATTTTTAGAACTACCACTAGATGGCAGGCAAAATACCACCGGTCTGAGGTGAAGCAGATAAGCATATAATTTCATCTTCAGAAATGTGTAACCGGCATTTTAATTCATCAGAACAGGCTGTGTGCAAGGGAAGATGCCTAATGACTCAAAGAGCTCAATCTATTTAGCTTAACAAAGAAAAGGTTAAGAGGTTACTTGATCAGTCTATAAGTATCTACATAGGGAACAAATATTTAATCATGGGCTGGAAATTGAAGCTAGACAAATTCAGACTGAAAATAAGTGTAATTTTTGTTGACAGTGAGGATAATTAACCACTGGAATAATTCATCAAGGGTTGTGATGGATTCTCCATCACTTACAATGTTTAAATCAAAATTGGATTTTTTTTTAATAAATGATACAATCTAGAAATTATTTTGGGGGAAGTTCTAGGGCCTGTGTTATACAGGAAGTTGACTAGATGATGACAATGGTTTCTTCTGGACTTGGAAGGTATGACTCTATGAATTTGTGCATGAAGTCATGGTAAAGGCTTGAAAAGTAGAGCAATGCAATTGTGCTAACTATACAGCTAGAATCGATTGTGTACATATTACCCCATCACACAGCTCTTCCCATAGTAAGTATAAGTAATACCCTAAATCTATTAAAGATACATTTATGGTGTATATATGCAGATGTGTTGAGTCCTCCTTTGTTTTGTGTACTGTATAATTACTGCTGCTGGTTCTGGTTTATTTCCTTTTGTTCTAATGCGGTGGTCTGTGCTCAGCCTGTCACAACCAGAAAACCAGTTCACTTGTTTCTTCTTGCAAAGATTTTTTGCCGTCTTTCTTTCTTTCTTTCTTTCTTTCTTTCTTTCTTTCTTTTTTTTTTTTAAAAGAACTCAACAAAACCCAAAATCTTTAATCTGATGTTGTAAATGTCTGCAGGCAAATTCTGTTTCAGACAAAGGGGGGGGGGGGAAACCACCCTCCAGGTGCAGAGAGAACACTTGGCAAGAAACTTGTTAAACTATGTCCCTCTGGGAGCTGAAACTAAAGAAACTGGATTAATGATTATATAAGTCGACACACATGAAAACAGATTGACTACAGATAGGAAAACAGGTGAGTACAAATAAGACATGGGATTAAAAGAGAGGCTGGCTAATTAACTTGTTTTTTAAAGTGTTATAGATCTGGGTTCAATTGTAGGTGAGGTCAGAAGAAGTGGAAATATGGTTGCTGGTTTCATTTTAGCTCATAAAACCACCATACATGCTGGTACTACCAACTTTCCCTGCTCCAGAAGTGGAAGCTAATGAGAGTAAGTCTCAGGAGTAGGAGCAGATCAGAAATCCATGTTAGGGTTTTTAACCTGTTGCCTTTCACTGTAGTATCAGAGAGCCTTGCATGTAAAAATCATTAGCAACATTGACCTCCCTACTTAATTGGGTACTTGGCCTGTTTTGGAGTAAAAACTACTTGGAATAGCATTTTTTAAATTAATTTACTGTTTTTAGGTTGATTAGTTTCAAGCTACTGTTTGGTTTTTTTAGGCTTTGGGAGTTTGTTTTATTTTTACTTGTTGGGATTTTTTGGCTAGAAAAGGATGTAACGTTGCATGTGCCATTCTTATGGTGGAAAGTTCTTTGAAAAAAATCCATTTAGAGACCTGGGAGTGGAAAAGACGGGAGTCTACAGGTCTGGATTGAGCTGCAGGGGTCAAAGACTGTGTTAGTGGGGAAAGTGGGCAAGTCAGGTTTCTAGTGTACTGGCAGGGCTGGAGGGGACAGTGCTCAGTTTTCTTCCCTGTACTCTATTTCTGCAGCCAGCAATCTCAATCTCTCCATGTTTTGGGCAGTAAAAATCAGTAAAATATGGAAACAGACAAAATATGGAATGATAGTGCAACTTCTGGAAGATGATTACTGGGATGTTGGTTTGGTGTAAAAAGAAAAGGAATACTTGTGGCACCTTAGAGACTAACACATTTATTTGAGCATAAGCTTTTGTGAGCTACAGCATCATCCGATGAAGTGAGCTGTAGCTCACGAAAGCTTATGCTCAAATAAATGTGTTAGTCTCTAAGGTGCCACAAGTCCTCTTTTCTTTTTGCGAATACAGACTAACACGGCTGCTACTCTGCAACCTGTCATTATGCAAGGTTTTGGTGTAAGCATATGAACATAAGAATGGCCCTACTGGGTTAGACCAAAGGTCAATCTAGCCCAGTATCCTGTCTTCCAACAGTGGCCAGTGCCAGGTATCCCAGAGGGAATGAACAGAACAGGGAATCATCAAGTGATCCATCCCCCGTCGCTCATTCCCAGCTGCTGCATGATCAAGTATGATACAGAAATACTAATGAATTTATATAGTATTATGTAGCTTGCTACAGTCTCCACAGCAGGTGAGAAAATGACCAAGATGTTTTATAGGCATTTCTCTATTCCACCTTCATTAGCTTTCAGTGCAAGAATTCCTCAGATTCATCTCCCATCAATTAACAGTTGTTTAGCCAAATCGGCAAGTACAGATATTTAGAAACCAATGCGAGTGAATTGTGCTAGAGTTCAATACATACTCCCTTGTATCAGCTTTTCATTCCCCCCCCTGAGTTAAATTGGGCAACAGTGTCAAGAAATATCCTCTATCCCAGTCAACATCAGGACTTTCCAATCATACCAAATGCCATATCTTGTCAGACCCACGAATGAACAGCCTGAGGGCTTTCACAGAATGAAGGAAGTTAACTGCATGACATATGTAGGGAGTGAAATGGCTTTTCCTTAATGAAAAACCATTATAAAATCATTCTCCATATTAACATAATTCTACTATGCAGCAATTAGTGGCTCACTGCAAATTGCATGAGGATGTGGCTGATAGCAAAGGAAGGGATGCTTTTACATGTGACTACAAGAAAGAACTAGCATTAGGAGATCTAGGCTCTGTTCCTAGCTCCATCAGTGTACCTCTGTTTTTCCATCTGTAAAATGAGAATAATAATAATAATGTACTTCATGGGATGGAAACATAGAATCCTAAAACTGGAAGTGACCTCAAGAGGTCATCTAGTCCAGTCCCCGGCACTCATGGCAGGGGTAAGTATTCTCTAGACCATTCTGGACAGGCATTTGTCTAACCTGTCAGGAATTGTAGAGAGACAAGGTAGGTAAGGTAATATCTTTTATTGGATCAATTTCTGTTGGTGGGAGGGACAAGTTTGCTGGACACCAGCTACAAACTACACTACATACAATTTATGGGATATTGTAAGCTTCATTATTCTCTGTGATAATTTGCTTTGAGATCATCATATGGATGATAGAAAAACTGATGGTGCCATCCCCACCGGGAAAGTTAGTATCCAATTTATTTACAAAGAATCAGTTCAAGTGCAATATTCCTGAAGTCAACCTGACTATGCAAACCAGATTACTACTCCGCCACTGTGAAACCTTTGATCAACCTACAAAAAACAATAATGAGCAAATGAAATATAACAAATGGCAGGTTGTATTATTACTGGAACCACAAACACCTCCAGGACCATTTTCCCACTCTTAGCTCAGCCTGACCTCAATGAACTATTTTTTCTTGCTATTTCCCAGAGTGCCTTGCTGCACCCTGGGCTCTTAAAACATGACTATGGGAATTGTTTTAACTAGAGCTCTTCCTGAAAGGCAGTTATTATGAAACTTAAAGAGATGTCTCTGATAAACAACACACCCACCTTCCTCAGCCTGCAGCCTGTTTGGAGTGGCACATGGCCAGAAATGATGCAGCTTTGAGTTTTGTCAGCAGGTTTAATTTGTGTTCCTTCCATTTATGGATGGCTTAATTTGTTTTGGAGGGGGCTGCCTTTTCCCCATTAGAACCCAAGGAGATTACCCATTATTGCAGCAGGTAAGGTAAGATTCTCCCACAAAGTATCAAAGTTCCATAGGAAGGTGCTCAAAAATGCTGGGGAAACTTCCCAAGAGTTGAAGTTCAGTCTGGATGGTTAGTGTTGCACCTTATTATTTTGTTGTTTGTTATTCACAAATCATGGTAAGTGATTTGCACGAAAGACACACCAGCCCTCAAAAGCGTAAGTCCAAATGTTGAGGTTTAGGGTCAGATCTTACACTCTGTGAATAACACTGTTATGCTGAAAGGGGCTAGTGGCTGCCAAAGATGATCAAAGATCTCCTTTAAAGTCAGCAGGGATGTGAAGCATTATCTCAGGCTCAATAGAAGGAGCAGTTAAGCCCCTTTCTGTAGCAGATGCAGCTACAAACAGTGGAGGGACCACCCCAAGGTACAAATCAGGTCAGAGCTAAGCCAAGTGGGCTGCAGACTGATTGCAAATTCAGGGGCTAGGAGATTGGTTTTGCAGCCTGCATGTATTAGAGGCAGAATGACAGAAGAAATCTGGAAAAGCAGCTGAGTGTGTGAGCCTGAGATGAAGTGGAGAGACAGATTTCTGGGCACAGAGGTCGCTAGCAAGGAAACTGCTTGGTGCTGTTTGTTTTTACTGTGTTCAAGGAAACAGATCTTTCTGTATGTTTGTTTAAATAAACAAAATTGTGTTAAAATATATATACCAGACTGGAATCATTAATTTCTCATCCTGTTATGTTTCACAGCATAGAAATAGAGAAGTTAGATTAAAAAAACATAAAACACTTTTGCTGGAAGGTTTCAAACTAACATGACCCTGCTGCTTAGAATTCAGAATGATAACACAGAAGAAATGGAAAAAAATAGAGACAAAACAGGCTGCTCCCTAAACCAGAATGGCATAATTAATCCTACCTTACTCTAGGCTTTCAGTCTGCAGCACACTGATTCGTCTCTGATCACATGCTTCCCTACAGAGCCCATTGCCTGCAAGCAGGGCCAATACGCTACACATGGGAACAAGCTTACAAGGACCTGAATATTGCTTAACTGCTCAGGCCAAAGGTGTAGTAATACTCATAGGGATCAAATTTATAGAAAGGATTACCTCTTATGGAAAATCTGCCTTGATTATGAACTGATCAAATCAGTGGAAGCTGCCATCTTTTCACATCCTTCTCTTACCTACTGCCTCTGAAAGGTGGTATCTTCTGGATGAGGATATGAGCACATTTTCTAAACAGCCTTGGACAATGTTTTGAAATGCCATTTCTAGACGTTCTTGTTCCAAACATGGAGCAAAACACGATAGCACCCACGGGTGACAAGTCAGAACATGACTAACTTGATGCTTTGCAACTTCTGAGGCACCTCATATTTAAACATCTCAAAGCATTGTCAATCAGTAATTAAGCTTCTTAACATCCTTGAAGTTTATATTGTATTGTACACATTTTACGGAGGAGAAAATTGAAGCACAAAAAGGAAAAATATTCCGATATTACCACTAATCTGGTCTGCCTTATTTTTTTAAATTCACGATTTTAGGCACCTGGGACCTAAGTCCCAGAGAGGATGAGCACCCACAGTTTTTTAGGTGTCTCATGTTGGGCACCCAAAGTGAGTTGGCATTTCTGAAATGTTTGACCCAAGATTACTAAGCAAATCAACTGCAAAACTAAGAATAGAACACACAATTGTTGGCTCCCGGTCTTTTCCTCTAACTACTAAATATATTCCATTCATGATAATGTTTGGATGCAAATGCTCAAAGTCCATGCTGTTTGTCTAATTTTTAGATTGTTTTCTCTTTTTTCCCTCTTTTCTTTTTGGTGAAGTCTGGTCCTGGGTATAAAATGTTTTCAATAATGAAAGCACGCTGCTGCTAGTCTGAATGTGCTGCAAAGTGCTAGACTTCATCCACAACTACTGTAATAATTCTTACAGCAATCATTATGATACTTCCAGATGTTGGTACATGTATTATGCTTTCCAAGTACAACTCAAATCCCACATGTATCCCAAAACCACATGGAAGGGGAACGTTAGCTCTGGGGGTGGACAGTGTCTGTATAATTTCCTTAGCTTTCCACAGTCCCATTCTCCCCCCGCCACAGATTAGTTTAACAACTGCAAATAGGCATGAAGGATTTGCTGCAATAAAGATAGCATGTTGCAACAAGCAAATCTTTGAGAAAGCCACTTTGTTTCCCACAGATCTTCTCCATAGAACTTATTATGCTGCGCATTGTCACCCCACAGATCAAGAATGGATTTAACACTCTAATTACGATGATACACCTAAGATCATGATCACTTTTAATATTCCTGGGTTACCGACATCTGATGATATTTTTGTGTCTTTTAAGAAACCTTCAGAAGGAAAACCAAAGTCTGGATTGCAAACAAACCAGCAATAGATTTAGGCCCATCTTTATTTAGCTTGTCTCTGGCTTTATTCAGAAAGCAGACTTCCCTTGATCCTGCATTGTATTTTAATCTCAAAAAGCCAAAACCCATAACCCAAAATACAGAAATATGGAAGCCTGCAAAATAAAAGTAGCATGGAGAAGTCTCTTCAACTGGAGGATAAAAAGACACAGCTGCTCTGGAGTTTCCAATCAAAATAGACAACCAGAGGTGTTAGTAATTTACACCCTCTTAGTTTATTATCTTCTGATGCCCTGCCACACCTGGATTACAGCTCTCCTATGGGCTGGTTTTAGAGTTTGTGGCCCAAGCAAGACTAAATTACAACTCTGTGTAAACTTGAAAGCTTGTTTCTCCCACCAACAGAAGTTGGTCCAATAAAAGATATTATCTCCTCACCCACCTTGTCTCTCTAGTGTCCTAGGGTATGACACAGTTACTACACTGCATACTACTCCCCCTATGGACAGTCTTTGGAATTACTTTGCACCCTGAGCAGAACTAAGGCCAGAGCAGGAAGAGTTTTTAGCACTCGTTGAGTTGATTTTAGAATTCCCGGTGTCCTGAAAAACCCATTCTCCCCCCATAGTCTAATTTTAGAACTTCTGTTGGCCTAAGCCAAAGTTCAGTATCTCAGCATGAGCCATCTTTAAAGCCCCAGTTGGGTCTGGTGAAAATGATGCCTCCTGTAGGGCCAGATAGCTGAGTGTTTAGCTCCCTGCTTCTCTGAAATCCAACCCAGATCTTCCTTCTGGCAGCGCAGTGCTGGGCCACCTACCTAGCTTCAACTTGTTTTGACCATGAATCTATCTATGAGCTGTTCGCAATGTTGACATCAATTGTTGGGGTTAAGTGCTCTCTTTCCTGAAAAATATTTTCATTTGACATTCATCCATATGTCAGTGAGCAGGGAGCAGCAGGTCTAAACAGGAGAAGAATTGAAATGAACCCAATTTGCCACCTTGCAGCATCGTGTATTGATGAGCCAGCCAGATAAGGCAGACTGCCAGATAAGGGTCTTTCTTCACTGAAGTATACAATCAGATTTGTCATGGAAGTGAGCTAATGTACTCATTTGGCCTCTTATGAACCCCATTGTAAATCCAGAGTATTCAAAAATGTACACTGGTGTAAAAGTGGGAAGAATAGGGCCTCCGGTGTTTAAAAGAAATCCCCTTTCAGCTTAATGTGGCTGATTAGAAATGTGTCTTTGTCTTGAACAGGTTTCAGAGTAGCAGCCGTGTTAGTCTGTATTCGCAAAAAGAAAAGGAGGACTTGTGGCACCTTAGAAACTAACAAATTTATATGAGCATAAGCTTTCGTGAGCTACAGCTCACTTCATCGGATCCAATGAAGTGAGCCATAGCTGTAGCTCACGAAAGTTGGTGCCACAAGTCCTCCTTTTTCTTTTTGTCTTGAACAGGAGGATTAGAGCACACATGCGAACAATCCTGTTCTAGAGCAACTATTTTGTATAGAGATTATTAGAGATACATTTGTGCCAACTCAGGAACTTCTGTCTTCTAATTCCAGTTCTGACATGGCCTCTCATTATGGCCTTGAATACGTCCTTCCACCTCTCAGTCTCCATTTCCCAGCTGATAAGATGGGGATAATATTTACTGACCTTACAGCAGTGAGATGAGTCTTGGGACCTATAAAATCCTTAGGGGGTATAAAAAGTGCTAGTAGATGTGCTTGCCTAGGGGAGAAACTATCCCTTGGCTCCCACATAAGATTTTTTTTGGGGGGGCGATTCTTTAACCTGTACTCATAATGGCTGAGAATAGCTGCAGATGCAGCTCACTCAGTCCAAGCAAAGGAAGGAGGAGTTAAATTCCTTTTATTCAACAGTGACCTCAGCCTGCAGGGAAAGGTAGGATGTCAAAGAGAATTGTGGTAACTGTAATGGAAGCCTCGGGTGGTGGAAGAGTGAGATAATGCATTATTCAGAACATACTATAATTCCTCAAATTTCATCCTCTCATAATAATAAATAACAGTAATAATAATAACCCCCTCGCTCTTTTCATCAGTAGATCTCAAAGTGGTTAGTATCATGATACCCATTTTACAGAGGGGGGAAACTGAGGCACATAAAGAGGAAGGGTCACCGAGCAGGCCAGTGGCAAAGCTGGAGATAGAACCTGGTTAGAACTTACACAAACCTGCTGTGGTGCTTGAAACACCCTAACAACAATTAAAATATGCCATGTCATAAAAACACTACAAACCTGCCACAGACACTTCTTCTGAAAATGATGGGTTTGTATCTGGATCCATGGAGAGGGGAAGGATAACAATCTGGATCCAGGAATGTCAGTAACTAAATATATGCCCCAGGGCTGGGGGGGGGGGGGGGATTTTAACACACTTACAATCATAGAATCATAGAATCATAGAATATCAGGGTTGGAAGGGACCCCAGAAGGTCATCTAGTCCAACCCCCTGCTCAAAGCAGGACCAAGTCCCAGTTAAATCATCCCAGCCAGGGCTTTGTCAAGCCTGACCTTAAAAACCTCTAAGGAAGGAGATTCTACCACCTCCCTAGGTAACGCATTCCAGTGTTTCACCACCCTCTTAGTGAAAAAGTTTTTCCTAATATCCAATCTAAACCTCCCCCATTGCAACTTGAGACCATTACTCCTCGTTCTGTCATCTGCTACCATTGAGAACAGTCTAGAGCCATCCTCTTTGAAACCCCCTTTCAGGTAGTTGAAAGCAGCTATCAAATCCCCCCTCATTCTTCTCTTCTGCAGACTAAACAATCCCAGCTCCCTCAGCCTCTCCTCATAAGTCATGTGCTCTAGACCCCTAATCATTTTCGTTGCCCTTCGTTGTACTCTTTCCAATTTATCCACATCCTTCCTGTAGTGTGGGGCCCAAAACTGGACACAGTACTCCAGATGAGGCCTCACCAGTGTCGAATAGAGGGGAACGATCACGTCCCTCGATCTGCTCGCTATGCCCCTACTTATACATCCCAAAATGCCATTGGCCTTCTTGGCAACAAGGGCACACTGCTGACTCATATCCAGCTTCTCGTCCACTGTCACCCCTAGGTCCTTTTCCGCGGAACTGCTGCCGAGCCATTCGGTCCCTAGTCTGTAGCGGTGCATTGGATTCTTCCATCCTAAGTGCAGGACCCTGCACTTATCCTTATTGAACCTCATTAGATTTCTTTTGGCCCAATCCTCCAATTTGTCTAGGTCCTTCTGTATCCTATCCCTCCCCTCCAGCGTATCTACCACTCCTCCCAGTTTAGTATCATCCGCAAATTTGCTGAGAGTGCAATCCACACCATCTTCCAGATCATTTATGAAGATATTGAACAAAACGGGCCCCAGGACCGACCCCTGGGGCACTCCACTTGACACCGGCTGCCAACTAGACATGGAGCCATTGATCACTACCCGTTGAGCCCGACAATCTAGCCAGCTTTCTACCCACCTTATAGTGCATTCATCCAGCCCATACTTCCTTAACTTGCTGACAAGAATGCAGTGGGAGACCGTGTCAAAAGCTTTGCTAAAGTCAAGAAACAATACATCCACTGCTTTCCCTTCATCCACAGAACCAGTAATCTCATCATAAAAGGCGATTAGATTAGTCAGGCATGACCTTCCCTTGGTGAATCCATGCTGACTGTTCCTGATCACTTTCCTCTCCTCTAAGTGCTTCAGGATTGATTCTTTGAGGACCTGCTCCATGATTTTTCCAGGGACTGAGGTGAGGCTGACCGGCCTGTAGTTCCCAGGATCCTCCTTCTTCCCTTTTTTAAAGATGGGCACTACATTAGCCTTTTTCCAGTCATCCGGGACTTCCCCCGTTCGCCACGAGTTTTCAAAGATAATGGCCAAGGGCTCTGCAATCACAGCCGCCAATTCCTTCAGCACTCTCGGATGCAATTCGTCCGGCCCCATGGACTTGTGCACGTCCAGCTTTTCTAAATAGTCCCTAACCACCTCTATCTCTACAGAGGGCTGGCCATCTCTTCCCCATTTTGTGTTGCCCAGCACAGCAGTCTGGGAGCTGACCTTGTTAGTGAAAACAGAGGCAAAAAAAGCATTGAGTACATTAGCTTTTTCCACATCCTCTGTCACTAGCTTGCCTCCCTCATTCAGTAAGGGGCCCACACTTTCCTTGGCTTTCTTCTTGTTGCCAACATACCTGAAGAAACCCTTCTTGTTACTCTTGACATCTCTTGCTAGCTGCAGCTCCAGGTGCGATTTGGCCCTCCTGATATCTTTCCTACATGCCCGAGCAATATTTTTATACTCTTCCCTGGTCATATGTCCAACCTTCCACTTCTTGTAAGCTTCTTTTTTATGTTTAAGATCCGCTAGGATTTCACCATTAAGCCAAGCTGGTCGCCTGCCATATTTACTATTCTTTCGACTCATCGGGATGGTTTGTCCCTGTAACCTCAACAGGGATTCCTTGAAATACAGCCAGCTCTCCTGGACTCCCTTCCCTTTCATGTTAGTCCCCCAGGGGATCCTGGCCATCTGTTCCCTGAGGGAGTCAAAGTCTGCTTTCCTGAAGTCCAGGGTCCGTATCCTGCTGCTTACCTTTCTTCCCTGCGTCAGGATCCTGAACTCAACCAACTCATGGTCACTGCCTCCCAGATTCCCATCCACTTTTGCTTCCCCCACTAATTCTACCCGGTTTGTGAGCAGCAGGTCAAGAAAAGCGCTCCCCCTAGTTGGCTCCCCTAGCACTTGCACCAGGAAATTGTCCCCTACGCTTTCCAAAAACTTCCTGGATTGTCTATGCACCGCTGTATTGCTCTCCCAGCAGATATCAGGAAAATTAAAGTCACCCATGAGAATCAGGGCATGCGATCTAGTAGCTTCCGTGAGTTGCCGGAAGAAAGCCTCATCCACCTCATCCCCCTGGTCCGGTGGTCTATAGCAGACTCCCACCATGACATCACTCTTGTTGCACACACTTCTAAACTTAATCCAGAGACACTCAGGTTTTTCCACAGTTTCATACCGGAGCTCTGAGCAGTCATACTGCTCCCTTACATACAGTGCTACTCCCCCACCTTTTCTGCCCTGCCTGTCCTTCCTGAACAGTTTATAACCATCCATGACTGTACTCCAGTCATGTGAGTTATCCCACCAAGTCTCTGTTATTCCAATCACGTCATAATTCCTTGACATCACCAGGACCTCCAGTTCTCCCTGCTTGTTTCCAAGGCTTTGTGCATTTGTATATAAGCACTTGAGATAACCTGTTGATCGCCCCTCATTCCCAGTATGAGGCAGGAGCCCTCCCCTCTCAGACATTCCTGCCTGTGCTTCCTCCCGGTATCCCGCTTTCCCACTTACCTCAGGGCTTTGGTCTCCTTCCCCCGGTGAACCTAGTTTAAAGCCCTCCTCACTAGGTTAGCCAGCCTGCTGGCAAAGATGTTCTTCCCTCTCTTCGTAAGATGGAGCCCGTCTCTGCCCAGCACTCCTCCTTCATGGAACACCATCCCATGGTCAAAGAATCCAAAGCCTTCTCTCCGACACCACCTGCGTAGCCATTCGTTGACCTCCACGATTCGACGGTCCCTACCCAGGCCTTTTCCTTCCACGGGGAGGATGGACGAGAACACCACTTGCGCCTCCAACTCCTTTATCCTTCTTCCCAGAGCCACGTAGTCCGCAGTGATCCGCTCAAGGTCATTCTTGGCAGTGTCATTGGTGCCCACGTGGAGAAGCAGGAAGGGGTAGCGATCCGAGGGCTTGATGAGTCTCGGCAGTCTCTCCGTCACATCACGAATCTTAGCCCCTGGCAAGCAGCAGACTTCTCGGTTTTCCCGGTCAGGGCGGCAGATAGATGACTCAGTCCCCCGGAGGAGAGAGTCCCCGACCACCACCACCCGCCTTCTCCTCTTGGGAGTGGTGGTCGTGGAACCCCCAACCTCAGGACATCGCATCTCATGCCTCCCAACCAGCGGGGTCTCCTTCTGCTTTCTCCCCCCAGACATATCATCTGGTCCACTCTCCGCATTGGTACCTGTGGAGAGAACATGAAAGCGGTTAGTTACCTGTGTCTGTGTTACTGGAACCCGGACATTCCGCTTACCTCTTCTGGAGGTCACATGTTGCCAAGCTTCTTCACTGGCCTCTTGGCTCCTCTGTGCAACCTGCTCTATATCTTTAGAGCTTTGTGCCCCTAGAAGGCTATCCTGAGTTTGGTCCAGAAAATCCTCAGTCTCTCGTATACAATCAGGTGGATTGACATGAGATTGACATCAAGTTGAAAATCTCCCCAGGGCCTGCCACAGCCACCACTTAAGATATGATCATGCAATTCCTGGCATAATGGGCCGGTCCTCTATTATTCCAGTAATGTCTAGAAGCCTCAATTTACAGTGAAATGCTGTTATCCGAGGCACTGTACAAACACCTGGTAACAGACTGTCCCTGTCCCATAGTGCTTACAATCTAAATAGATAAGACAAACAGGAGGAGGGAGAAAAGAATAATTATTCCCACTTTATGGATGGGGAACGAAGGCAGAAATTAGGAAACTTGCCCAATATCACACAGGAAGTTTTTGCCAGAGCCAGCAATTAAATGCAGGTCTCCTGAGTCCCAGTCCAGTGCTTTAACTTCAAGACCATCCTTTTTCTCAGTTGACAGCATCTAACACAAAGTTCCTATCAAAATCTCGGTACCTTTTTTCAGTCCCAAAGAGGGAAAACATCTGTTATGGAGGAAGCATACCCATTTATGTAGACAGGACTGTCCTAATTCAGCAGCTTAGCAGCTGCTTGCTTGACTTGTTGTGTGGACTTGTTTCCCTAATAAAACTGCTTTGCTGACAAGGTAATGAGAACTAGGTATGGAGACCGATAATAAGGCCTTCCTCCTTCAGAGGCTGTTAAAGGGAGACTGTCAAGGCTTGAAATTCACACCCACCATCAGCTGTGCTTTGGTTTTGCAGGCCCGCGCTTGTGAAGGTGTCACACCATCCCTTTGCCTTGCCCACCTGCTCCCTTCATTTGAGCCAAAAGCATGTTGAAACTGACAAGGCTCTTGCTGGCACCTGGCAGCACCCTCAGAGAGTGTGAATTTGGGGATATTTCTCATGCACATAGCCGACAAACACAGAGGGGCTAGGGGCTTCATATTACACGTTGTGACACACTGCTGCTCTGGTAGTAGGCATGGCCACCCTTAGCAATGACTTAATTGCAACAGATGAATGCCTGCAGAGCCAATGCATGTTGAATTTCACAATGATACATTCTCTCTCTTTTTAAATTGGTTCTCTTGTAAGTAAAGAGACCACTTCATAACTGGGGTTAATTTTTACTATACATGTAGCCCTACAGGTGTTCCTGGTACTGGAGATTTAATTAATCCCTCCAGCTCAAAAAGCATCCAAAATTAAATATTGCCTATTTTGTTTATTAGAAATATTAACAGGAGCAATTGGAGACCAGAGATGGGTTACTGGCATGGTGTTTTAAAACCTGGATCTATTTATATCAGGTGAGGAAGGCTGGATATATCAGGACAATGGCATCTCAGGCATCTCAAATATCTTACTTCTGGAGCATTGGTTCACATCCACATAGACAATAATGGGTTGCTGGGAGCTGAATTTAATTCTTATGCAACTTTCTTGCATCGTTTGATCTTTATCTCTTGCAGAGGAGGATCTGGAGATTCTGTAAGGAAGCTACCTACTAAAATAGGAGAGGTTTTTTTAGATTTGTCAGGACACAAGACACAAAACAAATACATTAAGTGGTCAACATGCAGAATACAAGTTTCTTTGTTGTGTGTTTAAACCTACAAAAATATGTCTGCCATACAATTAACCTCATTATCAATTGGAATAGAGTCAACTTAGGCCTCACTCACCCAAATATCATAGGATGATTGCACTGATTAATCCATCTAGGAGAAGGTTCTCACACTTAAAGGAAGGCTCAGTGCAAACCACAAGGGTGGGGCCCATTTTGAGAATGTCTTTTCTTAAATATCTCAAAATGAACCTTTATATTGTTCTAATTAATTGCCTGATGTGGCCAGGGAACATACCAAAGAAACCAATTCCTTCTCTACACCCTGATTAGTGAGAGAGCTTTCTGCTTGAATCATGCTTTGTCAGCTATCCTAGTTCTGTTGTCGATTCTAAGACTAGAAAGGACACCTGTCCTCATCTACTCTAATGGCCTCCATGACAAAAGCCACAGGATTTCACTCATTAATTCCTTCGTCAAGCCAAACAACATGTGGTTGAACTGCATCAACTCTTTTGGAAAAATACATTTGATCTTGATGTAAAGACTTCACTTCCCTTGGAATTCCAATGCTTACGTGTTCTCACTGGTCTAAACATTTTTCCTTATTCCCACTTTGAATTTGTCTAGTTTCAAACTCCCAGTCACTGAACTTTGTTATGTCAGTGTCTGCTAGATTAAAGAGCCCTCTAGTACCCAAATGTACCTGTATCTAGGTGGTCAGTGTCAAAGGAAATCCCTGAGAGGCAAGCTCCTCTAGATGGTAATGACTCTCTTCCCCACACTTTTGGATAAAAAGGGACCCAGATCTCAGCTGTGCCTTAATTTTGCAAACCAGACCCCTGAGCTGATGTTTTGTAGGCTCAGATTCCAGGCCAGAATTGTTTTTGTGCTCTTTCCCAGTGAATGGCCACCAGAAGCCATGGTGGCCTCTTTGCTTTGGGTGACTGAGTGTGTATAGTGGTGGGACTGGGCTTGAGGAATCCAGTGTAAAAAGCCATTAGGTAACCACTGCCATTCTTATCCTGATTATGTGTGGGACTGTTTGAGTGCCTGCTACTGCATCACCACACACTAGAATAGGCCAGCCCCAGGAGTGATTGGTGACCGTGATCTACCCTCACCATAGTGGCCCCAGCACAGCTTAATGAGGGAGCTTTGGTCTGTTGGCTTCATTTTATGGCTATGAAAATTCATTCTTTCTTCTCTCTTCCTCACCTTTTCATTCTCCTCTCCCAATCTCTCCTTTCACCATCACTTTCTTTTCTTTTCTTACTCAGGTCCTTCGACTGCAAACTCTTCAGGGCAGGAACTGTCCTTCTATGTCTTTGTCCAGCACCAGCCGCAATGGGGACCCACTTTCAAACGGATCCTGTTGGTGCTACCAATGATGAAAGAACTGGAATGGCCAGAACAAGAGGGCTTGGGTTTTTGTTCCTATTTTCTCACATATTAGGAAAAGTGTTGTACAGAAGAGACACAGTCAAATTAATCTCCTGTTGTGAGTGTCAATTTTCTGGATGACTGGGAGTCTGTAACCTGTACCTGAACCTTCTTTGTTGCTCAGTCTGTGGGAATTATTGCAGTGGAAGACAAGATAAAACAAGCCCATGCTGACAGAAGCAGGAGAGCTGACAGCCCAATGTAATTCAGGAAAACCCACAAGTTCAGTCAGGCACTGTAGCCTACGGATATTTAGGGTCTGATTCTGGGAGGTGCTGAATATGTCTGTGAGGCTTGGAGCATGCTCAACTCCTGCTGACACCTTGCACCACAAAGGGAATGATCCTGATCATCTTGACTGATCACTTGCACAACTAATTTCAATTCCCTGTTTGGAAGACCAAGCTCACTGATGAGCAAACATGGTGCTAATACAAGGAGCATAATGGAAGGGTTAGAGTTTTGAAATGTGATGCAACCTCCCAGATCAAGAACCCAATCATTCTAAATGCTAGATGTTTCTGTTTAGCTGAGGTGTTAAGGGTTAACACATGCCATCAACTTGAGACAAGCTGGGTAGAAAGTCGCCAGGTCTTTCACATGAAAGTCACATGAATATTGTAAATATTCATCTTTATATAAATCAATACAAAAAGATCTGATTGTAGGTACAGGATTTCCCTTCTGGCATCTCTGTGTTTCTGGCTATAGCTAAACCTATCGAAACGTTTCTTATTTCTGGGTAAAATACACATTTTAAAATAAATACTCCCCATATACATACACAGAAAGGTCTAATCCAAAGCACATTGAATAGAATGTGAGTCTTAAATGGGAGGCTTCCATGGATTTTGGTTCAGGCACTATGCAACTTACTAGCTACAGTTATTACCATAGTCCCTTTATTAACTGGAGCTAGGGAAAAAACAGTTGATCCCCCTCAACCCCCCGAAATTCTGCTTTTCAGTAAGTGATGAATTAAAACAAATTCTTTATTGCAATGAAGTCAGTCTTACTACTTCAAAGTAGCAGCCATGTTAGTCTGTATCCGCAAAAAGAAAAGGAGTACTTGTGGCACCTTAGAGACTAACAAATTTATTTGAGCATAAGCTTTCGTGATCTACAGCTCACTTCATTGGATGCATTCAGTGGAAAATACAGTGGGGAGATTTTCCACTGAATGCATCCGATGAAGTGAGCTGTAGCTCACGAAAGCTTATGCTCAAATAAATTTGTTAGTCTCTAAGGTGCCACAAATACTCCTAGTCTTACTACTGTAGACTCATTTTATTCATAGCAAAATGTCTTGCAGTTTTCTTTTAAGAGCATACTGGCAAAATAATAATATCTAGATCTTGTCATTATCCCCAGGAATGGGGAAACCGAAGGGCTGAAGTG
Organism: Dermochelys coriacea; assembly: GCF_009764565.3. Taxonomy (NCBI): domain Eukaryota; kingdom Metazoa; phylum Chordata; order Testudines; family Dermochelyidae; genus Dermochelys; species Dermochelys coriacea. The sequence continues at coordinate 5,085,277 of NC_050081.1, forward strand.
ACCTACCCAAAGTCATTCATCAAGGCAGCTGCAGAGCTGGAAACAGAATCCTGATCTTCTGTGACCCTGTCCTGCATCCTACCCAATGGACCCTGCTGCCTCGCTTAAACTAATACAAAATAAAAGGGCAGATTCTGCCCTGGCAATGAGACTTGGATTAGAATCATCCGGGATTCTTGCTCTCTCTCTGGATATCATATGTGAGCAGCCTAACAAAAGTACACAAAAAAAGATGTTGCAATGTCTCAGTGATCAGTCAATCATGAGAAATACTTAGGACCCACTCCTCCAACCCTGTACTCACAGAAGTGACCACTTCTTATACAAGTGGTTTTAATTGACTTCAAGTGGCACCATCACCATCTTATATAGCTCTGATTGCTGTAGTATCTGGGTACCTCACCACGTTTAGTGCATTTAGCCTCATAGCACCGGGGGGAGAGAGGGCAGTGCAGTTATCTCCTTTATACATATGGGGAACTGAGGCACAGAAAAACTAAGGGGCCAGATTTTTTGAAAGGAATCTAGGCTCCTAAACAACTTACTGAAAGTGTCCATGGCAAGTCAGGGAATTAAAACCCTGTCACCTGAATCCCAGATGAATGTGTTAACCACTGGATCTTTCTTCCACTCCAGTTCCTATTAAGGGTTTACAGATTCTGATCCTTAAATAGGAAGGGCAGTGATGAAGGTTCCATGGTTTCTGGGAAGCAAATGAAATATACTGAAAGGTTTGGAGAATAAAGAGACAAGGTGGGCGAGATAATATCTTTTATTGGACCAACTTCTGTTGGTGAGAGAAACAAGCTTTCGAGCTTACACAGAGCTCTTCTTTAGGCCTGTGTAAGCTTGAAAGCTCATCTCTCTCACCAACCAGAAGTTGGTCCAATAAAAGATATTACCTCACCCACCTTGCTCTCTAATATCCGGGTTCCAACGCGGCTATAACAACACTGCATGCGACATTTGGAGAATAACAAAAAAAGAGGGCAAATCTGAATTCCTCTCTTCCCTTCTCATTTACCTGTTAAACACACTTTATTACATTCTCTAATAAAAGGCCCAAATATATTTTTAAACACCAGGTAAAAAAAATTGACTTGTACCACATAATAAAGTAATTGTAGAAACAGTCATAAAAATATCCCTCTTGGAAGTAATATGTTTGCACCTGCCAAAAATGACAGCTGTTAATTAATGTTTAATTACTCTTTTTTTTTTTGGAATATTCACTTTGATGTTCCTTTGAGTTTTGGCCCAGAGCAAGTTGCATCTTAGAGTCACAGGTGATTAGACACAGAAAGAAAGCCATAAAGACATGGGTGTGCTGATATTCACTGTTCAGCAGGGATAGTAGGAGCAAACCAACAACAGAAGTATATATATATACACTGCAAGAAACAATATACATATTCAAACAATTAAAGAAGACACATCTGAAATATATATGTATTTAAGATGTTTCTTTTTCATTGTGTCTAGAAGTAAAACTAAATACCAGTTGTGATGAAACATGAATCCCTGATGTTTATATCATTTAGTTTATCTAATGTTGCATCTTGCAAAGTGTTGGTTCATCTATCTCTGAATATATATAAAGCGTTGCAAGAGGAACCCTGCTTTCCTCTCAGCCCCTGTGCTTAGCTCCCCAGCCTACTGCAGGGATGCATCATTACAAGAACTCCCTGTTTGTCCATCTCCCTAGAGTTCAGTCCCCAAGCTCAGACCTGCATGACAGGGATCTCACTGCATCCCTAGCTCAGAACCTCTGTGCAACAGTCTGGTCTTCGCCAGTATCTCCCTTGTATCTGTGCCCCAACTCAGAGCAACCTTGCAGTGCTATAGGAGCTCCCCTGTTTTCCCTTCTGCCCCTGTGCTCTGCTCTCCCGGCTTGGACCAGTTCTGAATCACTACAAAGAGTTCTGTTCCTTTCCCTAACCTTGTTCTCTTCCCCAGTCCAGACCCACCATGTGACATTATGAGACGTCTCCCACTTCCCTCCCCCCACTAGCTCACTGCTTCTGTCCGTCATGTTTTCATAAAAGGAGTTCAATAGTGAGAATAAATGGGATGCATCTGGACTCCTGACATACATAAACACATTAAACAGCACAATAGCAATATTAATACTCTACTAGCCTCTGCAGATAACATTAATGGAACAATCCCACCACACTTCATGTTGTTAATCCCTTTCTCAAATGTTGAATCCTTTGAACATTTGCACTAGTCTTAAAATCCGGGGCTGTTCAATGACAGAACAGAAGAGAATAGCCCTCTCTGTAAACCAAAACAGCATATCCTTTAAGAAGTTAAAGAACATTTACTGGAGAAAGAACAGAAAAGTTATGGATCTTTCGGAGGTCAGGCGAAAATGCCTGGGAGACCTATTTGACTTGATCCATGGAGGTTAGTATTTATATTTTTTGCTATTTATGTGTGAAATGTTATATGAATGCAGGGTATTATCTGATAATGTATTACTACATTTTGCCAGATGTTCTCATGAAAGAAGCAGAGAGAATGTATCTTGCCAGGATCTTCCAATTGAACAAAGAGAAATGATATTGAAATCAATTGAAAGAGCTTTTGCTCTGGGAATGGAGACTCCACCTAGGAGTAGCAGATCATATGCATGGGTGTAAACATTAAAAAAAAAAACAGGTAGGAGGCACGATTTCCCCCTGATGGAGGAGGTTCCCCATTTTCAAAACACTTTCCTGCGATGTGGCCAAAACTTGCCACTAGTTGGAAATAAGTGACATATTTTATACTACTTTGACTTCAAATTTAATTTGTACTGGACTATTGAATATCCCCATTGTCTGCATTAGCTATGGAGCTGCCGAAGCAGCAGGCATGGCGAAGATCTCCAAGATGCTTTGAATGAGCGTGACATGTTTTGGAAGGGGTAATAGCTCCTCAGAATGCAAGGAAAGCCTATTTCCAAAAATATTACATTAGTGTTCATTGTGAAATGAAAACAAAATTACTTAAAAGAAGTATATAGGTGGCCCTGATCCAAATATCACTAAACTCAATGGCAGTCTTTCCATATCAACTTCAGTGGGTTTTGGATTGGGGTGCAGATCAGTCTAAGAGCCATCGCTACATAAGGTCCTCAAGGCATGATTCTTTGGGGTCTTTTCTCCCACACTACTCCCTCCTAGGGAGCCCTCTCTCTCTCTCAGTCTTGCGTTCACATGCTCCCCCCTCCCTTGCCCATCACAGAGGAGCATATAACAATGGAAGTCCGGCAGAAATAACCCAAAAGGGAAATGTGCCTTCATGGGGATTTTCCCCCTCTTCCTGTAGCTGCCAGTTTCCCTGCCTGTACTGTGTGGTATAAGTGGGGAGAGGTTAAGGAGAAGGTGATCAGAGATCATGCGCTCTGCGCAGTGCATAGAGATGGAAGATCTCCCCCCAAATGAGCAGAGGCTAAGGGCCCACAGGTTGCAGAGCATCTGACTCTAAACTCCTCCACCAGCCTAAGTCAAGACCCTTCTTAGCAATCACAAAACAGCTAGTCTCTCTATCCTGATCCTACTGGTTACCTGCAATGACTGCACTGCCCCTAGCCTCTCCAGTGAGGAGCAGAGACCGGGAGTTAATGCTATTCAGAGCAGTCTCATTGTAGACATGCAAATGGGGCTGCTGACTAATGTACGTGGAACAAGCTGCACAGAGCACCAGTTCCCTGACTCCTCTCCTGCCCACAGGCCACCTCTCTCTCTTTTCATCTCCTCTTTATATTTTATCCCCTTTAGATATTTATAGACAGTGATGCTATCCCTCCCGAGTCCTGGAACTGAAGTAGAATGGGGTTATTATCCATTGGTTGGTCATCTGCAGAATTCCTGTTATTTAATATTTATAACACAGTAGTACCTAGAGATTGCATTTGGGGTTGGAGTCCCCTTCTGCTAGATAAAATGGTATAAACACATATGAAAACAGAGTTCCTCCCACAAAAGCTTACGGTTCCTCCAAACAGCTTACTTTGAAGTCAACGAGGCACTGTGCCAAAGCAGGAGTCTCTCCATGAGGAGGAAGATGAATGACAGAGGACGTTCAAATAGGTTTACCCATTATTGATCATATCAGACAAAGCCAAAAACCCTAGACAGGATCCCACTAACACTGTCCAAAAAAAAGCAATCTGGATGGCTTGGTGAACACAGCAGGACTGCAGAAAGATAATATATCTCCACCTGGTCACAGTAAACCTTATAACTGAGCAATGACACCACACAACTTGGAGCAGTTTGAAAGAAAATGGGGGGAAAAGCTATTTCAAAACAAATTATAGATTTACCCCTGTTTATGGTTTTGTAGCCAGATGATATAAGTATAGCGCCACCCTCACTTAAATTTAAATGTTATTGAAAATGCACAAAAAACATTATCTTGTAATATTTACAATAAAAGAACTACAAAAATAACTCTGCACAATACATCCAGGTTCCTTCATTTTATTAACATTTAGAAGCTTCATTTTCATATGTATATATTTAGTTTTAAAAGTGAATATAAATGATCCTGTGAAACAATCTGCAAGCCTATTAATTTGCAAAATTGCAAAGGCATGGGCGGTGGGGTGGAGGGGACAGAGGGAACAAAATATCAAGAAAACTTGCAACAGGTTTTTGCTAAGTAAGGGTGGAGTGGAAAAAGTGAGCCTGGCTTAATTATCCACACTTAGTCATAAGGAGTAGGAAACACAGTTTTTTTAAAAAAAGGGCTAATTGGAGTTGGTTTTCACATATATACGTATGTTAAGGTGTTAATTTCCATCACATAATACACTGCAAGAACATTCAACTTGAAGTACAGAGTCTCTGGCCTTTATATGAAATAATAAAGCATATGAACTCTTGGATGTAGTTGTGTTCATGGAAGGTTCTGTTTCTGACTAGGGTTTTTCATACTTGGTTTTCAGGATGTTAGCACGTCTGCACAAGAATGACACCAATACATAAGAAAAGCTACAAAATACCAGGCTGAAGGTCAGTTGTACAATCTGACAAAGAGAAGAGGACTTTTCCTTTTGGTGAAAGGTCTCTAGCTGTAGATATAGATGTCAAGCAACCACAAATCCCCATGATAGGTAAGAATGACCACAACAAACCTTATTGCCGTCAGAACAGAATGCAAGACTCATCTCTTTGCCAGAGCCTTTTTTTTCTCCCTAAGAAGGGAGAAAACAAAGGAAAGAAGCATGTTCATATTGAGGTATACAGACACACATACACACACACACACACTTTAAGGTGCTCTGAAGCCATGCATACAATATATTGTAGATACCAGATAGATAAGAACAATCTAATTGATCTCTCTCCAGAAAGTTGAAACTGTCTGGTGGACAACTCCTGTAACACAGGACCAGGATAGAGGTTGCAAGCACAAAGGTCAAGTTTCAGGCATAGGTATGGTATTAAAAAGAGAGGGGAGTAATTGAACTGTGAGATTTTTTGGGAGTGAGACTGTCATAGCTCGGCTTAAGTCCATTCAGTGAAGAGTCTGGCTCTGTGGCTGTATTCTTCCACTCCCCCATCCCCATCCACACACTTTGTCTTTGCTAATTTTGGGTGTCTCCTCTGTTCCTTTCTCATGTCGTGCCATGTTTGAGTTTTAATGACACATGCTGATGGATTTGTTGTTCTAAGGGGTGGTGATGTGTTACCGACACAGGTGTCATTTGAGCAATCTCCCCAGCAAGGTGCCAGATGGAAAGTCATCACAGAATTAGCACCAAAACCCCAAACAAAACACCTTGTGTGTTTGTATTTGCAGGAAAAGTTCCTTCCTTCTCCCGTCCTTTCTGCCCCTCTTGGAGGACTTAACCTCTTTGACCACTACAGAGATGCTTAAAGGGAACATTAATTGGGGCTGCTGAATGGAAGATGCTGGGGAACTACAACTTAAGAAATGGGGTTGACTTCTGGGAAGCATAAAGTAATAGACAAGTGCATAAACCCTTCCATGAGTTCCTGTCTCTCACCTTCCCCTATGTTCCATCTAAAAAGAGCAAGTACTCCTCTATACCAGAAGGGGCTTTAACACAGATACCTGTTAGCAATACCAGACAGCTATGTCATCTCTATTGCAATATCTCAGGGACAGCCTTATGATTTATAAGGCCCTAAAATGTCAGTGTGTCTCTCATTTACTCTGGTGCAGCTCTTAAAGGGGAGTTTGGAGACAGGGAGAGATGACCTCCATTGAAGCAGTCTCCTCCTCTAGCCCCACAGCAAGAATGGGAGGTCACATCAACCCACAAGGGTTGCAGGATCCCAAGGGAAACTGCATCGGAGCAGTCATTTATGTTGCTTATGCCTGATGCCCACAGTGAGATAACAGCAATATGCACTTCAATTGTGCCTTCCCTCCAAAGATCTCCAATGTAAATTAATTAAGCTTGACAGGAGCTTGTGGAAGCAGGAATTTTGTACAGATTAGTCCTTTTGTCAGCTCTTCCACTGCCATTACTTTCCCAGATCTATGCTGTGCAATGTGACCCCGCAAGCCAGTCTGATGTATTGGCAGTTTTGCTACTGAATCACCCAGGAAAACAGAAAAATAAAATCAGGGTAAAACTGACCTACAGCAAACAGCTGCAGTTAATTTAATACCATCATGATTCCACCTCCAAGAGAAAGGACTAAGGCTGGGGCAGCTGCTCCATAGCTCCATGAATGCTTTGTGCACATGGAACAATAGGCTACACAGTAACAGGGAGAAAGCTGCTGAATAGTCCAGAAAACAGACGTAACTGAAGGGCACTCTCCGAAGTGACCTTAACTAATGAGCACATGTGAAGCTGAGATGAGCTACAGCATGCTTCGCCTATGATTTTGACCTGGTGCAGCCACAAGTCTGGTACTCACCTCCTGAATACACTATTTCCGTGCTAAATCAAAACGGATCATACTAAATGTCATGTGTGGTCCACAACATTAGCAAAAGCTTGAGTCATCTACCCACTCAGAGAAGAGAAGCAATGGTGTTGCAAGGCGTTTTGGAACAAGCCTGTTGGAAGCTAACCAATCATGTGGCCAGGGCTGTGGTTTGGGAAGCACATATGATTCATTTTTTTTAACCCTGTCAGCTTAGTCATTTCCCTTTCGGAGAATATGTTCAACACATTCATTAATGATCTGGAAAAGGGAGTGAGCTGTGAAGTGTCAATGTTTGCAGATGACACAAAATTATTCAAGATAGCTAAGTCCAAAGCTGATGGGAAAGAGTTAAAAAGAGATCTCACAAAACTGGGTGACTGGACAACAACATGGCAGATGAAATTCAACACTTGTAAGTGCAAAGCAATGCAGAATGCAGAAAATAATCTACCCATCCATAATGATGGGTTCTAAATTAGCTGTTAACACTCAAGAAAGAGTGGAGTCATGGAGTCATTGTGGATAGTTCTCTGAAAACTTCATCTCAGTGTGCAGCAGCAGTCAAAAAGGCTAACAGAACCTTAGGAACTATTAGGAAAGGGATAGCAAATAAGACAGAAATATCATAATGCTATTCTATAAATCAATGATGCAGCCCACACCTTGAATACAGCATCCAGTTCCGGTCATCCCATCAGAGAAAAGATATAGTGGAACCTGAAAAGGTTCAGAGACAGGCAACAAAGATGATCAAGAGTATGGAATGTTTCCAGACAAGGACATACTAAAAAGATTAAAAGTTTGACATAGTTAAGGAGGGATATCATAGCGGTCTATAAAATTATGAACGGTGGGGAGAAAGTGAATAGAGAAGTGTTATTTAGCCTTTTCCACAATACAAAAATCTGGGACCACCAATGAAATTAATTGGCAGGAGGTTTAATACAAAACAAGAGAAAGTGCTTCTTCACACAAAGCACAATTAATCTGTGGAACTCATTGCCATGGGATGTTGTGATGGCCAAAAGTATAAATGGGTTAAAAAAAAGAATTGCATAAGTTCATGGAGGATAGATCCATCAATGGCTACCGGCCAAAGTGTTCTGGAATGTAACCCCAGGCTCAAGGCAACCCTAAGCCTCTCACTGCCAGAAACCAGGAGGGGAAGATGGGTGGATCTCTCCAAAATTGATCTTTCTGTACACTTCCCCTGAAGCTTTGGTACTGGCCACTGTCAGAGACTGGATACTGAGCTAGATGGACCATTGGTCTAACCCAAGTATAGCAATTCTTAATTTCTTATGTTCTTTTGGTGCTGAATAAAATCCTTCTACAACTCATCTAACTTCTGCAACCGGAAGGGGCAAACCTACCCAAGAAGGCATTGTGAGCAAACCTGGTCCAGATTTATATTCATCAGATGTTTGGCAAAGGGATTCTCTCTCCAAGGCCCTTTTGGTACTCAGTGCATTAAGGATTCAACATTTTCTAGAGGTCTTGATAATGTTTGCTGGTAGCTCTATAGCCAAATGTACTCTGAGCACAAAATAACTTTGCAAAAACAAATAGCTTTGTGAAAAATGGCTAATCTATGCTTCAGGTTTTTAATGTCCTTTGCTCAGAGCAGGGTAAACTGGTCTATGTTCAGTTATTCTCCCTCAGTTTCTGGAGGCTTGCTATCTGTCTTAGGTACTTCTCTGGCCCCATTTCTGTAGTACCTGAGACCTTCACAATCTTTATCACTGACCTGCCCTACAGGGGTGTTGCGAGGATAAATTTGTTACAGTCCTTGTTTTACAGAGGGGGAACTGAAGCACAGAGAGACTAAGTAACTTATCCATGGTCACGCAGAATGTTGGTGGCTGAGCAGGACCTGAACCCGCCTCAAACTGCCCTGTACCCTAACTAATGGACCATCTCTCACATGTGGAGTAAAAATATCAAACAAAGGACAGGATGCAAGATGATTAGAAGGGCATGAAGCTGTGAACAACAGCATGTCAGCTTAGTTTCATGAGCCAGTATTCCTTATGTAAACTATTTCTGAGCGAGAGAAGCACAGATTTGTGGGGGACTGGGCTAAATCTGTGTCCTGAATCTTAGCCCCATTTATAGATTGACACGGGTCCAATTTTGAACAGTGGATCGGACTCTGCTTGAACTTTGAGGAAGTTGAGATCAGAACTTTGTAGCCCTATCCAATCTCTAGTAAAATAACCATATTCCTTTTTGACAGGTTTCAGAGTAGCAGCCATGTTAGTCTGTATCCGCAAAAAGAAAAGGAGGACTTTTGGCACCTTAGAGAATAACAAATCTATTTGAGCAAAAGCTTTCGTGAGCTACAGCTCACTTCATCGGATGCATGCAGTAGAAAATACAGTGGGGAGATTTTATATACACAGAGAACATGAAACAATGGGTGTTACCATACACACAGACCTCGGTCATTGTCTAGAACTCTCCATTCCTCTAGGGCCCAGTTCAGCAAAGTGCTTCAGCAAGTGCTAAATTCCCATTGGTTAATGAGGGCTTCACTTAAACTTGTGCATAAGTGGGAATATAGGAACTGCCAGACTGGCAGGGTCCATCAGGTCCAGTGTCCTGTCTCTGATAGTGGCCAGCATCAGAAGTTTCAGAGGAAGGAGTAAGAAAGCTGCAGCAGGTAGATGTGGGATAATCTGTCCCCTAAATTAGATCTCATCGTAGTCTCTAGTAGCTAGAGAACTGGCTTAAGCTGTGAAGCCCAGGGTTTAATATTCCTTCCAATATTTTTTAGCCTCAGTTATAACTCTGTGTATTCTTGATATCCATAGAAACATCCAATCCCTTTTTGCATCTTTTTCAGTTTGTAGAATTGGGATAAAGTTAAGTGGAGGCCAAAGTGTTTTGCTGAAATGGGACCTTAATCGGTCATTTTTATGCCTCCAATCATCCCTTTTATGCATTCGCTTAGTTTCCGTTTGCTGAATTCACATACAGACAAAAATGCAAAACTCTTAACACTTTCTCCCCCAAAACAAAGTCAACTTGAACTCTGTGTGCTTTTTCCTCACTGTGCCTTCTTTTCTTTCCAGCCAGGGGCAAAGCATGATTCTGTTGACCATCCTCTCTATGAATCAGCTATGCTGTTGTGGAACTTTTATTGGCAATAAATATTTTTATTGCTTAGATTAATATGATTTAAAGCATTGCACCTAGTAAATACTGTGTGCTATTTGCTTTAGCAACACCTATGGAAAAGGGCAAGCTGGGACCAAGGCAGTCCCGGGACCAGTGGAAGTACAGGCTCTGCACTGCTAGAGGGGGGCCTGGAAGAATAATGAACAGAGGTTATTCTTGGAGGGAGGTCCACCCAGCAAGGGGACTCACCATTGGTGTGTGCTACTACCATGTGTTGTAATGTTCCACTTCACTGACTATCAAAGCTTTCTACAAGCTCGCCTGCTGACTTTTGACCAGGGGATCCCTTTCAACATGGGGAAAATCTGCTGAGGGAAAGAAAGAGGGAAAACATTTTAAAAAAAGAAATAAATGGCAGTTGGTTTTCTGGTGGTCTCGTTTTTATTGCCTGTGCATTTGATGTTTGAGCTCTGCCCCACCGTAGTGGCTCAGGGCTGATGTGTATTGTTACAGGATATGAAGCATGGTTTATACCTGCCTGGGCTATTGTAATAATAACAGAGATATTCAATAAGAGACTTTTCTGTAGATTTTATATGAACACACACACACACACACACACACAAGGTCAAAGAAAAAAAAATAACTTGCTTACAAGATTTTTTCCCCCATAAATGAACTGCTTGTGAATAAGATAAATCGGACATGTTAAATTCCATTTTTTCCTTCCCACAACAAATTCCTTGTCCACAACTCTCTTTGGCTGTTTTGCCTTCATGGTTGTATTTCTGAACCTAGAGGGTTGATGGAAGCAAAGATGCTCATGTAAGGTTTCCTTCCATGCAGTCCAATGTTGCCTGAAGCCATTGCACTTATTTTATGGATTAAATGCCAGAAAAAGTCTGCCCCGGCAGCAGTGAATGTGTTCTTCTTCTGTTTATGTGTTAACCTCAGTGCTAGAAGGTATAAGAGGTAAAAGCAACTGTCTGATCCCTGTGTAAGCGAAAGGGGAATTCTAATTCTGTTAGGCTTAATTGATATAAGCCATCATTTTCACTCCAGTGCAGTTCTGGACACTGTTCTACATTGTATTGTTTGCCATTTGCATTCTGTCTGTGGAAATGATAGTAAATGGTACAAATTTATTTATAAAGGGTGGAGAAATTGTGAAGGGTAGAAAGTAGAAAGGGTAGAAAGTGGGTCATCCTGAGCTGACAACTCTGATTGGGTAGAAAGTCTAACACTCCACCTTCTTAACACTATCCAGACACTCAGGAATGCCCACTGCACCAGGCATTATTGAAATACTAGTCAACGCTTCCTGTTGACACACCTAGTTGCCTAATCTGCATTCAGAGTTATAATATGCACCTCTTTCTTCTGAATTTGGTCCATTTGCCAAACACCTCTGAGGCAGGTCTTATTAATTACCCCATTTTATAGATGGAGGTGGAGGTAGAGAGGTTAAAAGATGGGCCCAAATCAGTAGGAGGGATAGTGATACAGCCAGTATTAGAACTCAGATGTTCCCAATCTGCAATCCAGCACTCACGCTACAACAACACATCTAATTCTCAAACCTGGAGTTATTAGGAACAGTGACCATCTCAGTGTTTAGCTGAAAAGAACCTCCAAACCTTAACCTTTCACATCTAGAATATATCTGAAAAATTGGCTCTCCTGACAGTCAGTCTCATCAGCTATGCATATGGGGCATAAGACCAGAGATCCACATGCAACAATTGTGAAAAAAAATCACATGGAAAACTTGTAGTGTACTGTTCATACTGGCCCTTTGAAACTCAGATGCTAGTGCTTATTTTCCCCCAAATCAGCCTTCCAGGACTCACATTATACACATACTGCATCCTAAGTGATTATGTAAAAGTCATGAGTGTGACATGTACCAGAACGTACTGAAAAATCATGCCAGAAGCATTTCTTGGGCTAGACCAGCAAAGCTTCATCAACTTTTGTGTCACAACGAAGAGCTGGATGCAAACTTTCAGCTAAGCCTCAGAAGAAAGGGGCCTGCATTGTGTAATGATGATAAAATATTGCCATCTGTTGGCATTCTGTGTAAGCAGATACCGTATATTTATTTTGCTTCTGTACAGGGAGAGGAAGGAGGAGACACTGGTATGCCAAGGGTAATCATTTCAAAGGATACTGGGAAGCCTGTCCAGGATGGACGCATACATCAATCACATATCAACTGCAAGGCCAAAAATGACAGATACCGGAGGTGCAAGGGACTTATGAGATAAGCCTAGGTCTAACATCCAGGAAGCTGTCATTTATATATAACTTTCATCACAAAACAATAAGAGATGTCTTTTTGAACACTCTCGGTTACAGAGGAGAGCATTTGAAAATGCAGTAAACTGAAGACACAAACAGCAACCCCGTAACATGTAATTCCGAGAGTTGGCTGAAAATGAGAGACATCAATTTTGGAAACAACAATTAAAAAGTTGTCCCTTTTGTTCACATGTTGTGGGAATTCCACATTTTTTGATGAGAGCTACTACTACCAAAGATGCAAACAATAGAAAATTTCCCCCAGTTCTACAAATACCTCTGCACAAAATATTTGCTTCTTCAGCAGCCCTTTGCTAACATGGTAAAGTGAAAGTGACAGAAGCAAACTGTCGTTATAGTCTTTCATACGGTAAATATTTATGGGAATGACAGTGACCTACATACATATTAATATATTAGAGATGGACACATACTGTATGCTTCAGATCCAAGATTTTGAACACACCAAAATCTTGAGGGGGTTTAGACTGGGGTGGTCCACAATACAGACAAGATACAAAATTTGGAAGCAGATCCCATTGTCTATATTTCAAGTGCACTCAAAGTTCAGTAGGTGTTAGGATCCCACCCATCTCTCACTTAGACTGAGTTTTTCTTTCAACTAGAGGTCAAAGGGCTTTTCAAACATGGCAAATTGTCATACACATCAAACAAGAATTCCTTCACCCACCTCTGAAGTGCAGCTACCTGTGGGATTGAACGCAGCAGCTAATAACCAAGATCACAACTCCTCTACACACCATTTTAGGGCAGAAGCCGAAGAACGCTGTAACCAACTGAAGCTGCGGGGAGTTTTAGGAAGGTGGAAAATAAATTACCTGAAGTAGAATTTAGCTAACGCACCCTGGCTAACTTCCCTGATAACCCACTGCCACTTGCAAAGCTCTGGAGCAGAAAGGAGTGGATGTTCTCAGGTGGACATTCACAGAGCTAGGGCATTTTCCCATGAGAAGACATAGGTTTCAGAGATATTGTTTTGACTGGTGTTTGTTAAAGCTAGATAGAGAAAACCCTCTGAGTCAGACATTCCATATAACTTCACTGCCTGAACTGCCAAGAAAATGCTTTTCGTATGAGCATGGGGCTTTCCAATATTCTTCTGGGGCTTCTCAAACAGCACCTTGTTGGAGCTTGCAGAGGGGTAGAGAGAGAAACACACACACCACCCACACCTAAATTTGAAAACACCAACACTACCAGCCCTTTAGCATACCTTTACACTTCAGGGCTTGGTTTTGGATCCCAGCACTTCCTTAATCGGTTAAAATATTCATTCCTTTCCTGAAGGGATGAAACTCCAAGTAAGAGACTGGAGAACCAAATGTGGGCAAAAAAATATTTAAGCCTCCCACACTGCCCTCGGGGGGAAAAGATATCTGGATCTGTCTGCCTCACTGCAAAATCCCTAAATGGAACATTTCCGAACATTGCCAGGCAACTTTGATTTCATTGTGCAGTTTCCTCCCACACTTATCCTAAGTATATCTCGGTCCCTAGCATTCTCCATTTGTGAAAGCAAATTTAAACTGACATTCCCCCCCCCCGCCCCGAAGGTCTTCAACATGCTCATATGAGGGACCTGATCCTGCTCTCATTGAAGTAACTATAACAAAAATCTCACTTTCAATTGTGTTGGACCAGATTCCAGGAAAGAACCAATTCTATCCACCACAGGTCACACTCCTCCAGCATTCTCAGAGGCATCGCAGGGTAAGTTAAGGAAGAGGGCTAAGTTCAAAAAGATTGATATCTAAAGATGTTCACTGTTCACACAAGACTGAGAACACTGTTGAATTGCTAGAGAGGAACAGCTGTGGATAGCATATGGACGTTACGCCAAATTTCAGATACATTTCTGGCCCATGGTTTCTATTGCTGGCATTTCTGCTGATGTGGTATGTAAAGTTTTGGCGAGTTAAATCTTCTGTAAAGTTTGGCATTATTTAACATATTTCCCTGGGACACTGAGGCATACAGAATAGAATATTTGTAAAGCGACGTAATCTAAAAATGTAGGGTTGCAGCCAGTATGAGGAACTTTCATGTTTCTTTACAGAGTTCCCTTACTGTACTGTACTGTATCCTGGTAGAAAACTGGTGAAGTGCAGGCACACTTTGCCCTGCCTCTGGACACACCCCTTATTAGGGGGAGGCAACTGATATAGGAGCTGGCCACTTTATGTGAGCTGAAATTCTCAGCTTTTCAGTTAGGGGTATTTCCTGCCACTGAGCACAAAGATGGTGGCCAGAATGATAACGAGTGGTAAGAGGGACAACTTGCCCCTCCTTGGGTATGTATTTCTAGAATCAGACCCTTAATGAGACAATATGCTCCCTTAAGTCACATTCCTTGAAAGGACTACTCCTGTATCAGTGATCAAAACTTTAATGACAGGTTTCAGAGTAGCAGCCGTGTTAGTCTGTATTCTCAAAAAGAAAAGGAGTACTTGTGGCACCTTTGAGACTAACAAATTTATTTGAGCATAAGCTTTCGTGAGCTACAGCTCACTTCCACTGAATGCATCTGATGAAATGAGCTGTAGCTCACGAAAGCTTATGCTCAAATAAATTTGTTAGTCTCTAAGGTGCCACAAGCACTCCTTTTCTTTTTGCAAAACTTTAATGGCGGTGAGAAAGCAACCAAGGAGAAATTATCTTTTTTGACTGACACTTGAGCTTTGGAAAATCTCAAACTTGGCCACCTCACAAAAAGATTTCATCTGTCCAAGGATGGGGTTGAGCTTGCAGCTATCAGACATTTTCTCCACTGCTTCCCTTTTCTTTTTAGATGCAGGATGCATTACCGCAAGACACAGCAGTCTGTGCTCTCCCATTAGAAAGGAGATTGTCAACAGCTTGTTAGGATGTTTTGAAGGAATAGTCATAGGAGTAATAAGAAGAAGGGGTAAGGGATAGAAATGAATTTGGAGGAAATCACATCTTTATTAATAGTATTTTAAATGTCTATAGTGCCTTTCAATTGACTCAAATGAGTGATCTAAAGAACATTAGCTAATTAAGTTATATGGCAGCCACGAAAGATTAAGGAGTCTGGTGGTACCTTAAAGACTAACAGATTTATTTGGGCATAGGCTTTCGTGGGTAAAAAACCCCTGAAGAAGTGTTTTTTTTTTTACCCACGAAAGCTTATGCCCAAATAAATCTGTTAGTCTTTAAGGTGCCACTGGACTCCTTGTTGTTTTTGTTGATACAGACTAACACGGCTACCCACTGATACATGAAAGATTAATGTCCTACTCTACAGGTGGGGAAACACTAAGGCACAAAGAGGTTAAGTGAGTTGTCCAGGCCCATTCAGTAAGTTAGTGGAAGAGCTAAGGACAGGGCTCCTGGATTCCTAGTGTTGTGTTCTGCCACTTGACACATTTCCTTGTCTTTGAAAAGAAAAATATACATCACTTTCCATGTTGGTCTCACAGATGCAGAAGTGTCCTGTCTGTATGACAAAGCAGCTCACACTTGACTCTGTGACTATACCTGGTGGCAATCTCACCTACAGCTCAGGAGGTTATGGTTTCAATCCCTACACCAGCATTTGGGCACATAATGCTGAACTGGGGGCAGGGGAATCTGAGCTAATACTTAATATTGAAAAACACCTAGGATGGAGCCCCACTTGTATTTTTTATTTCTGCATCTATTACCTGCTCCAGCTGCTCAGAAAATAGTTACAAAAATATGTTTATTTGCAGGGTGGACCTAGGTGGGTAGAACTAGTGGGTTAATCTTGCACTTCTGGAGACTTGGGTATCTCAGTTTACAGGTAGAATGAGTTTGGTAGTTATTAGGATGACTAGCTGTCTCTGTTCAAGAAAGGCTGATAACTGGAATAAGATTGCCGGTCATAACTGGAGTGCATTGGCAGTACTGTCTGGAACTCCAGATAGAGATCTTGTAGGTCAGGACTGATGAGAACTGACAATTCTATGCTGCTGGAAATTTGAGGATGAGAACAACAGGAGGTGCTGCCAGTCAGGAATGAAGTGCATTAGCAAAGCTATCTGGGCCCTACCACTCAAGTACCAATGACAGAAGAGCAGGTGTAAGTAACTCCAAAGGAGTTATTAGTTTATGGAGCGGGGTCTAGTTTACAAATTTGACCCTGTGAATTAACATGAGTGACCCTGATATGTGACCTATCATTTAAATCAGCCTCTGCATCAGATGACTGGAGGGCAGCTAATGTAATGCTGATTTTTAAGAAAGGCTCCAGAGGTGATCCTGGCAATTACAGGCCAGTACCAGGCAAATTGATTGAAACTATAGTAAAGAACAGGATTATTGGACAAAGATAAACCCTACAGGATAGGGAAGAGTCAACATGGCTTTTGTAAAGGGAAATCATGCCTCACCAATCTCTTAGAATTATTTGAGGGTGTCAACAAGCATGTGGACAAGGGTGATCCAGTGGATACAGTGTACTTGAACTTTCAGAAAGCCTTTGATAAGGTCCCACAAGAAAAGCTCTTAAGTAAAGTAAGCAGTCATGGGATAAGAGGGAAGGTCCTCTCATGGATCAGTAACTGTTTAAAAAAGACAAGAAAGAAAGGGTAGGGATAAATGGTCAATTTTCATAATGGAGAGAGGTAAATAGCAGCATCCCCCAAGGATCTCTCCTGGGACCTGTGTTGTTCAACATATCCATAAATGATCTGGTAAAGGGAGTGAGGAGTGATTTGGCAAAATTTTCAGATGATACTAAATTATCAAGATACTTAAGTCCAAAGCTGACTGCGAAGAGTTACAAAGGGATCTCACGAACATGGGTGTTTGGGTGACAAAATGCCAGACAAAATTCTATGCTAAATTCAAAGTAATGTACACTGGAAAACATAATCCCAACTACACATGCTAAATGAACTTAATTAGCTGTCCCCAGTGAAGAAAGAGATCTTGGACAAATTATCGATAGTTGTCTGAGGGCATCAGCTCAATGTGCAGTGTTAATCAAAAAAGCTAACAGAATGTTAGGAACCATTTGCAAAGGGATAGATAAGACAGAAAATATCATAATGCCACTATATAAATCCATGGTACACTTATTGCATCCAGTTCTGGTTGCCCTATCTCAAAAAAAGATGTGTTAGAATTGGAAAAGGTACAGAGGACAGCAAACAAGATTAGGGGTATACAACAGCATTCAGGTAAGGAGAAATTAAAAAGATTTGGACAGGTCAGCTTAGAAAAGGGAAGACTAATGGGGGAATGATAGAGATCTATAAAATCATGCATGGTGTGGGGAAAATCAATAGGGAAGTGTTTACCCCTTCACATAAAACACAAGAACCGGGGGTCACCAAATGAAATTCATAGGTTTAAAACTAACGTAAAGAAGTACTTCTTCATACTTCTTCAACACATAGTCAACCTATGAAATTTGTTGCTGGGGGATATTGTGAAGGCCAAAAGTATAACTGGGTTCAAAAAAGAATTAAATATGTTCATGGGACATAAGCTCATCAATGGCTATTAACCAAGATGGTCAGGGAAGCAACCCCATGCTCTCGGGATCCCTAAACTGCCAGAACCTGAGACTGGATGATAGGTGATGGATCACTTGATAATTGCCCTGTTCTCTTCTTTCCCTGTGAAGCATCTGGCCGCTGTCAGAAGACGGTATACTGGCCTGGAAGGACCATTGGTCTGACCCAGTATAGACAATGCATCCGATGAAGTGAGCTGTAGCTTACGAAAGCTTATGCTCAAATAAATTTGTTAGTCTCTAAGGTGCCACAAGTACTCCTTTTCTTTTTTGTGAATACAGACTAACACGGCTGCTACTCTGAAACCTGTCAGTATAGACATTCTTATGTTTCTACAGTTTAACTTTACCTCTTCCCCATCCTTCCCCTGAAAAAGGCATATGTATGTTCAGTTTGTTTGAACTCATTCATCTTTCCAACTAAGGATTTGCCTGACTCTTAAAGAATCCTCAATTTTCACCCAGTGAAAGATAATGGATTGATGGACCCAGAGATTGAATGGGCCTAAACCATACCCACCCCGAAGGAGACACTTCCCTGGTTAAATAAATGACTCAGCATTACTGTGGGGAACTTGTCATTATAGGATTCTAATGAGATCATGGCTCATTGTATAAATTATAAGGACACTGAGCCTAATGCTCCTTTGACATACAACAGTAAATGAAGCTGTTGACTCCATTGACTTCATGTAACACCAGTGTAAAACTGCTGTAGATAAGAGAAGTACGGAAGCACATACTTCCTTTGA
Source organism: Dermochelys coriacea (assembly GCF_009764565.3). Classification (NCBI taxonomy): domain Eukaryota; kingdom Metazoa; phylum Chordata; order Testudines; family Dermochelyidae; genus Dermochelys; species Dermochelys coriacea. The sequence continues at coordinate 5,103,876 of NC_050081.1, forward strand.
TTAGCTGGAGTGTTGGATTCTCCTCTCACATCAGTTTTACCTAGTTCTAGCTCCAGTGACTTCAACTGAATTATTCCTGATTTACCTTGGTTTGAGCAAAAGGAGACTCTGGCATAGAAATACTAAACCAGATACTGTGAGAGTTATAAATCTGCCTGCCCTGGGGCCAAATTCTGATTCTGAATACATTAATGTAAATCCAAAGCACTCCTCATTCACTGTCTGAGCAACTGTTAATGATTATGGCTGGCCAAAAAAATTCCATCTAACATTTTGCATTGAAAAACTGGGTATTTGGTTAAATGAAAGTTTTCATAGGAAGTGTCTGCTTTTCTCAATTCTTTTAAAACCCCAAATCCAAAACTTTTTGGCCAGAAACAAAAAATAAAATAAAATTGGTTTTCAGCACTTTTTGGCTGTTTTTTTTTCCGGATGAGAAATTACTTTCCAAAAAATCAAAAAATATACATCCAACTAGGTCTAATAATGATACTTGTCATCTTTTGTGAAGCACTGTATCAGTCTCTATACAGTTACACCACCATAAACTGCCCCCCCCGCCCCGTTGACTGGTTTGTTCTTCAGTGTAAAATTATTGCGCAACCACATTCTTTAATTTGACAGTGACACTTGGTTTACAAAAGTTAGTTTAATACCAACATGTTTAGTTCTGATTTCAAGTTTGCGTGGCAAACTGATGTTTTAATAGCTTTGACACTCCTGTTTAAAACTAAAATTCGACTGGTTATTTCATCTTACAAACATCTTTCTTTGATTTAATTGGCTATTCAATGTCCTTTAAAAGAGGCATTTCTCTTAGTAAACTTCATAACTGGGGCTGTCTAACTAACCTCTTTTTTTTTTCTTGTTGGTCAATTCAATTAATCTAAATTGCTCCTTTGTATGAGAACCTGGGAAAATATAGTAGCAAAGCAACTTCAGAGGATGTGGTTATCATGAGATAATCAACCCCCTGGGGAAATTAGATGCACCTGGCTGAGCTGTACCTTGTTATGCTATAGGAGAGTGATTAACTATACAAGCTACACCTCCCCTTATACCCCAGTCATACCCTGCTGCAAATATTAACCACTGTCCTATAAATACAAATCCTTAATAAATCAGCATTCGTGACACAATTGACGCAATTCTCCAAAAAAAGAAAACATGGCCCATGACACGGAAAGTTACAGGATGCTTGTATAAATCTGCTTAAATCAGTGAAATTATTAGTTACAAAACCACAGTTCAGTGAAGCTAGAGGCAATGGTGGTTGTTGGGATTTGTGGGGAGTATGTACCCCACACTGGCCCAGTGACCAAAGGCACTGCCAACCCCTGCTGATTGGAAGCCTCACAGCAAAAGGGAGAATAGAAGGGCTGGGAAGCAGAGGGGCAGGGCAGCTACCAAGAGAGTGAGCAGGCTGGAGAAAGGAACTGCTGCCAGTGAGCTGCAAAAGAGCTGCTCAGAGACAATGGCCCAGGAGGGGATGAACTGACTGATAGGCTGGAGAGCCTGCAGAGATCCAGTGGGAGGTAGGAAGAAGCTCAAGGCACTGTCAGAGGTGAAGAACCCTGACCCTGCTTCTTTCCTAACTTGAGGGCCCTGAGCTGGAACCCAATGGAGTGGGTTGGCCTGGGTTCCCCTACCAACTCCCTGGAGTACTGGGGGTGGAGAAAGGGTTTTCAGACTCCTGGAACCAGGAATAGCTTGACAGCCCCACTGGCTATGTGAGCCCAGGGACCATGCCACGCTTGGCCAGAGGGGGTGCCATTGCACTGACACATGGCCTCACACCCATGCTGTCTTCAACTTGAGAAGACCATTTTCTGGGAGAATACTATACAGTGTCTCTTATTCTGTGAATGTACAGTGCCTGGTCAGAAAAGGACTTGATGTTAGCTAGGGTCCCCTACATGCAACAGTACACACACACACACACACACACACACACACACACACACACGCACATTCTCATTCAGAGAATCTGTTGCCAGGGCTATTTAGGGTATCACAGCAAAATAAAGTACAAGCTTATTTTTGTAGCATCTTTCATACAAACTGTGTTCTCCAAATGCTTTAAAGAGTCAAATAGCCAATAGTAATGAAAGAGAAACAAAAGAATTATAGGCAAAAGGGAAAGTGTATGCTTCCAGACAAGATTTGAATGCAGTTGGAGAGTCTACAGCCATCGAGATACAAGGAGGATTTTCCAGATAGCAGAAGCTGCAGATCAGAAAGCTCTTTTTCCAATAACGATGAGACATAGGAGAAAAGCAATGGAGGCGACTAACGCTAGAGGGTTCAAAGGAATGAGGAAGGGAGCACAGTATCAGTAAGTGGAACTTTCTGGATATTTTAACACTTGACCTCTAGCTACATTTAATGGAGAAAAATCTTTGTCATCTAGCAACGTTGCTATGGTTAGAACAAAACACCCATCCCTTGTCTGGGAAGGGCTCGAACATGGTCCAAATGGAATATATTTTCACTTGGAGTCATCTCTTGATGCCTAAGCAAGGAGAAAGGAGATCCTATGCCTTTTGCTTAGAGATTCTTTGTAGCAAATACATCTTCCTGTTTTTGATTAGCAACTAACAAGCTGTAACTCGTGATGGCTCACCATGATGCCTTCAGTTCCCAAGACCTGGCCTTTGGATTTTTTCAATTAGACACCTGTAAGAGATGAATTTGACAGTCATGATCTTAACACCAAATGAAATGTAGCCCACTGCTCCAAAACCTACTACATTTGATACTAGCCTTGGATGAGAAGGACATAAAGTACATTGCACACAAACTGAAGGCAAATCCTGCTTAGCAGAAGAGACCAGACACCTGACGTCTTTCACTGAAGTGTGGCTAGCTTTTACTGCAAGACTCATCTTGAGAGCTGTTTTTCAAATACCAGCTACACTGAGTTTCCCAACCTCACATACCTCAAACTGAAACAGTATACTTTGGAAAGGTACCAGATTCTAGTAATTAAACTATTATCTTTTTTAGTGTGCTGTAGGCCTCCTATCCCTGAGGAATGCATTGTGTATTTTAATTAGCAACAAAGTTTTGAAAGGAAATATGCATGCAATGCTGGCTTAAGTAGCCATATGTGGACCTGATTGTTGTAATATTCCCAAAAGAAAAAAAAAAGTCATTCTCTTGAAATTAAAGTTACACAAGTGTCTTTCCTTTCAACACAAACATCAAATAATAATAATGAAATCTAGAAAATCATCAGTTAAGCCAAAACTAACCTCCAGACTAACCTTAATTATTGTGCCTTTAACTCCCCCAAATGCATGCACGAGGAGTTGCATCCAGTTTGCAACTACCCAAAGTGCACACAAATGCAACACCTTAATTCTGACCTCAGCAGGATTAATATGTTAATCTGACTGATTTACTGCGAAAGTCTGTGGTTAGAACTGCAACTGACCCCACTGCAAGGTGTCATTGCAAGTGTTTTGGTACAGCAGTCCCCTAGACATTTTGGTAGCATGCCGGATAGAGGTCATAGAGTCATCGAATTTAAGGCCAGAAGGGGTCACCAGATCATCTAGCTGGACCTCCTGTATATATTACAGGCCATCACCACCAGCTAGTACCCATACACTTAACCCAACAATTGAAATTGGACCAAAGTATTACAGCCCACAAGAGACTAGACTATTATGGGCTACAGGCAAAGAATAAGAGGGACCAAGGCCCACCAGTGCCTATGGTCCCTCTAATGGTAGGGAAATGATTAAATGAGATATCAGATAATCCTGGAAAGTGACCTGCACCCGTATGCTGCAGAGGAAGGCAAAATAACCCCAAGGTTACTGCCAAACTGACCTGGAAGAAAATTTCTTTCCAACCCCACATATGGCAATCAGTTAGACCCTGAGCATGTGAGCAAGAACCAGCCAGCCAAGCATCTGAGAGAGAGAATGATCAGAGCCACCACCAGTGGTCAGGAATTTTTTGACTAAATGTTGTTGTTGCAAAATAATTGATTTGTCGAAGCTTTCATCAGGAAGGTTTCTCAGATCCAGGATGGAATTTCTGGTCAAAACCACAGAGAAAGAGAGAGGGGGAGCCCAAAATAGCCAATATCCCCATGGTTATGGCATCACTTGGGATGTATGATTCCCTTAGATTACTGACGATTCTGGTGTGTCTCATTTTCTCCCACAAACCATTCCAAAAGGTCTCTGTTTCATTTCAGTACAGATTGAACAAAAATGTCAAAACATCACTTTTTTCATGACACAGAAATCTTGTTATCTGGCCAGCCCTTGTTAAGCTAAGCACTGTTGGTGCTCCTATCACTAGGATCTTTGGATTCTTCCCTTTATTGGGTTCCCAAAAAACATTTGCACACTTTGTGCAACTAATAATTCCTTTACTAGACCTGTCAGAAATAAACAGTGCAATCCTCCTAGGAACAATTGCTTTAATGGTTACAAAGAATAGATTAACTAACCGTTCTTAATCCAGCTTTCGGGCCACCCAGTCCAAGGATATAATAAGTAATAACCTTCTTCATGAGCATTCCCTGCGAGAAATGTCTTTTCTTAGAACATTAAAGGGGTCGTGAACATCGGTGAAGCAAACTGGCTAAAAATTCAAACAATTATTTGAAGAAACGTCTATAGTACTGGCTCATCTTCAGTAAGTAATAATGTTGGATGGGCAAATGACCGGAAAAAGAAATGGATTGTAAATTACATTTTAGATGTTCATAAATAGAGTAACTAATCTGTAGTGAAAATTTTATCTATAGTTTCCAGTATAAAAAGAAAGATACTAACCTTATTAACTATAAGGCTAGCAATGAAAAGAAAGGTTTTCTTACCTTAATTTTATAGCATCCAGAATAAGATAGGCATCCCACTATACACATAAAGAGCTAGGGTCCCTGGCTCAAGGACCTTACTATCTAATCTCCGATATGATTCAACAAGCCAGTGTTATAGCAGACATCATCAGGTGGCACTTTTACAGTCTTCTAATTTCTTTTTCTTACCATGCAAGCAAATGTTCAGTTTTGGGAAGACATGCTGTGTTGTTGATAGAACCTTTCATGACCTAAAACTATGTAAAGGCAGCATCTTGAGAGAGAAGTTGAAGCAAATGCAGGATTGTTTGCTCTCTGCCTTGGCCTCTGGAGTCCATACTTAAGCAGAGTTTTCCTCTGGGAACAGGGCACTGGTGATGAGTTGAGATTCCTGAGAAGGGATAGCCTTGCATGCTGTTTGATCATCTTCGTTCCAGGACTGGTTGATGTATATAACTTAGAATACACTCTGATTCCACTTCACTGATTTCTCCTCCACTGGGAAACTAACCTGCAAAGCTCTGGATTATCTGCTACACTCTGCAGAGGTAAAGCTGATGTCAGAACAGGACACTGGCATCAGAAGAAAGGGACTGCAGCAATAAGATTACTCAGTAAGTACTTGGGTTATCAGTGTTTACCCTGAATGCAAAAATGTAATTGCAAGGAGCCGTCAGAACTGGACACGTGTCTCAGATGGCATCTCCAGTCCAGAATGGGCCATGAAACTACAGGGGTGTTAAAACTGGACCTCAGGAATGTATATAGCCAGTTGCACTGTCTCATTTGGCATGAAGCTGGTAGAAAGATGTTAAAAACCTATGTTTCCACCCATAGCTCACCCCATCATGTGACAGTGATCAGCACAGACATGCCTGAAAGCTGCAGCTTCTATCCACAGAGGCAACTTCTGCATGGGCGGCAGAGGCTGCACAAAAATGAAAAGTTGCCCACTCAAATGCCTGTAAGCACAGATGCAATTATTAATTAATTAAAATGTTCTCATGGGAAAATACCATGATGAAACCACCTATTTATTGTGCGATGCTGTAACAAAGTGATAGTAGGACACCAATGGATAAACCCTTCCCCCCCCCGCTTGCTTTTATACTCTCCTTTGCATCATTGGACATCAGGGTCCTTGTAAGTCTATTTACCCCTACAGTTTGAAGATCCTGCATGGTGATGCCGAGCTCTTCTGCTGACCCCATCTAGCAGCAGGACCAGCTGGGTCCCTTTAACTTCACTTTCAAGAGGTTAAAATGTGGAGAGTCTCTCTAGCCACCTGATGTTCTGGCATGAAAAATCCTTGGAAAGCAGCCAGTTCAGGAAGCAGCTGAGGATAATAAGGTTTGTTGGTAAAGTAATGGAAAACCCCAGGATGCTGAGTGAGATGGGTGACTCCACACTTTCATAGTCTCCTCTAAGTGAAATGAGCCCCAGCCACAAAGTTTGGATCCACATCTGGATCTCAAGTGAATTGAGAACAGGCAATGAAAGTGATAGATGTGGAAGGAGGGATGGAAATTGGGAAAGAGTTATTCCACTGCAGGTGAAGTTGTTACTAGTGTAGGTCCCATTGAGTTCCCTTTCTAGCCCCCTCTTACTAAAGAGACCATCCACCTTTTATTTCAGAGAGACATCACATAGGATGGGGGTTTGCACATGGGAATCTCACTGCAGGGTCGTGCCCTAGGAAAGAATAAAGGTGGCAAGGCTGGGAAATTCAGGCAACTCCTTTCTTTTCCCACAGGATTGGCACATTATGCCAAAATCGCTGTAGGGAGCTGCTATTCTGGAGGAAACTTTTGGTAGTGATTCAGTGGCAGAGTTGAGTTGTGATAGATGGACTTTTACCTTTCAGGATAAGGTGGTGAGGTGGAAGGCATGGCCTGCGACACTGGCAGAAAGAGTCTACTAATAAACATGACTCTTAATGCTCTACATTTATGTTTATCCTCCCATTAAAATATTGGTCATGAAACTGGAAAGGCGGTTGGTATTTCATATGTTGTGAGCCAATACAATCTGGCTCAGAGAAGTGCAGTGGATTTGCTAGTTAAAGAGGAGTAATTGGGAATGATCTGGCAACAAGTAGTTTGATTATTTTTTTTTTCCAGTATTTAAAGTGTTCAGGTGATGAACGATGGGGAGGGAATGTCCAACTATTTTTCATCTGAATGGGGAAAAGTTGTGGGGGAACTGGTAGGTGGAGAAAAAGGAGATGGATTACCCAAGGTCTTTACTTCAGCTGCAGCTTTGCTGTCTTCTTTCCATATCTGAATTGCTTTGTGGTATTTTTTCTGTGGCAGATTTCAGCAGTAATATATGAGCTTGGAGACTTATGAAGAAGAAATGGAAGTGTTAAATTGTGTACAGGTTATTGTCTTACCAGAACCTAATTGTACCATTTTATCGGGGTTCTCTTTAAATATAGGGCAATCCAGTTATGAGTATTCCATAGTGAGCTATGGATAGAGATAATTTAAGGGGTAAAGAATAGAATAGTAAATAAGGGCTTCCAAAGGAAGGTTATTTAGGACTCTGCCAGATAATGGAACTTTGTTTACTTTCCTGTCTTTTTAATATGATCATTTGGGGTTTATTGTCAAGTTCCCTTGCTGTAGTGCAAGCCTCCAGTCTGCAACTTGCAGCTCTGCCACAGTCAGAACAATAGCAAATCCACTATGGAGAGCATCCCCAGGAACATCTGAGACAAATGCATCTACAAGGAAGGAGAGGCATTTCTCTCAGATGTTCCTGGGGATGCTCTCCATAGTTAATGCTGACAGGTTTCAGAGGGGTAGCCATGTTACTCTGTATCAGCAACAACATCGAGGAGTCCTTGTGGTACCTTAGAGACTAACACATTTATTTGGGCATAAGCTTTTGTGGGCTATAACCCACTTCATCATATGCATGGAGTGAAAAATAGAGTAGGCAGGTGTATATATATATATATATATTACATTACAGCACATGAAAAGATGGGAGTTACCTTACCAAGTGGGGGTCAGTGCTAAAGAGGCCAATTCAAACAGGATAGATGTAGCCTATTCCCAACAGATGACAAGAAGGTGTGAGTATCAACAGAGGGAAAATTACTTTTTTTTAGTGACCCAGACATTCCCAGTCTTTATTCAGGCCTAATTTGATGATGTCAAGTTTGCAAATGAATTCCAGTTCTGCAGTTTCTCATTGAAGTCTGTTTTTGAAGTTTTTTTGTTGAAGAATGGCCACTTTTAAGTCTGTTATTGAGTGCCCAGGGAGACTGAAGTGATCTCCTACTGGTTTTTGAATGTTACAATTCTTGATGTCTGATTTGTGTCCATTTATTCTTTTGCATAGACACTGTCTGGTTGGCCAATGTACATAGCAGAGGGGCATTGCTGGCACATGATGACATATATCACATTGGTAGATGTGCAGGTGAATGAGCCCCTAATGGTGTGGCTGATGTGGTTAGGTCCTATGATGGTGTCCCCTGAATACATATGTGGACACAGTTGGCAACGGGGTTTGTTGCAGGGATAGGTTCCTGGGTTAGTGTTTGCTCATGGTTTCAAGTTCAGCTGGTATATCAGTTCTGGGAGTAAGCAAAGGAATTCACCCCACCATGTGCTGAATATCACAATGAGACAAAAGAGTTCTACAGTGGGATACTAAGGCAAGTTATTCCACTGTTATTGCCTGACCTGGACACTCCAAACACAGAGAGCCAACTTCTGACACCAGTAAACCTTAGAAACAATTTTCTTTTCCATTTGTCCTATTGAATGTGAAGAGGGTGAGTAATTTTTCCTTAAAAAATGAGAACAGCCTATATCCACAGCAAACAGAAACACAATCCCACTAGCCATTCTCCTGCCATCTGACATATATATGCTCTTTTGTTCAACCTGGCAGACTATCATTTCCTTGCAAAGGCTCAGCAATAAATTTATAGAATCACTTAAAACCTTCCCTCTGAGGCTACTGAATGAGGAAAATGGTGCCTTGCTCATCAAGATGAGGATACCTGAAACAGAAACAAGAGCTGCTCAGGAGCCTGTGGGTTTGAACTTCATTGTAAGGAAGAAAAAAACCAAAGTTATATTTTTTAAAGTCCTTTGCATACAGATTAGCTGTTTTGTCACTCAGTATTTGTTACTCCCTAGTTTCCCTGTAGTGTCTCCTGAAAAGTGCTGTTTCCCAGCTTTTGGTGGCAAAACCATCACAGTGGATCACTACAGTGATCCCTTAATAAGCATCTGCTAGGATATGCATAATGCCTTAGCACTGCGAAACTCAGAGACCCTCTTATTAGACTTCTTTGCTTCCTACATAGGAATCAGAATTTTGCTTGGACCCATTATAAGATGAAGAACTATTTGGTAAACATTAAATGCACAAATCAGTGGGGTTGTATTGAGTTTAAATCAAGAAAGAACTTGGTCCAACTAGATTATTTTCCATTGATATGACCAAGCTGTAAACTCTCATTTGCTAAATCTAGATTTTCTGGATAATACTAATACTTAGAGAAAATGTATATGCAATTGTGAAAATGAGCAATTTATTTAAATAGAAAAGGTATAATTAATATAAAAAACTAATTCAGCCAGTAATCACCATGGGCTATATATATATTCATGCCTAGGATTAAACTCACAAAGTCAATGGGATTTACCCCAGAGATGAATTTGGCCCCATATTTCTAGCTAATTTTAATGACTGTCTATCTTCAAAAGGAACTTCTTGTCAGACTTGGAAAATCCTTGGAGATAGAAGCTTTTGTTCCCCTAATAGGATCTCAGAATATCCCACCAAGACAAAGATCAGGAAATATTAAACAAACAAACAAACAAAACCCCACACAAAACCCCTGCCACCAGCTCACTTTCTTTATCATCGGTTCCTACACTTGGTTAATTGCAGAGAGTTCATCTGATGCTCCAGCAGGTAGTGGGAACAATATTAAGATACACACTTGATTTCTCCAGCCCATATATTCCCTAATTCATAAACCAGACCTGTACACAAGAATTCAGCATGGTTTCATTTAAGCTTGTCTTTTCTGTAAATATCCAGTGATGTCCAGAAAGAACTAGGTGTGTAATGTCAATGTCTCTCATTATTTATATTGAACCCCAGGTGTGCAGTGCTTTGATTAACAGATGTCTGTGCATCGTTACAGTAATACCAGTTGAGCTTCCACACTGAACCCCTTAGGAGAGCCCTTAGGAGAGAGGGAGGGCGGGGTGAAATCACTTCAGGCCACCATTGTGCCAGGCTGCTCCAGGGGCTGAAATAGCTCCTGGCATAGTTTAAAAAGTCTTCCCTGGCCTGTGAGTGCAATACTGAAAAAATGCCTATGGCACATAGTTCTACCTGTCTGCTCCCTCCATGGTTCACCAGCAATCCCCCTGCACCAGGTCTTGCAGGAGGTCCTTATTAATCTACCACAATACTTCCCACCAAAGATACTCTCCCTTGCCCTGCTGTAGATGTTTTACAGCCTCTGCATGCTGTCACAGCTATGTATAGTCCGGAGTGGGGGAAACAGTCTCATCCAGCATCTCACCATTCCTATAGGGGCTTCCATCTTGAAGGATCTACAAGCTTTCTGAGAACTTTACAAGTACATGGATCACTTTGCTGACTGCTGAAATGCAGCTACCTGTGGGGTAGAACATGGATAGGTTCCAGGCTACAAGACTCTGTGTGCACCTGCTGTGGGATGCTGAGCCCCTCCTTTTTCAGGCAGTCATCTGGCCACAGAAGCACACAGCAACACTACACAAAGGTTTTATGGGGGCTCATTGTAAAAGAAACTGTCACCACCGAAATGGTAGAGAGAATACAGAAAAATTGCCAAATGTGGCCAGGTTGGAATGTGGCCAGGTTATTTGTTTTACATCTCACCCACAAGAAGGAACCCAATCAAAACCACCCCCTATAAACAAAACCAGTAATAAGCTATCAACTGCTAAGTTTGCTTCAAACAGAATAACAAACTACAATAATATTAAATATGACTTGAACCACAAAAGCAAAGGGGTTCTATTTCCGTGCTCTGTCAGCACATGGAATAAACCCTTGACGTGAAAAAAAAGACATTTGCACACATTGAGAGACCAGACTCAACATTGTTTTTTGAGTGATCACAGAGTTCAGACACTGGAAGGCAATGTGATATCAGCAAGTCCTCTTGAGCAGTCTGAATTAAACACGAGAGCCTTGGTTAGGGCAACATAAGACACCATCTGAACTGTCATTGAAAGGTCAAAACAAACCTAAACAAGGCTATTTTGGGGACTGAGAAAGTTCAGTTAACTTTTTTTTGGAGACAAATGTATTTTAAAAGGAAGAAAATCACGGTGAGAAGGGATATCCTTGGGGTATTTCCAAACTAGCCGAAGCAGCAAATATATTTATTAATTATTATTAGGTATAGAACAGCTCACTGCTTTCTGTATTAGCTCCAGGAATGTGTGCCGGCTGCTATCTTGTCTTCCACAGGTGACTGGACTGGGAACCTCCAGAGCTAAAATCATAAACCCTATACATTTTGAGTTATCAGGCCACTTCCCACAGTTGAGAGCTGTAACTGACTTGCATCCTCTGATGACTAGGCACGGGTGGGGAAGGGAAACACACATTGAACAAAAAGAAAAGGAGTACTTGTGGCACCTTAGAGACTAACAAATTTATTAGAGCATAAGCTTTCGTGAGCTACAGCTCACTTCATCGGATGAGCTGTAGCTCACGAAAGCTTATGCTCTAATAAATTTGTTAGTCTCTAAGGTGCCACAAGTCCTCCTTTTCTTTTTGCGAATACAGACTAACACGGCTGCTACTCTGAAACCTGACACATTGAACAGTGGGTTTCAAAAGCGCTATGAAAAATGGTGCAAAGAACTCAGGGGTTTATCTGAGGAGAACCAGCTGAGAATGGATAAATGAAAGGTCATGGTCTGAAAATTACAAACCCCCAGAGAAAAGGTGATGGTGTTATAAGGTAACCTTTTCTGATGTCTGCCGTTGCATAGACTCAAGAGGTGACAACAGCAGAAGTTTCCAGTTCCACTACCTTGAAGAAAGGCTTGTGGGAGATATAAAATGCATTTATTTCCCTTCTGTGTAGCATGCAATACATACAAGCACTTCAGCAGGTTATGATTATGGCTTTTTCTAACTCAGCTTTTCACCTACAACTAACCTCAGCTAGAATTTCAGCACTCATCCTTATGAATTCCAAGGATGAATCAATCCTAATGTGTTTGCAATTGTCTTATTTTTGAAACATTTATATTTTGCTTGGATGTTAACAGACATGTATTTTCTTTTTCTTTCTTCTTTTTTCCCCCTTCAGGCAAATGCATGACATATGGCCCAGTTTTTCCCTTCAGAAAAGGCATAATGCCACTGCTGAGCCATGATTGCACTGTTGTTAAACAGCAGGGATTATCAGGCAGGACAATATTAAGTGGTATTTAACAGCAAGACCAAAGTTCCTTGTCAAATGCTTGACTTAGTGTTCCTTGATTGTTAGCATCCCAGCAATGAGACCTTTTGCACTGAACCATTTTTCATTTTGACAACAAACTACTGCAGCTATCCAGTGTTGCCTTGCTGGAGCTGACAGCCAAGTATTTCTGTGGCAGAAATATTACTACATAGTGAGGCTCAGGGATAGAAGGTAGACATTTTCAGAGTGCAATGGCATTCCAAGCAGTAGGTGTTCTGAGTCACTGGCTGGCTAATGTATTCAGTATGATCCTCTGTCTAGTCATAACAATGGTGTAGGGAGCAAATCAAACTCATGATGCAATTGTTTAAATTACATACTACCTTCCTTTAGATACATCTTAATGGAAATGTATGGTGGGAGGCAAAGGGACACTGAGGGAGGTTGAATTACCTAGTTCGGCATGAATTTCTAAAAGGTTTGGGCAGGGCACTTGAAGTACCTTTAATCTTCTACCAAAGCTGTTTTAATAAGGCACTAAAAACAAGAGTGGTTATGAAAGTTATGATATGATGGGAGCAAAAAGCAGGAAATAAAAAAAAAGAAATAACTTAATGAAGGTTTAATCTTCAAGGGAATATAGACCTCAGGGTTGTAAATCTCATGGTGCGGTCCTAAATTCTAATGTCAAAAGCTGGCATCTCATGCCAGCAAATCTTACATTTGCAGTAGAGAGCCCAGTTTTTAAAACTGGCTATTTATATTCTGAAAAGACTAGATGTGATAGTTGAGGAAAGCTGAGAACTACTTTAGTTTCAAGGGTCTTTTTTAGTGACAGATTTATTAGGGAGTTTATTGCTCATTTTTTTCTTTTATCCATACACACACACTCATTTATATATACAAAATTTAACTCAAGGCTGGGAAATTTTCACCAGAAATTCTGAAAATCTTCAATTGAAGGGGCTCAGGAAGAGACAGGTACAAGCAGAATGCTTCTCATCACAAGTCAGCATGAATTTGCTACTTTTAGCTCTTATACGTTTATTTCAACTGCCTTTTTCTTCATTTGTCTCTTCAGAAAAGAAGTGGAAACCCATCTTAGACCCATTGGACAGGCTTTGTCACTTTAAGTAATCCCAAATGGTCTTTGGGAAAGAAAATGAATGGTCAGAACAGAATTTTATACAAAGGGGGTCTATTTTTTTAAGCAGGAAAGAGTCAACTATTTGGATTGGTTGTATCCTTTAAACAGAGTATGTGACTTGGTGTTCATGCAAAATTAATAGAAATGCAATAAAACAAATCTGGAAAATTTCTATTGAAAATAATTGTGAAAAAATTGGAAAAATCATGACAAATTGTGATCTTTTTCCTGTTCCTAATCATTACGTTAACCTATTATATGCATAGATAAACAGCTGTGTCAATATCATTGTCTTCATTTACTCTTGACGACTTCTGCATCCAACATATTATCTCTTACCATTCAAGATATATTTAGCGATCAGTTGGAAACTAGATCTGGGAGCCAACTAAGCCATGTTTTTTTTTTTGTGCTTCTTGCATCACCATAAATAATGAGGATTTTGCATTCTAAACTTTAGTGACAGTGTTATCAACCATGCATCAGGCAGAATGGAATCCAGTTTATCTCTCTTATGATAATATGGACTTTCATTCTTTTATTTTGTCTTGGCATTCAGATGTTGAGCCAGTCACAACCAAACAACATGGCTCAGATAAATATTTACTGATTATTCTGCACTATAAATATAACAGTTCCTAAAATGTATCTTGTGCTTTTCATTAGTAGATCTCAAAGTACTTTACAAAGAAGATCAGTATCATTATCCCCATTTCACAGATTGGTAAACTGAGGCAGAGAGTGGTGAAGTGACTTGCCCAGAGTCACCTACTTGGCCAGTGGACAAACTGGAATAGAACCCAGGTTTCTTGAGTCCGTTCCTCTATCCACCAGGCCTCACCAAAAATCCACTGAATAATTTTAAACTATGAATAAATTGGAGGAAGTTTTGATTGCCCTAATGATATTCCCAAGCAGAGAAATAAGAAAAATTCATATTAAAATATTCATTTTTAAATTATTTTCTCAGATCTATTGGCAATTTTCACATGTTATTTTATTTATCCAGCACATTAGTTCTATACCAAATCTTAGATAGACAGGCAGACATTGAAGGATCAACATCCCACTAGGAAGCAGTTCATACAATGTGTTCGTAGGGTCTGATGCTACTCCCTTTGAAATCAATGGGAGTTTTGTCACTGATTTCAGTAGGAACAGAAGCAGGCCTTTAATGGCACAATTAAATGTTTTTAGGCTTGCAAATCCATATGATGACTGTACTTTTAGTTAGACCTGTGTCCAAGAAGTCCTGCAATTGAAGCAAAATATGCTGCATGTATTGATGGGAACCAGTGAAAGACCCAAGTTTGTAAATAAAATGTAGAGTTGCAAAGGAGTTTACAGAGAATGTGGCTGCCACATTTGACTTGAGCTATTTGAAAAATTCATAAAGCAGTTTGTTCTTAAGGAATTAAAACAACATTTAAAATAAGTAGCTACCCATGAAATAATCATTCTTTTCTAAAAATTGACCCAGAAACTAACACCCTAGGGTCCAAACATCTCTAATGCCAGAGCCTTAGTTGGAATCCAAAACAAAATCTGAATTTTCTAGTTGGTCCTTATTTCTATAATGAGCAAAACTGAAGCCATGGATTTGAATAACCCTTAAATCTGGGATCTTTGAAATCTGGAGCCTGATCTACATCTGAATTTTGTGGCTTGGGCCCACTTCTGTTCCTTTCCCATCTTTCTTCCGCATAGAGACACTTGTTTTTAAATGCTCACTGCTATATCTTCTGTTGGTGAAAGAGACAAGCTTGCAAGCTACCCAGAAGTTGGTCCAATAAAAGATTTTGCCTCACCCACCTTGTATCTCTAATGTCCTGGCACCAACATGGCTACAATACTGCAAATGCTATTGGTATTGACAGGCTCAGGGATGAAAGATACCGGGAAAAGTTGTTTTCAACTAATCTATCTTCCTCTCCCCCACAGTTCTTCAGAAATGAAATTGTCTGTACCTTATGACAAATATCCCTAAATTAAAGCAGGATGTTTAGAAGGATTAAATTAAAGGATGTTCTAGCCCTTCCCATCCCCAAGGGAAGTTGTTTTAATTAATCATCAAGGTGACTTAGGGCTTCCTGCCTGGCTCTACCCTTGGCAAAATTCACCTCCAAAAACTGCATGAGGCATTGGGTCTTTCAAATTTGTCAACCAGTGGTGGCTATGTCTAAAATTAAAACAATTCAGCTGTGTCCTAAAATGAAATCGACCTGTGGCTATTTCCTGCAGTGGAAGAAGCTTCAATGTTGCAGGAGAAAACGAGACTGAATTTGTAATTGAGATTATTTTGGCAGTCTGTCAACGGCCAACAGGACACCATTTCGTACTGCCTGAGAATGTAGAAATACCATAGACCATGTGAAGTTAAATAGGAGTGATGGGGCTCATTCATTTTTTTCAATGAGCCTTCATACAGCACTCTAAGTATGTCGATGGGAGTATTCAAAACTGGGTGTCTGACAACAATAGGCCCAGCTGTAGTGATGTGTTTGTGGTGTAGTCTCAGCAAAGACTGGCTGTAACTTGAAGGGGTCTTTTGAGTGAACCACATTTTAAATATCTAAGGATGATCCCTCTAAGGCCAAGGTTGAGACACACTGGCCAGGAGCAGTGTACATAGCTTGTAGCTGTCCATTCTGTACCTTCACAGAACGGAAGATTAAATGAGGTACTTATGCAGCATTTTCGTTATTTAAAATGTCAGGTACTTGGATAATATATTTTTCTATTACATTTTTTTTTAATAAATGCAGTTTTTATACACTATATCCACACACAATTATACACATATGATTACAATCTTGCCAGGTAGTTTTAGATCATTATGTACATAACTTGAATAACTTGACTTCTGTATTCAAGTAATTCCTCCTATTACAATTAGCAGAGCACAGGAAAACACTGCAGCTCCTTAGATATCCCTCTCTATGAATCTCAGGTACAATTCATGCGAGGCAGGGATAATGACTCTATATTTGCATTTCATGTTAGAATATATCTAGAGGGACAGATTTATAAGTTGTTTAAAATATGACTGTGATGGGGTGTCTTCCCCAGACTGGTGGAGAAAGGGTTAAAAGCAGCCCTGGGGAGGCTGCGCAGCAGACAGCCAATCAGTGAAGGGCTGCAGTTTGCCCCTGAGGCAAGTGGCTAGAACCTTGGGCTGCAGTTGGCCACAGAGGTGAGTGGCTGGTCAGAGGACTGCTGCTCCCCTGGAAGTGGGGGGAACGGAATGGGCATGGCCAGAGGGTTGTGTTCCTGAAGAGGACACCGCGATCCTTGAGGCGACGCGGGTCTGGAGCAGCAGTGACAGCAGGTGAGACACCACGGGAGGAGGGAGCCCTGTGAAAAGACTGAGCTAATTCCCAGAACAACCAGCAGGAGGCACCACGGTGGTGAGGCAGAACCATTACAATGACACTATATATTTTACATATATTGAAAAATATGGCATGATACAAATTCATTTCAATAGTCAAATTAGCCAGTTGCAGTGCACATGTCCAATATATTTTAAAATATATGTGCAATACTGTCTGCATCTCAGAAACCTGTAAAGACATGCATGGAAAAATATATTACTTTACTAGTACCCGTACAACTGTTTAATCAATGCTACTTAGTGTGCACCTTCCTTAAGGAAAACCTCAAGATATCACAGGGATATTTATAACTAACAGATTTTGATTGGAAAAATCGGGGGAGGGAGGACGGTTGTGTAGAGGAAAATATCCACAAGCATTTGCAGACTAGATGATCCATAAATCAGTGATAAATGATGAGCGCTAACTAGCTTTTATGTGACATGAATTAAAGCCAAGCATCCATTACCCAATGGTCATCAAACTCTCTACCAACCCCCTACCCCTTTGGTATTTTTTCCCCTCTATGCTCTGAAGCCACAGGTTTGGAGGGTGCCCAAAGCCAGTTGTGACCATGTCAAAATCACCTAACACCCACAGAAATTTTTTTAATATGAATTGGGCTTTAAAACCTTGCCTTGAGAAAGTAAAATTGGGCCATAGTCAATGTCTCATTTGTTTGCATCTCAGTGAATACCATAACCTGCAGGGTATCTGCTACCAAGGAAATGTAACCATGACCCACAGTTAAACGGCTTCCAAAAAGGCCCTTTTCTCAAGGCAGAGCTTTTAAAATGGGCAGGCAATGCAATCTAGCAGCAGACATTTGAAATATACACAAATATACAAGTCTTTTAGATAAACACATTTCCAGGGAGCTTTTTGATGAAAGCGATAAGTTACCTTCACTACAACAGCACACACTGTATTTTATTACCCTTCAGTAGACACTTATCAGCTATGAGAGCTAGGTGGTTTAGGCTAGGAATCAACCCTGAGGGAGGACTCCACAGCTCACAGTTATACAGATCAACATCAACTTGAGAGCCACTTTTATTTCCATTTATTAAAAAAGTCTGTTGAGCTGCTCCTGCAATTTCAAATCCATTAGCATGCTGCCTCCTTTCAGAGAGGAGGAGGGAGAAAAAAAGAAAAGATAATCATAGTTTTTATGGGCTGATTGTTGATGGCTAAGCTACTGGTCTCTTGGTTTTGAATGGAAGGTCCATTATAGAACCATTACCCTATGTTTCCAATGGAATCACAGCTATGAGATTGCATGGGAAACAGTTGGAAGTGGCTCATTCCCATGGAGGTTGAGGAAAGGGTCAGGTCTCCTGGAAGCTGAATGTGGTATAAATGGTATAAATTATTGGCTTTCCTCCTCCTCCTTCCAGCATAATTATGCCTTAAACACTGGGAGGATTTGCATTCTGTTTTGTTGGGCACCAAATGCAATTTGGAAATCACATCATAAGTAGATTAACGTGTGAGTTTTCAGCCTCTTTTCTCTACTGCCATGTTGTCCAAAGCAATATCTTTGTGTGACTCGGTATCCAACCAATATGCTGGCCAATGGGCTTAATAAATTCTTAAGAAGCTTTTTTTGCACACACACACACATATGTAAAAATAACCAACTTTTCCTCACATTTTCGCTGAGCATTTCCTCACAGGATCTATCTTCAAGGCACTTTACAAGCAGTATCTAAATTCACTAAACCTTGCAACATGTCCCTATGACAGAGCATCCACACCTACCATTGGACTCAATGGGAATTGTGAGACTGTTTTAAACCACTCCATAGTATTGGTTTCTGTATTCCCATAGGATTTAGGTTCTCCTCTTCCACCCTCTCCAAAGAAACAAGGATTTGGATTTTTAATAGTGATGAGTTTTCTCTTTCCCTTTTGATAATAAAAAGTTTTTTTTTTTTTTTTTTTTTTTTTTTCCACCAAATGCATCCGATGAAGTGAGCTGTAGCTCACGAAAGCTTATGCTGTAATAAATTTGTTAGTCTCTAAGGTGCCACAAGTACTCCTTTTCTTTTTGCGAATACAGACTAACACGGCTGCTACTCTGAAACCTTTTGATAATGTTTCCCTTACCCTTTAAGCTTCTCCTTGAAACTCATCCCGACATTCCTTAAGGCTTCCCTTTAAGCTGTGCAGATTCTATTCTACCAGATAAAAAAGGACAAGTATCCCTTTAAGAGTAGATGTACTGTGTAGTCTTAGTGCCCATTGCATTGTTACCCTTTCCTTGGTTCTCAGCTTTGATCCCACAGCTGTTAATCCTCATGCCAGGGAGGATGGCCCTTCCTTGCCTTAGGGGACCACGTTTGGCTGGAACACATCATTCCCTATCCAGCCATCGCAGGGCCATCTCTCAGCGAGTACCCTTGATCCATTAAAGCCAAGGGAGCAGTTCTGCTAACAGAACCTGTTAACAATGAACTGTTGGCATATGGCACTACAAAGATGTTTAACATTCCAGCCTTTGATGCCTTTTGGGCCCTAGCTGAAAGACATCACAACTTCTCTCCCAGCTTGGAGGGGCTACGTGGTGAAGGAAAGAGCCTGAAAGAGCAACACAATTGCACAACAAATTAATGGAACGAGATTGCCCCACCTTAATGTTTTGGAAAGCGTGAAAAGGCCAGCAAAACAGCACAGTCATTCATTAAAAATCCTCTTCCTTCTCTTTTGCACTTGTTGATATGCCTCCCCTTTGTGGGAGCCTTGGTGAGGGAGCAACAGGGAAGGAGTGAGAGAGAGTAAATTTGAGATCGATTTTGCCCAGCCCTTATATAGATGCACAGTCAGGGTGGTGATAACACAAGGAACGTCCCTCACCCCCCAGCAGCCTCCACACACAGATTGCAAAACTCCTGTGAGGGCCAGGCAGAATTGTTGTCCCTATGCTCAGGGGAGATGCGGGGGCTGGTTCTTCTCCATTCTGCAGACACACAGCCCCCAGCCTGGGCAGAGTTATTTCTGTGCACCATGTCCCTATTGGCAGAAGTAGCCAGCTGCACAGGGGCTGTTAGGGTGCACTTATTGCTTCTCTGCACACAGGAGTGAATGGGCACATTCTGCTTTCATACCACTTCCAAAGCAGACTAATGCCTACATGGTACAATGCCAAGTTATTACTTAGGACTTGATTCCTCATCCCTTACTCACATTGAGTAGCACCTAATCATGTTGAGTAGCCCTATTAGGCTATTTTGGGTTGCAGAATCCAGCCTGCCCCTAACTCAGGCAGGTAACTGTTAGTTTAGCATAAAGAATCACCTACTACTACCCAAGCCATTTTGGCTAACAGTGGATTTGAGTAACTAGCTATATTCACCACTCGTGACAAGGACCAGAACTCCATTGGAGGTAGCCACTTTTGACATCAGTGGATTTGATCTAACATTTAGAAGAAGAGTATTATAACACAGAGTTCAAGGGCTTGGAGAGTCTTTGCTCCCAGACCTGTGCTCCCGTGATTGGAATGCACTTCTCCTATAACCTATTTGCAGGTGATGAGTAAGCATCGCGCACAGTCAAACCCTTACTGATAGGAGGACACGCCACGTTTAGAAGCAACATTTGGGAACGCTACCTGTGCATTATAGCTATTCACAGGAATCAGAGAAATGGACAAATTTATTTTGGCAGAAAGCCTTAAAATAGGCTGTCGCTTATTAAAACAAAGGAGTAAAAACAACAGGTAATTAGTCTTATGATGACTCCTTTTTTACCCCTTTCCTACCCTTTTTTAAATAAAACCTGATGATGCAAAGTATTCCTTGGCTTCTTGCTCTGCAACCAACCGGCTCTCTGTGGAAAGGGCCTTCTTTTTTTATGGCTACATATTAAAAGTAAACCAACCTGTGCCAGGTTTGGATAAAAGGCTATTTATTTTCGACCAATTTGATAGCTGCAGTTTTCGGTAATTGAATTTTCTGTGGTCAGAGAAGCAGTAATCTTAGAAACCAAATAAATATTTTTTAATCAAATGGAACACTGAGAAACCCTATAATAATGTCAAAAATGTAGCCACTTATGGATGGATAAATATTTTAAGAAATTTACATTTCACCCAACGCTTTAGGCCTTTAGCTTCCCTGGAAATTTCAAACGACACAATATTTTATTTTGGGGAGGGGGTGGTGGTGAAAATGCTCTGTGTTTAGATAAAGCAGCTAACTACTAAGCCTTAGCTGGACACCAGCTTCACAATTTAAATACTGTTTTGGCTTCCAGGATTCATGCAGTAGTGGCTGGGTCATCATGGGGGGAAAAATACCTCTTCTATCTCAACCCTTTTGCCTCAAGCTCTTGTGGAAAAGGGTGGAAAAGCCATTGCAAGTTTCCATTCTTGTGATTAATTTTGTCATTGTCACTGAGTTGTATTTTTTGCCAGGTTAATAACTAAATACACAAAAAGGTCCCTGGAAGTCATGGTGAACCTTTCAGAGACAAGATAGTTTCTACTGAATCCTCCAACCCTTGGCTTTTGAGCCATTGAGCCTCAACAGACACTGACTCAAAATGGTTATTGTCCAGCTGGGGTTCTCTGTTTGGCCCAAAGACCATCTGTGAAGGTGATGAGGAAGCAGGAAAGAATGGTGGAGAAGTTGCAGGGGTCCACAGAGTAACCTTGGGTACTTAAAGTCATTGTCAATGGCAGAATTGGGCATACCCCGTTCTGTATGTTTCGCTATGGCTTTCCTGAAGGCGGTAGATTAATAAACAATGAATAAGAGCAAAAGGTAGTTTCTGGTGATATGCCTAATATTCTGGATTCTGAAATGCTTAAATTTATGGTTTAGGGTTCTTCCATTCTCAGGATATATTTCCTTTGAGTAAAATTATCTACAAATCCCAATAGATTGGCACTGGGGTAAATGCTGAATTTTTTCCTGGTCTAGTTCTTGTCACATGTGTCTTAACACCTAAATGGTGCACTCACCAGAGTACCTATATGGTCGTGTCCAAGCTGTCAACTATATATAATCTGCAGATTACATGGGTGTGAGCTGTATGTAAATATTGAGATTACAGGGTCAACAACGTGTTTTGTGCAAGACTCAGTTCCATTCTGACTGTTGGCCTTACCAGTTTTCTTTCTTACAGTGACACCTGCTGGTGGATGCAGACCCTTGTGATTTCTGCTGCAAACGGACCGATTGTCAAATTAAACTAGAGCTGGGGGCTCTCAAACTTCATTGCATCGCGACCCCCTTCTGACAACAAAAAATACGACACAACCCCAGATCAGGAGACCGAAGCCTGAGCCCGCCCAAGCTCCGCCAACCTGGGCAAGATGGGGGCAAAGCCAAAGCTCAAGCCCTACCAACCCGGGAGGGGGTGGGAGGGCTGGGGTGAAGCCTAACCCAAGGGCTTCAGCCCCAAGCAGGAGGCCTGTAATCTGAGCCCCACTGCCCAGGGCAGAAGCTGAAGCCTGACCCCGCTGCCCAGGAATGAAGCCCTTGGGCCGGCCCTGGGCCCCAGCAAGTTGAACGCCAGCCCTGGTGATCCCATTAAAACAGGGTCACGTTGGGGTCCCGATTCACAGTTTGAGAACCGCTGAACTAGACTAGTGATTGCAGCTCATCATTTGGCTCTGTGACTAAGAGCCTGATCCAAAGACTGAAGCAATAGTTAAATCTTTCCATTGACTTCAATGGATGTTGGATCAGGCCCAAGTCTCAGACTTTGACAATCCTGTAGCAAACCATGCAGAAAGGGGACTGACAACTTGGGAAATAGATTCACCTGCCTCCAAAGCCTTTGCCCTTCGTGTGGGGTTGGGTAAGGAGGTGAGAATGTTTCAACTTTGCAAGGGGTCTGTTCTTCTGAGTTGCTGTCCAGGGTGCCCCTCTCCTATGACAAGATTGTTGCCTGCACAATTTTACTCAGACTGGCAGCTCCCCACCTCCTCCCACTTCACACCTGTGCCCTTGTTCTCCTCTCCTGGGAATGACCATGTAGAGAGGAAGTTAACAAGCCCTCAAGCAGCATTGACATAAATGGGTTTTCAGCCTGTGTAGCATGATAGCTCTCCCCTAAACCCACCACATCCCAACTGGTCATGCAGGGATGCTTCTCCGGGCTCCTTCATAAGGATGGAATTTGCCATATTGTCAGCTTCCTCAGCCACCGTTTCTCTGCCCCCTACTTGTATGTTTTTGTGTCCCACACCTCCCCATGCTTCACAGCAAATCTGGGCAGAGGGGCCTTACATTTCTTTCCCCCTTTCCATGAGTGCTTGTCTCCACCTGATTGATCCATTATTCAATTAAACCAGCCCCAGCTCAGTAATAACCACCACTCTTCAGTCTGCGTCTCTTTTTATGTCGGTGAAAACCTAAACCCAGGTGGTTTTCAGCATGACACTGGGTGGAAATCAGGTCTGAAATTACCTGTTTATTAATGATGTGTCAGGAGAATGACATGCTAACGGCCGGCACCAGCACAAGCAGTGCTAATGCAGAAATAACAAGCATGCATTATACACAATATGTATTCCGCAGAACTATAACTTCTCATCCCCTGGGACACAATTGAAACCCAGATGTTTTATCTCAAGATTTCAATCCCATGGAGCAAAGATTTTAAAGGAAAAGTTAAAATATATGTTGAAGTTGGTATTTTGTTCTATTGCCTCACTGGGATTCATGTGGGAGAAAACAATTAGCACCAGATGTGCAAAGTATTAGAGTCACATCAGCTAATTATCTAGACTTAGGGGTGGGCTGTGGTGGCAGAAGGTTATTTTGCAACGTATAATATTACCCTAGAAAATAGCATTTAAAAAAGAGATGGAGACTGGCGTGCACACTGAATTGAGGATAAGCATTCACTGTCAAATTCTGGGGTGCAATTCACACCAGTAAAGTGTTGTGTCACCATCTGCCCTGTAACCCTGGGTGCCTTAAATGATCCTCTGCTCTAGACACCAAAAGCCAGAATGTGAGCATGCAGAATCTTGGTGGCTGTGTGTTGTGCAGCCCTGGTTCAGTGCTTCCAACCCCAGCAACCTGCACAATGCAGCTGTCCCATCATGGTTCCCGCCAGTTTTGGTCACACCTACCAAAATGACCCCAACACACTTCCAGTCCTGAATTTCCCCCAAACCATTTGCCTTCTGCTGGACCACTCATAATAATAATAATAATAATAATAGTAATAATAATAATAATAATAATAAGGTTTGTCTGCTCCTTTAAAGAGACAACACCCAGAAGTTTAGTATTTTAACTGGAGTTTAGAATTACTTCAATTCAGACACAGCACTGGGTTGGGTTAGATTAAAATAAAACAAGTTGATTAACAACAGGACCTAGGTTAAGTGAAGCTACATAAAAGAAATAAAGGCAGAGATGATTATAAGCAAATAAAGGTGAAAACATATCTAAAAGTCTAAAACTTAACCTTGCAAAGCATGGTCTTTGTTTAAGAGGATTTAGCTCACTAGTTACTCTTGTTCCAGAAGGGCTGATTGTCTCTCTGTCAGGACCTTCCACAGAAATAGGAGATGCTGGTTTTCATTGTCTTCTTAGGTGAAAGATAAAGATGAAGTCTCATTGTCCCTTATATTCTCAAAGAATAGTCTTTGTTCTCAATGTTCGTAAGGCCGCCTGGAGCTTCAGTCTCTTGTGTCTCTCTGGGGTGGACAAGCCACGTTAATATTCTGTGTCTTGAGTTCAAACTCTAGACAACCCCTTCAAGCTTTGTTTATGGCTAATATGTAGATTGAGGTAAATCCACATTTGTTTGTCTAGGACAGACCTGTCATTCAACTTTACATAGGTGAGGCTGTCTTTGTAACACATGTTGTGGTAACATTGCGCAGAGGGAATTCATAACTTTACATATAAAGTTAACATATGCATTTTTCAAAGATAGTGTGCTATTAATTTTCAAATGATACCTTACAAGCCATATTTTGGGCAAACATGATTGCAGCAGCATGTAGGGGGGTGAATACAGGGGTGCTTGGAATCACAGTCACCCACTTGAGTCCCCAGATAAATTATATTATTTCTGGATACAGTTAAAAAAACCCATAAATAATATGAACACGAAAGGAGGAGTCTTCTTGTCCCCTTGATAGAAATATTTTCTATCTATTTTATCTGTTTCTATTGCACCTCTCACCGCACTGAGCAAGGCAAAAGGAATCCACAATCCATAGCAGGCTTCAACATGAATGCTGCTCTGCTCTTCCACCAATCCTAGGAAGCTGTTCCAGGATGGTTTCCTTCATTTTTTTCTTCCTTTCATGCCTGTCAGTGTTTACAAGTCTTCTGTTATTATGGAAAGGTTTGGAAGAATAGATGAGACTTGAAGGATGAGGGCAGAAAAGCTCAGTTCAGCCCATAGTGTCATTAAAGATGCCATAGGGTCAAATTCAGACATCAGTGAGGTGATGTTTTCATGTGTAACCGGTATAATGGATTGATCCATTGTTATACGTAGGGGGAAGCTTCATTTTTTTTTTCATTTTACAATGAACATTTTAAAAGAATGCACAGGGGCCTGTTATACCACCATGTGCACCCACAAAGATGTTTTTTTCCATGTTACAGGGCCATTGCTTCTAGGGTTTGATAAGATAGCTCCATTCACCTTCATCTTCCTGTCATAGTTCATTATCTCTCCGGTAAAGCTTTCCTATAGCTGGATAGACTACTCACCGCATAGTCGTCAGTGAATTTAATCCTTGTTCTCTTCAAAAGTTGTCCACTAACAATGTTATTTTTATGGACTTCATTCACAATTTGCAACTGTCCAATGAATATTTTATGTGCAGCCTACGGGATGCTCACAGTCAGGTGAGTACTATATTCAGGTTAGCATTTGGTATTTGCACCATGTGATTTGGAAACCAAGAGTCTTGCAGTATTATTCCTGCTTCCTAACTGCATGGCCATAATGTTAATAATTTCTGGTGCAAACACCTCACACGAACATGGGTCTGTGAACAAGAGCTTCTCCCAAACATTCATGGGAACCAAAACATTTATCTGTCAGAACATTCACAATCAATGAATAAAAAGGAGCCACGAATCCAGTCAAATTCACTGGTTTATTAACACAAATGTGTGGATTCCTTCTTCTTCCCCCCCCACTATTGCTTGCCTTGTTCTCGTTCTTTAAAAGTCCAGTAAGAAAAGATATCTCTGAGTAAATTTGTTAATTAAGCCCTGGGGTATTATGCAAGATTTGTAATTCGTTAATCATCTAGAACAGAATAAGAGACTGAATGAGCCAAATTCATCTCTGGAATAATGCCATCGACTTCAAATTACAACAGGACTGAATCTGGGCCACAATGTTTCCCTTACCAAACCCCGCCCCCCAGAATATTTCTGGAAAGAAAATCACAGGGCCACTTTGTATTCAGCTCTGAATAGTAATCATGATCTCAGTACAAACTGTATAGAAATTTGAAAGGCAAATTTTCACCTCAAAAACATACGTTTTCCACCCAGCCAGAGAGCAGTATGCCAACTCTGGCCTACGGATGAAGGGAGAGCAAAACATTTGCCTGCTAGGTCCCATATAAAAAACAGAACAAAACAACAAAGTGATCCATGCTGAGGGAGGGAGATGTTGGGAAAGTGCCAGAAACCCAAGGGGATGCACATGATTTGCATAATCAGGTACATAAATTTACATAATGTCTACATCAAAAATGAAAGCAGGCCACCTTTGTGTTTGCCTGTGTATGTATTTAATAAGGGATATAATGTGATTAAGTGACTGAATAAATTTAGTTTTCCCTTCTCTGCCAGTTTACCAGATCTAGTGATTCTTTCCCTTTCTCAAAGTTGTCAAAGTAATAGAGCAAAAAAGTAGTTAGGCAAGAAGCATGCTGTCCGCACATCAGTCACCATAGTAATATGCAGGGGATTACTTAATTGGCTGCTGACCCAATATGTGTTCTAGGCACATTGCATTGAGATCACTCCTCAGAGTTACAAATAGCCCCCAAGAACACCCGCCCACTGTGAGTTTGGTGTACTGAATTGTGGGACTATGTAGCCCTGCAACTGTGCAGGCTGTATCTCTACATCTTGATTGTGGTTAGCTAGAAAGCAGCCATACCCTCACTGAAACGGCTCTCCAATGTGCAATGAAGCTTAACATCAGCTCTTTTTGTATGCTACATCACAGGCTGTACAGTCCATGAAGTTATGAAGTCACACTGGCTATTGGGTCTCCTGTCTCAATCCATGTTTTTTGTGCATCTGAAGAACTTGAACCATGTTAAGTCATAGAGCAGGGTGTATGACTCCTGCAGATTGTACACAAGGACATAAAGAGGGAAAAAAGCTAGGGGTACACATTTCCACTTCATATCTCCATCCAGGTCCCCCTTGGCCCCGTACACACGCTTTGCCCTTATACCACTTGCAGGTCACTAGTTCACCATGCAACATTTAAATCTAGGGCTTTATTCCTGGCTGGTCACCGTGGTATCTAAAAGTCACTGGATGATTTCATAAGAGCCGAACAACGAAAGACGTGACTAAAGAGAGACTCAAGGGCATGGTACGAGCAAGAACTCTCTCTGAATAAAATTGTAGAAAAATATATCCCTTAACCTCTAGTCTTGAACAACAAATAACAGCATGAGTTTAGGGCAGTGCAAGCATAGGTCTGAGTTAATATAGCTTGTCAAAGATTTCTGAAAATCCAGGTACACTCAAATGCAATGTTTTTCTAAAAAAGCTGGTCTAGGAATTATTTAAGGGAAATCCTATGGCCTGGGTTATCCAGGAGGTCAAGCTGAATGATCACATTGGTCACTTCTCTAGACTTTAGCAGACCCGATAGTCCCGTATTAAATTTGTGACGGAGCCCTTTTCAGCTCTATGTGAGCTCAAAGCAAAACTCAAGGTCCAAACACCCATGATGAGAAAGTGGAAAGAGCCCATTTGGTGGGGCTCTCCTCAAGGAGACATCTACTTACTCTTCAAGATTGCTCTGAATTCAGTTCCAAAGCAGGCAAACAATAGACTTCTGGGTGGCACCCAAAGGGCAGTTTTTATGCTAATGCTTTGCTGGATGAATTGTTAACCAGGAACAATTTTTTGCCTTACAAAGGTAGATTGCATGGTTTAGCTATAATGCACTGGTGGGTGGGGGGCAGGAAGAGGAGGGCGTTTATAGTAAATTATTTGCACAAAGACACCCCACACCTTTGTGAGGCAACAGTGTGGTGGTCCATATAAAAATGTATCCCACGTAGCCTCTCTGTGCCTCAGTTTCCCCACTGTAAAATAGAGATAGTAGCTCTGCCCTACCTCACAAGGGGTGTGTGAGGACAAATTCTTTGATGATTCATAGATTTCAAGAAGTGACCAATGTGATCATCCAGCCTGACCTCCTGGATAACCCAGGCCATAGGACTTCCCCTAAATAATTCCTAGAGCAGATCTTTTAGAAAAACATCGCATCTTAGTATACTTAGATTTTCAGAAATCTTTAACAAGGTCCCTACCAAAGGCTCTTAGGTAAAGTAAGCTGTCATGGGATAAAAGGGAAGGTCCTCTCATGGATTGATAACTGGTTAAAAGATAGGGAATAAATGGTCAGTTTTCAGAATGGAGAGAGGTAAATAGTGGTGTCCCCCAGGGGTCTGTACTGGGACCAGTCCTATTCAACATATTCATAAATGATCTGGAAAAAGGGGTAAACAGTGAGGTGGCAAAATTTGCAGATGATATAAAACTACTCAAAATAGTTAAGTCCCAAGCAGACTGCAAAGAGCTACAAAAGGATCTCTCAAAACTGTGTGACTGAGCATCAAAATGGCAAATGAAATTTAATGTTGATAAATGCAAAGTAACGTACATTGGAAAACATAATCCCAACTATACATATAAAATGATAGGGTCTAAATTAGCTGTTACCACTCAAGAAAGAGATCTTGGAGTCATTGTGGATAGTTCTCTGAAAACATCCACTCAATGTGCTGCAGCAGTCAAAAAAAGCTAATAGAAAGTTGGGAATCATTAAGAAAGGGATAGTTAATAAGACAGAAAATATCATATTCCCTCTATATAAATCCATGGTACGTCCACATCTTGAATACGGCCTGCAGATGTGGTCGCCCCATCTCAAAAAAGATATATTGGAATTGGAAAAGGTTCAGAAAAGGACAACAAAAATGATTAGGGGTATGGAACGGCTTCTGTATGAGGAGAGATTAATAAGACTGGGACTTTTCAGCTCGGAAAAGAGATGGCTAATGGGAGATAGGATTGAGGTCTATAAAATCATGACTAGTGTAGAGAAAGTAGATAAGGAAGCGTTGTTTACCACTTCTCATAACACAAGAACTAGGGGTCATCTAATGAAATTAATAGGCAGCAGGCTTAAAACAAAATAAAGGAAGTATTTTTTCACACAATGCACAGTCAACCTGCGGAACTCCTTGCCAGAGGATGTTGTGAAGGCCAAGACTATAACAGGGTTCAAAAAAGAACTAGATAAGTTCATGGAGGATAGGTCCATAAATGGTTATTACAGGATGGACAGGGATGGTGTCCCTAGCCTCTGTTTGCCAGAAGCTGGGAATGAGCGACAGGGAAAGGATCACTTGATGATTACCTGTTCTGTTCATTCCCTCTGAAGCACCTGGCATTGGCCACTGTCAGAAGACAGGATACTGGGCTAGATGGACCTTTGGTCTGTCCCTGTATGGCCGTTCTTATGTTCTTCTTCATTTAAAAATTGCTGGTGATGGAAAATCCATCACAACACTTGGTAAATTGTTCCAATGGTTAATTATTCTCACTGTCAAAAGTATACAAGCTATTTCCCATCTGAATTTGTCTAGCTTTAAAATCCAACTATTGGATTGTGTTATTTGCCAGCTAGATTGAAGAGCCCATTATCAAATATTTGTTTCCCAGGTAGATAATTAAACTGATTTAGTAACCCCCTAACCTTCTCTTTGTTAAATAAAATAGATTGAGCTTCTTGAGTCCATCACTGTAAGACCTTTTAATCAAATTTAGGGTTCCCAGGTGTCCAGTTTTCAACCAGAAAGTCTGGTCCAAAGGGACCTCTGCAGTGTCTGGTCAGTACTGCTGACCAGATCCCAAAAGTCTGGTTGCCACGGTACCTGACCTCACTGCTGGGTGGGCTGGGAAGAGCAGCTGATGCTGGAGGAGCTCAGCTGATGGACTGGAGACAATCTTAGGAACTGGCTCCTAGCTCCGGCAGAGAGGTGGTAGGTACCATCTTCTCAGTCTCCCGGGGCCCCAGTTCTCTCCAACTCCTTGCTCTGAGGACCACTTCCCCCTCTGCCCCTTTATGCCCTGATTGCCCCCAGCCATTCACTCCAGGGACTGCCCCCTGTGTCCTGCTTGCCCCAGCCCCTTGCTCCAGGAACTAACCCCTGTTCCACCCCACCATGCCCTGATTGCCCCTGGCCCCTTGCTCTGGGGAACTGAACCCCCCACCCCTCCCGCCTCACCATGCCTTGATTGGGCAGGCAGGCAGGCTCCATGTCAGCTCCTCCCAGACCAGCTCTGCAGGTGGCAGGTGAGTCCTGGGGGTGGGGGAAGCGAGTAATGGGGGAAGGGTGGAGCGAGTGCTGGGGGGGGGCCTGTAGTGTCTGGTTTTCAAAAATTGGAAAGTTGGCAACTATATTAATCATTTTTGTGGCTTGGGAGGTGCTCAGAGCTGTGGTAATTGGGAGCATTGAAGTCCCTAAGAGATGGATCCATGAGCCATTCACCCTGCAGAGGTAAAGCACAATTAGCCCAGAATGTTCCCTAGCACTGAGGCTGGAGTGGCATCTGTGAAGGACATCCCTAGAAGAACTCCCTAGTCCTCTATTGTGATCAGCATTCACAGAGCTCTGCATTGCCCTGGAAAGGAAAACCCTTTGAACACCCTTGCTGACACCTCTTCCTCCTCCTCCATCATCTAGGCCACACTTAGAAGAATTGGATGAAAACAAACAGGGAAAAGCCAGCTCCCAACTAATTTTAGCCAGTAGGAAAGGAGATTCCATACTAGAGCAGACTATGGCATTTTCAATTCGCCCTAAGCCTTCCCTGAAGCATTTCAGGCCCTATTAATAAACAAAACAAACCTGTTTCAGAAAACAGATGAGTAAGCATATTTGACAGCCATTTTATTACCGATTCATCTTCCTTCCGCCCGCACCCCTCCACTGCTACTCACTCTATCTTTATCATTGCACCGACCGTCGTGGGATGTGTCGCAGTGACTGTCCAAAAACATAATGTGTGGCAAGGTCAAACAACATTTCCAGAGCAGCGTGGGGTCGCAAGCATCAATTCCTTCCAAGGAACAAAAATCTCTATCATAACGTGGGGGGAAAAGTAAGTGAGAAGAGTGAAAAAAGAGAGAGGAATGAGTCAGACTGGCACCAGCCAAATAATTTAATGTGCAGGTATTTGATTTGATAGAAAACCTGCCTTGATTTAAAAAAAAAAAGGTTTCTGACAAGGTTGTAATTCATTGAGAGGAGCCAAGCCCACGGCGTGGGTTTGACATGCCACTCCAAGCTAAACCATGACTGGTTTTAGGTGATCCCCTAAGAGGGTAGCATGTTGCAGCTGGCAAAAAAATAAACAAACCTGAGC
This sequence comes from Dermochelys coriacea, assembly GCF_009764565.3. NCBI lineage: Eukaryota > Metazoa > Chordata > Testudines > Dermochelyidae > Dermochelys > Dermochelys coriacea. The sequence goes on from NC_050081.1 coordinate 5,135,302, forward strand.
CCTGTGCTAACAGATTTTTTTTTTTTTGATTTATGCCATGAGCAAAGGAAAAACAGTGACATATTTGTGAGTCCAGGTTTTGGTTGGCCCCTCTGCGCTTGCAGCAACGGTGTCCTGCTGAGGAGATGGACAGTGCAAAATCTGTAGCAGACAGGAGCCGAACAGACAGGGTGGGAGAGCAGACAAACGGTAGCTGGAGGTTTCATTTTGCTGAGGTACATACACACTTCCCCCCCCTTCCCCCAGTGAAGTCTGTGCCTCTGCTGACATGCTGTTGAAGTAGACCTGGCTGGGTTCCTGTTGCAGTAGCTTTTTGGTTTCTTTTGTTAATTCCTGATTATTATTTAATTCCATCCTTTGCCTGTGTGTACAGGAAGCAAGTGATATTGCTGCTGATATGCTGTCTATATTATCTGCTCTAAGTTGTCTGTTTACTAAGGATTAGGGTAGGGGTGGCCAACCTAAACCTGAGAAGGAGCCCGAATTTACCAATGTACATTGCCAAAGAGCCACAGTAATATGTCAGCAGCCCCCATCAGCTCCCCCACCCCTGCTCCCAGTGCCTCCCAGCCACCAGCAGCCGGCCAATCAGCGCCTCCCCTTCCCTCCCCACACCTCCTGATCAGCTGTTCCGTGGCGTGCAGGAGGCTTGGGGTGGGGGTGGGGGAGGAGCGAGGGCATGGCAGGCTCAGGGGAGGGGGTGGGAAGGGATGGAGTGGGGCAGGATCTGTGGCAGAGCAATGAGCACCCCCTGGCACACTGGAAAGTTGGCTCCTGTAGCTCCAGCCCTGGAGTCGGTGCCTATACAAGGAGCCTCATATTAACTTCTGAAGAGCCGCATGTAGCTCTGGAGCCACAGGTTGGCCACCCTGGATTAGGGTAACCAGATGTCCTGATTTTATAAGGACAGTCCCAATATTCAGCACTTTTTCTTATATAGGCACCTATTACCCCCCACCCCATCCTGATTTTTTATACTTTCTATCTCGTCACCTTACTAAGGACTCATCTTCTGAGCCCAACCCCATAGAGTTTTCAAGCCAAATTGGAGTCGCCATATGTATGATACATTGGGGTGGACTCAGACTGAAGGCACAATTCAGCCTCAGGTGCATTGTTCAATGAGTTTGATGGTGGAAGGCCTGGCATAGAATCATAGATATCAGGGTTGGAAGGGCCTCAGGAGGTCATCTAGTCCAACCCCCTGCTCAAAGCATGACCAATCCCCAACTAAATCATCCCAGCTAGGGCTTTGTCAAGCCTGACCTTAGAAATCTCAAAGGACATAGATTCCACCACCTCCCTAGATAACCCATTTCAGTGCTTCACCACCCTCCTAGTGAAAAAGTTTTTCCTAATATCCAACCTAAACCTCCCCCACTGCAACTTGAGACCATTACCCCTTGTTGTGTCCTCTGGTACCACTGAGAAAAATTTAGATCCATCCTCTTTGTAACCCCCTTTCAGGTAGTTTAAAGCAGCTATCAAATCCCCCCTCATTCTTCTTTTCTGCAGACTAAATAATCCCAGTTCCCTCAGCCTCTCCTCATAAATCATGTGTTCCAGCCCCCTAATAATTTTTGTTGCCCTCCGCTGGACGCTTTCCAATTTTTCCACATCCTTCTTGTAGTGTGGGGCCCAAAACTGGACACAGTACTCCAGATGGGGCCTCACCAATGCCGAATAGAGGGGAATGATCACATCCCTTGATCCACTGTCAATGCTCCTACTTATACAGCCCAAAATGTTGTTAGCCTTCTTGGCAACAAGGGCACACTGTTGCCTCATATCCAGCTTCTCGTCCACCATAACCCCTAGGTCCTTTTGTGCAGAATTGCTGCCTAGCCGCTCGGTCCCTAGTCTATAGTAGTGCTTGGGATTCTTCCATCCTAAGTGCAGGACTCTGCACTTGTCCTTGTTGAACCTCATCAGATTTCTTTTGGCCCAATCCTCTAATTTGTCTAGGTCCCTCTGTATCCTATTCCTACCCTCCAGCGTATCTACCACTCCTCCCAGTTTAGTGTCATCTGCAAACTTGCTGAGGGTGCAATCCATGCCATCCTCCAAATCATTAATGAAGATATTGAACAAAACCGGCCCCAGCACTGACCCTTGGGGCACTCCGCTTGATACTGGCTGCCAACTAGACATTGAGCCATTGATCACTACTCATTGAGCCCGACAATCTAGCCAACTTTCTATTCACCTTATAGTCCATTCATCCAGCCCATACTTCTTTAATTTGTTGGCAAGAATACTGTGGGAGACCGTATCAAAAGCTTTGCTAAAGTCAGGGAATAACACATGCACTGCTTTCCCCTCATCCACAGAGACAATTATCTCATCATAGAAGGCCACTAGGTTAGTCAGGCATGACTTGCCCTTGGTGCATCCATGCTGACTGTTCCTGTTAGGGCATGAGAGCCCTAATCCTATTTATGGCACCAGAACAGCCCAAGCACAGGCTGTGGTAGAGAAAGCTGCCCCCTCTGAGATACTTTGGCCATTGTTTCACTAAACCTGACTTGGAGAGACCCACTCTAAAACACAGCAGGGGAGTTAAATTTCCAGGGCCCATTCCGCTTTTGATCACTCTCTGGAGCTGCTAGCATTAATTCTTCCCAATCTCATGAGGGGATTTGTGAGGAGATTCATTAGCAGTGTGATTTCTGGAGAAAGCTTCACAGTGTGGAACAAATTCTATTCTCTTAGAAGAAAAACACCGTCTATGGATAGCTCTTTGTACTGGAGTATCTGAGAACCTCACAGATAGGTAGGGATGCATTGGCCCCATTTTACAGATGGGGCACAGAGTAGATTACATGGTTTACCCAAGGCTACTTGATAAGTCTGTGGCTGAGCGCAGAACTGAACCTAACCTAGATCTCCTGAGTGCTAATCCAGTGTTCTATCCACACTACACCTTCCTTCCTGGATAAGGATAAATCAAAGACGTTTAAAAAAAAGATATTCAGTTATGTTTCCTATTCTCTTCTGAAGACAAATTGGACCCAAGTAGGCAAAATTTATCTGGAGCCTAGTAAAGCAATTAAAACACGTCTCATAATAAGAGAGTAGTGGAGCAGTAGTGCACGTACACACCCCACACATGCTTCTCTTTAGCCTAGAAACCCATTGTAGGATGACCCATGGCTTAGAGATGGCGACTGTGGTACACCACACTGTTGTCTTGGTCTTGTTTGCATAGAAACATCCTTTTCCCAAAACACCTTACGTCATCAAACCACAGCACAAAACAAGGCAGGAGCCTTTCCTCCGTTCTGCCAAGAGACTGGTGTATCTCTGAATACAGTGGCTCTGATCCAGTGGTGTCTCTTCAACAGACTCCATGCAGCTTGGAAAAAACACATCAAGCTGCCCATGCTGACTTTCCTTTATTGAGTAGTTTGTTTAGACAGGAGAGGGGGTCCTCCTACAAAAAAACTGTCCCCTCTCCCCCAAGTTATTATCAAACTGAGAGCCACTGAAGGGCTGGATGCTAGTTGAATTCTGGATCCCTCCACTCCATTGTGGCAGAGAGGAATCCATTGCAAACATAGTACAGTCCTTGTTGCATACAGCCCATGAAATATACACTAACATCTCATGTCACTGAGCATTAGCACCTATGTCAGAAGCACAGACCTAGGAAAGGGCTGGTGAATTAAATATTGCAGGTGTATGGACCCTGAGAATGAGCAGATGTGGAGAAGATGAAAGCTGGGGGCATTTTTTATAAAGTTTACCTCCTGAAATATTGTGTGACTAATAGATGTGTTTCTTACTGTTCTACTGCGGGGGCAGGATTTTTATTTGGCTGTTGCATACATGCATATTTCTCATTCTGTTGTATATCTTTTGGTAGGCTGGTCAAAATGGGAAAGGGTTACTGGTGGTTATTGGTGGTGGTTTACTGGTAAAACAAGAGTCAAAAAATTATGAACCTTTATGGGCTACATGCCAATACAATAGGGCTTCCATCAGCTCAAGTCTAAAGCAAAGAGGCTTGGTATCCTTCAGCCAAGTCCAATGTAAAAGCCTAAAGTATGGCTCACGCCAGCCAAGTTCCACAAGAAGAAGAAAAAAAAACAACAACAACCACCACTCTACTATCAGAAATCCCCTGGCTTCCCATTTACTTCTAGTCCATTTCACACACCCACTTGTGATCACAACCCTCCTCTCACAGAGCCATCTTCCCTCACTGAGGGACTCAACTCATCCCTTTTAAAAGATCTGTGTGTGGGCAATGAATTAATTCCCCACAGCTGAGCCAGCCTAGTCTCTTTGCAAATCCCTGTGCTCAGGGCAAGCCACTGTGGTTTTCTTCTCCCCTTTTGTTTCCAGTGTGCTTCCCACTCCTGCTCTCCTGCAGCAGCACAGAGCTGCAGCATTAGAGTTGTAAACGCTGAAGGAGAGCACAGAGTTTCAAACAAACCTTCTGCTCTTCACTTATTTTAATTTCATGAACACATTTTTTATTAATATGAGAATTTTTAAATTGAGCTCTTCCAACCAACAGCTCAACCCTGGAAATACAGAGGCCCAGATCCGCAAAGATATTTAGGCTCTGAATTTCCACTGATTTCAATGAAAGCCAGCAGACTAAATACCTGTGTAGGTATGGGCCAAATAGGTTTAGCTTTGCACATGATGAGAGTAGCCCCACTGACTTCAGTGAGATCACTCAGATGCACAAAGTTAAGCATGCATGTGTTTCTGAATCAGGTCCTAAGCTTTAGCATCTTGCAGTGTCTTTTTCAAAGAGAACCCAAACTAACCCAAGTAACATTTTGAATCCCAGTTAGTTTCCATGACAACCTACAAATATAAATGTCTGTTGCACAGTCAAGAAAAGAAAAAGTGTGTCAGTGTTACTGTTTTTATTTTAAATGATAGAAATTAGTCAATATCCTTCTGAGCCTTAAATAGCAGGATTTTTTTTATTTTACATGTTGTTGCCATACCAACATGGTGCAATCCTACTGCTTTTTAAAAACAACACACACACACACACACAAATAAAAAGACTGATGTTCTTTTTCCAGGGCTTTTGTCCTCGCAAACATAGCTACTAAATCACAGCACAGAAGCAGCATGTGTGTCTGCATGCATAAGCTTTAATATTGTAAAACTGTAATATAACAGTGTGTTTAATATTTGCTTTGGCAATCCCGGTTCCTCAAATCTCCTTTTTATACTAATATTTAAAATGGGAAAGGATTTTAAAAGAATGAGGATGAATTAAAGTTTCAAAGATTTTACTAGGCTGGCAATTCAGCTTCACTAACCCTGTGAATTAGAATTTTGAAAAATGTTGTCCAGTCTGATTCCTGCTGAGAAACTGATGTTACAATCTCAGGCAATCTAGAGGCATGTTTATTTTACTCACATGAGCAATTGCATAAATCAAATGCGCAGAACTGAGCTCTAACTTTCCCTAGGTATGTTCATCTTTGAGTCTTTTGTGGAATCACTTGCATTTAGAGCTGAGAGAAAAATGTGTTCTTCCTTTCTTTCTGTCAAAATTCTCAGGAAATTTTAATTGAAATGTCAAAGGTCCAAATTTTTCAATCAGCGGGTCGAAAATTAGATGGATTTCTCAAAAATATTTTGCAAAAAATTCATCCAATTTTTATTTCTTTGTGACTTTAAACAAAAGGAAAAATAGATGAAAAATTCAGATTCAGTAAATTCTGACCAGCTCAACTCAGCCTGAAGGGTACAACTTCATTGCAGTGCATTAGACCGGTGTCCTCCTTCAAACTATGGTACAGATGCAGCACCAAAAGGCCCTACTAGGAGCTATTCTAGGACTTTGCTCTGTCTCTTAGTTTTTCTGTCTGCTTTTTTCTTTAACTCCTGGGGCCCAAATGGGTCTGATATAGCTTGTCTACATGGTGCAGCAATGCACACTAGAGGGGTATGAATTCTAAAGTGCACCAATGTGTTGTGCATTAGCTGGCCCAGGTAGACCCTGCTGCTCAGCACTAAAGCTTCCCTAGCATGCACTAACATAGTACTGTTTACGTGCACTAGGGAACTTTTAGGGTCTACATGGAACAATTAGTGTGCAACATGTGGCGCACTTTAGAATTCTTCTTCTTAGCATCTGCGCAATGTGCCTTGGGTGGCCCGTGACCAGGAGTGCACTGGATGGATCATTAGCTTCCCCGGCTTGGGCTGGGTACAGCTGGGGAGTGCCACATGAATGCTGATCCATGCCCCCCCCTTTAGAAGTCACACCCTCCAGTACACATTGCTGCGCCATGTAGATGAAGACATGCCCATGGAAACACACCTCATTGCTGCTGAGTGCAGCACCATGTGTCCCCTACATTCTGCTGTGTTTCACTGGATGGACAGCTTAAAATGGTGACAATGGGGACCATGCGACATTGAAAGAGTTATTTACATTTTTCTAATAACAAAAGGCCCCAATATCTCCACCGGCACGCTGTTTTACTGTGCTGTGGACAATGGCAGGGTTAAGGATATCAAGGAGCTTTTCATCTATATGCAAAGTCCGGAGGCACCCAGAGGAGCAGAATGACTCTGGTGCAATCATTCCTGTGTGCCAAGGAGTTTTTGTTCCCCAGCCCATGCCAAGAAAGCCCTCTTTGGAGGATAGTACTAAACTGAGATCTTGGACTCTTTAGTCAAGAAAGTACATTAATCAGGAAAAAAAATATGGTTAACACAATCATGTTTCACAAAAGAATTAGAGTGTCAAACCACAGGAAGTCTTTTCTGGTGGTTTGCTGGTATCTGTGGTCTGACTGAGCTGATATTATGAGTAAAACAGACTTCGCTGTTGGTCTGTATTACCTTCCATGTGTAACCTGTGGGTTCAGCCTCAAGCCCTGCTCCTACAATACATAGGGCAGACCTGCTCCTGCTTCTCATAGAAGTCAATGGCAAAATGCCCATTAACTCAGTGGTGCAGGAGCAGGCCTTTATGGGAGTGGAACTGCTGAGCCCATGCAGAACCCTAGTGACTTTGCAGGGTTCAGCATAGGTGCAGCAATCCGCCTGCATGCTGTCAATGGCAGGATCTTAGCATGTTGTTTGAGAAAGGGTGAACGTTATTGATGGGGATGGCAGGGGCCTATTTGGCATGGTTAAACAAGGAAGAAACTCAAGCAATGTTATTGTACTATAGCCTATAGGTAAAGGCATTTGCTAGGTAAGGCATAGGTATAAGGTAAGGCAATAATGCAATGATCCTACAAGCCTCAAGGCCTGGAAGAGAATAGCTTAGCTAAACTAATCAAAGCATAAGGCCCGAAAAGTCTTAGTATAAGGAGCTAATCAAAAGTAACCCTAGATCATAAGACATCACAAGACAGAATGCTCTAATGACTAAACTGCTGACAGGTAACCACAAAATGCTAGTTTATACCTGTGTGGGATATTTTAAGTTAGGGACATCAGCAGATGTCTGACCAAGAGAATGCCATGGTAGCTAATTGATGTATATATTAATAAGTTTGAGGTAAATGGACTAGTAACCTATGGGAGAAAGACACCCCGACATTAGCAGGGTGAGGAATTACAAATTTGGAAAAAGGGAAGAACCCTTATTGGATATTCATTAAGCATTGTTGAGTCAGCGTAACATATTATAGAAGTTGTATCCCGGCCTGTGTGCTTTGGGAGATGTTGCCCTTGAGAAATGCCGGGATGATGACCACAGGAGATGGTGATGATGGTGAGTGGGGAAATGAAGAAGATGACAACTAACACTTCTGCAAGGGATAGTGTGAAAACATGGATGCTCAGATCACTCTCTGTTATCTCTACTGCCTTGCTGGGTTGGAGTATTTGTAACTTTGCTAACCATGTTAATACGACTATTACAATTACAAAAGGTTTTGTCTAGGTATGAGTGTGGCAACTGTGCATGTCAGGGCTCCCTATTAAACAGGAATTTGAATAATACTGGGCCTGATCTTGGGATAAGAACCAACTAAAACTCAGAGTGTTCAGTGGGAATTTTTCAGTAATCAATATAATTAATACATAATCAATAGGTCAGGCAAGAGTACAAATGTATGAAACACAGAAAGTGAAATTAAGTGTACTCAGAGGTGAAACTGACCAGTCTAATGTCACTGGTGAAGCAGAGTGAAATAATAAAATTAAATGATGATAATAATAATAATACCTAGCTCTGATATAGCACTTTTCATCAGTAGATAGCAAAGCACTTTACAGAGAAGCTGGATACCATTAACCAGATTTTATAGATGGGGAAACTGAGGGACAGAACAGCTAAGTGACTTGCCCATAATCACCCAACAGGCCAGTGACAAAAAAAAAAAAGGAGAACCCACAGAAATAGAAATACATAAAGGAAAAAACAGGTTGAAAAGCAATTTGTATGTATTTTTTAAAAAATCAGTTTCTAATCATCTAGTGTTTTGTTATATTAAGAGAGATAAGAAATGGTTCTTAAAATATATTATTTCCCTCTTGACAGTATCCTTTAAAATGATGGGGTTATGTTATTGTTGCTGTTGTCATTCTGCATATACTAAGGGACGACTTTCAAGATTCTTTTCTAGCATTTTTTATAAGAATTAAAATAACAAGCCTGAAAGAACAAAGAAGGCACTTCAAAGACTCCCTCTCCAGAAGGAAGTGCTTTCTAGCAAAAAACCATGCACTTCTTCTCAATAAAACCTTTGTTGGGCAGTTTCTCTTCTGTCTTTTCTGCCATATGGTTAAAGACTCAAAAGCAACTGAAGATAGAAGAGAAAAAGGATCCCCGTGAGGAAGATTCATGTCCCAGCAAAGCCCTCTCTTTGTCCTGAGTGTTTATCTAACATATCATTATAGATAGGGTTTTTTTTCAACACCACAGACTATGGAACATATACCCCTTTATTGCAGCGAATTTACTTTAAACAGCCCTTGCAATTAGTACAGCTGTTGTTGTTCACTTAACTAAGAAAGATCTTGAGGGGATTTCTGTGGCAGTACAGAATGGCAGTTAAAACCAAGGGCATTTTTACAGAGTACTGTGTTTTTCCAGGATTTCTGCTGCTGCCGTCTAAAGATACATCTACATTGCAAATAGAAAAACCCACAGCAGTGAGTCTCAGAGCCTAGGTCAGCTGACTTATGTTTGTGGGGCTGGTGCTATGGGGCTAAAAATACCAGTGTGGACATTCTTGCTTGGGCTGGAGCCTGCACTCTGAAACCTGGCTGGGGATGGGTAGTGACCCAGGCTCTGAAACTGGCTGCCGCAGAGGGCTTTTTGCAGCATAGGTGTACCCTAAGAGGCCTATCCAACTCTCGTTGAAGTTGGTGGAAAGGTACATTTGTATTCAATGCATTGTGGAATTCTAAGAGTGGAGTGTCTCAGGTGGGCAGAGAATGTGACTGATGTGCTTGTCCCTTTAGGAGATCCAACCAAAAACAAATAAATAAACCATGCTGGTGGCCTACCTGTAGTCTTCTACAGCACAATATGGCATATTTAGATTCAATTCTCTTTACCTTCCCACCTGCAGTGGCTGGATGTGTTGAGGAAGCAGGACATTCAAGCAATGGAGGGACAGAAGGAGGGGTGCCTTCTGCCACTCAAACCATATTAACAGGTTATAAAGACTAGATACAATTCCAACCCCCAAAGAACCTTACAGCTGGGAAATGAAAATGTGGACATTTGGGATATCCGTTTTCCACAGCTTCAGTGCAAGTATTGTAAAAGTTAACTGCTTCTTGATCCTGGAATTTTTCAAGTCTCAGACCAGGCAACAGTGGCATCTCTGCTTCTGTCAGTCACTAGCCATTTCTAGTACAGTGTGGAACTCTCTTATGGAACAAACTTACTTGGTAACCAGGATTTCAGTTTGCACAGAACAGCACACTGAAATGATCCTAAACTTTTGTTCCACTTCACATTTTTCACTGTATCCAAGTTCCCTATAAGCAGGCTCTTCAGTGTCTCATACCGTTTGCTGTACCACATGAATGTGTTTCTGCCTAATGCCTGGCTTTCTTTCTTCACTCTAAAAGTGTGATGCTAGGAAATATTTAATGACCAGTTACATTATGAACTATACCAGGACATATCCTTGTGTCTTGGAGTACGGGGGCTACGTGTTACCTACAATTTGGTGGCCTCAGTGCAATCGTCTCTCAGGTTTCCTCTGACAGATATTACCGTTGACAAGTTTCTCTTCAATAGCATGTTGCTTTTGACCCCATTGCACCTGGCAAGCCCACCCTCGCATTTCACCTCTGATCCCTCCCCAATGTGGCTGACATTTTGCAATTATCAGCAATTTGTTAGCTTTATTTTTGTTAGCACCAAATTATGCAAATAATAGATCTATAGTTTAACAACTTTTACTGGGCTGTAGAAGTGGGGGAGGGTAGGTAACATAAGGATGGTCTTGGAAGTCTGGGTGCAGTTTGGACAAACTGAAAATGAAAGGCAAAAGAATACATTATTCTATGGTGATCTCCTTTGGAAAAGTTTTGTGTTTGGTATAGTGAATTCTTTGTGGAGCTGGGATATGGTCCGTACTCCTCGTTGTATGACTCCCATTGGCTGTAGTGGAAATTACACACCGAAGAAGAAGGCTTAAAGTTCTAACCACCAGGGGTGAAATCCTGGCCTCTTTGAAATCAATGGGAGGTTTGCCCACTGTAAGCTCTTTGGGGTAGGACAGTCTTTTTGTTGTTTGGTTGTACAGCCCTTAGTACGAAGGGGCCTTGGGCTATGACTTGGGCTCAGTAAAATAAATAAATAAATAATAATAAGACAACGACCCCCTGCTATCCTGGTTGTTCAGCCCTTCATCCACCCTAGATAGAAAAATTCAGCTTCAGGAAGTGAAGTGTGAAAGCTTAAAAACCAAAGTCTCTCATGAATATTTAAGATCTCATGGCACTTTTAATAAGAGTAGGGTAAGAACAGGAGTTTGTTTTGGCAACCTTGGCCAAACTGTCCTTCGAGTCTCATTACTGCTGTGATTGGACAGGAGGCGTGCAACTTTCAAATGATGCTGAATGTTTATACTGTGTAAAGCACACAGGGATGTAATGTGCTGTGCAAATGATCTTTTCCCACACCATCATCAAAAGTAGACAAAAGCACTTAATCTCTGAGAGTAAAATTAATCCCTATGCAGAGGGCCAGCACAAGACACATCCACCAGTTAAAATTCAACTTTAGCCTTCAGAGTAGGCTTTGCATTGGCCCTCTGTACATGGATGAAGTTCTGTCTTTCTCTGTATTTCAGTAGGGCCAAGGACTGGGAAGGAAGAAAAGAAACAGAACTGAAAAGATCCATATCATTTCTTAAGATATATGTTTTTATAAAAAATATGTTATCAAACTGATTTGGTCTAAAATATCAAGTGGAATCTTAACTCATATTTTGGAGAGGACATGTTATGTGGTTGTTTCTCTCCTTCAATTTTTCCTTCCACCTCTGTGTTTCAAAGCTTCCTCCAAGGCTCAGATTTCATAATTACTATGTGAGGGTTGTCCTCATGATATTTTCAACCTTGCTAATGTGAGGAAGGATGGAATCTTTCTTCAGCCCCAATATCCAGGACAAAAGAATGCAGATGAAGAGTGAAGGCTTGCATATTTATCCCAAGTGGACCCCCAGACACTGTGTAGTTTCCTCATCATTACTATAATTTATAGAGAGTTATAGATGTATATTCTGCAATATGAATGCATCGCAAGACACATAGGGCAATTTAAGTCAATCAGTCCTGAGAGCCCAATGCTATTCCTAGATGTGAAAAAGGCAATACTCCCATTGCCTTAAATAAAAGTAGGATTGATTTTAAGGTCCAAAGGACTCATTATGATTATTTAATTTGGGTTACTGCATAACTCAGGCCATAGAATTCTATCCAGTAACAAAGTAGGGTCAAGCTTTTAAATATTACCCATGAGTAATACTGAAAACAAGTCATACTGAAACAAAGGGAAGCAATTCAGAGTCGATGCTGGCCTATATACATTGCAGGAGAAATTCCAAATTGCCAGTACATGCAGAGGGAAAGGTATTGCACTGCATGCATCTGATGAAGTGAGCTGTAGCTCACAAAAGCTTATGCTAAAATAAATTTTTTAGTCTCTAAGGTGCCACAAGTACTCCTTTTCTTTTTAGAGGGAAAGGTGTTACCAGGATGCTGGAAATGGACCAGAGCAAAACCCTACAATTGAAATTTACAGATTTTTATCTCAACTTCACAACATGGCTCTGTTTGTAATGGATACACTGGTAGCTTCCTATGGGGTGAAAGCCTTTGATCCGTACTTGGCTTAGAGTGGCAAATCTGTGTTGTCACTGCTCATGTTGTACCTGCTGTGGACAGAGGTTTCTAAATTCTAGTGCTTCTAATCCAGCACTTTAAAAAATGAAACAAAGGTCCCTATTTTTCCCTCCTGACTTACACTGAGTAGTATATTACTGTGCCCTCAATGCTGATTTCTCCATCCTTCCGACAACAGACAAGTCCTGTCCGAGTCACATGACCTCATCAACTTCCCGGCGACAAGATTTGGACATGTTTAGAATAGTTAGTGCTATTTTTAGCCCACTCCAGGGACATGTGGGGAAGAAAGGGTCTGAGGTTCTGTAATGCTTTTCATAATTTCATAATCTCAGTGTCTAGAAAAACCACTCCGTTTTGAATGTCACTTCACATAATCACCGCGGGTACAGCCGGATTAGCTGCGGTAGTCTAAGAGGGCATCGTCCAAATAGCCTCCCTCTGGAAGGGGTTGCAGTGACTCGTGCGGCTGAGAATGTATGGCCCACAGGATGCTTTATGTGGGCCCTTATCTCGGTTATGGAAAGACACTCTCTTCAAAGTGTTCTGAAAGAAAGAAAGAACAAAAACATCCAGAGCAGGAAAAAGACACAGTCATTGCATCTAAAGTTTTCTTTTTGCTACTGAGGCATCACATGATAGTGCATCAGGATCATAAACACTGGAGGTGTCCAGATGGTGTGTTATGCCAAAGGACTAAATTCACTGCTGGAGTAAAATTGCACAGCTCCATTGACTTTAGTGGAGTTTCACCCATTTACACCAGCATTTGGCCCAAGATTTTCAATGTTGCCATATTTTGTTTTATTTTAGGAAAAATAAAGAATGACTAAATACCTACAGTCAGATTTTTAAAGGTTATGGGAACAGATCCAGCTGCAAAAATGTTCACGCACTTACATGACCTTACAGTTGCATATTCAGATCAAGTATTCATACAAACAAAGGACCAGGAAGTGCAAATTGGTAATCTGCACATTCAGTCATGTTAACTGCAAGTTCAAATCAGTCATGCAAATGCATATGTGTTTCTGAACAATTTGCTGCGCAAATGACATTTGGAAAGGGAGGGTCCTAATATGTAATGTCTTTAAAGTGTAACTGTGGTGCCTGATTGACAACCTGGGAGTCTGAAATTGTCTAAGACAGGAAAGGCCTGGATGGGAACTGCACGAATTAATGTTGCACCCTCCTCATGAATGCTCCATAATTCAGACACAAAAGAAATTTCCTGGACCATTTGGTCCTTGGTCTTTCAAATGAAAATTTCAATACGAACTTATTTTCTCCTGAACTTCTGGTTGGAAGCTGAGCCTCATTTGTGACAAGCTCAAGACAAAGGGAAAAAAAGTGCAGGTATTGTTTCCTACAGAAAAAAAAGATGCATGTAGATTGAAACACGCACACACAAAGGAAATTTAAAGTAGCTCTTATCAAGATTCTCCTTGATGTAAAAGGTCTGCCCAGTTTACCAAATACCAAATTTGCTTCCAACAAGGCTTGGCATTGCTCCACCCATGAATATATACATTTAAATGCATAATACTTACTGCATGTCAGGTTAGTGAAATGTAAGATGAAGAAAAATCTGACACGTTGTGGAAAGTGGTGAGGGCTTGAAAGGCCTCCTGGAATAAAAATCCAATCTCTCCCCAACCAGAACCGTATTTTTAGGAAGTTGACTGAGAAATGTTTTCTTTGCTCCATTTCCATGTTTACTGGGCTACAACCTCGTTACACTCGATTGCATCAGAAAACATGGAAACAGTTCTACAAATTGATCTGGCCACAAGATCTCAGAGGAATTTGCTGTCTTTCTCCAAGGAGTTTGCCCAGCATAAACAGTTTCAAATAAATACACGACTGACCCAAGTGAGTTAGTAGCTCTCAAACAAGCTTCAGAAATCAGAATAAAGATGCATGTGTTCAGGAACTTTGTTTGGATGGGACTTTATCATGACACAATGCTCATAAGATATTAGAGGTAACGATTCATGAAAAAGCACAGAAAATAGTAGACAAAATGGCCAAGGCTGCTGTCTTCCAATAGGACTACAAAAAGTCCTATGACTGGAATAATAATAGAATCAGAATAAAAATAAAAAGCATTCACTTTGGGCTGGGGATGCCATTCCTAGTTCGAGGAGACATATTTGAACTAGCGCTGATTGAGCTAGACCATGAGCGAAATGTAGACATACCCTAAGTCTGCATGTCTTCCACCTAATCAGAGAAATCTAGCTCAAGTTTAGGTCACATCACCCCTATGCCTTTCTGTTCTTCTATTCTGAAGATCTCCACTGGTTATAATCCCAAAGTCACCTCTGAAGTGTTGTCAACTCTCCAGATTGTACCACGAGGGCAGTAATATTTGCTGTTTTTCCTGAAACCCAAACTCTTGGAGTCCTGTGATTAGTTTTAGTTTTCATTAGGTTATTTATTTATTTATTTTTAAAGTAAGTATTTAATCCTCATGGTTGTAGGGAAAAGTTGAAAACTTGACCTTAAAGGCACAAAAAACATTTTTAAGGAAAACACAAAAAAGTATTTTTAAGGAAAAACTGTCTAAATATAATTATTTAAAAGATCTGATGATTTCTAAGCCAATCTCATAATTTTGGGGAGCCTGACTCATCATTTTTTAACTTTGGGGAGTTGAAATACTGTCTCGGGCTCATACAGATTTGCTGTTTTCAAGCTTTCTATTATTATATATCTTTTTAATTAAAAATTTCAAATCACAAAACTGAGGTTATGGAAAACATAAAAAGAAATTCTCCATGTCAGTTCTAGTTTCCTCCGTCATTTACCATGTGTGTCACATTTGGGATTATTTCTCTACATTTGGTATTTCTTCGCTTTAGAGATATGAGAACTGTCTTTGATGCTTGCTATACCAGGTTGAGCAAGTATCATAGACTTATGTTCTGCATCTATCAGTCCCTCTTGCTTTCAAGAAGGTATCAGATACCAATAAATCTTGGTGACATGATTCTGGTTTGTTCAAGCCTACATTGTCTAAAATCTCTTCCAAAGACTGGCAGCCATTTTTTTTTTGTTTTTGAATTGCTCAGAAGTTAATATCACTGCATAGCATGAACCGAACTAGAGGAAATGAATGTATATTCTTATGGCAAAAATGTCACATTGAAATATCCATGATTTGAAAATGGCTCTTCTAGAACTGAAATTATGAGAATATGCAGATTCTGAATTTTAAATTTCCAAGTTGCCTCTTGCTCATTGTTGCTTGAAAAAGGACTCACTTTAATTGGAAAAGGGGATCATTATTAAACAAAATAATCAAGAAACATGGTGAATTTTTCAGCAAAATGTGCCCATTCGTGAGTTCATAAACCCTATTCTGTTTGAGGTGCTCAGTTCTACGTACCTTACTCCAATTAGCGAGCACTTACTCCTGTAAATCACTGAGATTACTCACATGAATAAATATTCATCAGACAGAGGGAAGGTTGCAGAAATCATCCCCAGGAAGGTCCACCTTATGCATCATTGATTTTGCACACCTGCCAGCATAGATTAGGAATCAAAAACACTCATTAAGGAACAAATCTTGCCCCTCACTATACAACTTGAGGAAGTCCCGAGCAGCAGATGAGAAACAGTTCTGCTTTCGACTGAGAAGACAAAAAAGACACATCATTATTATTATTTCTCTTTTCAAACTTTTCTGAACCTCGGAATATAAAGGGACATTCTTCTCCTGCATGTTTGCAAAGTACAGTAGATTTTGAGGGTTTAAATCCAACTCACAGGACTGGCTTCTTTACTCTCAACATAAATAAATATTAAGGATAATTAGCAAATATATTTTACTATCATTTTAATTGGTGCCTAGCCTCTCTATCAATAGAACTTATGCGATCCACATTGATGTAATAGCAGAGCACTTAACAATCTATTTTTCCTCAGAACACTCTTGTGACATAGGGAAGTGCTGTTATCAGTGGGGAACTGAGACACAGAAAGACTAAATGATTCACCCAAGGTCACATGGGAAGTCTGTGGAAAAGCAGAGAATTGAACCCAGGTTTCCCTACTCCCCCAGGCTAGCACCCTAACCACTGGACAACACTTCCCCACTCTGAGCTTCTCACTCAAGTTTGTTGCTGTGCATAGACATCTTTATAGCTCCTTGTATCAAATAGAAAACAAGCAGCATTCCCAAGCTCCATCCTTTGATGTATTCACAGGAACCCTCTTCCCTTTGCCGTGCACAAGAACAGTGTTCCCCATATGGGACAGTATAATTGTGGTCCAAGAGAGGCTTAATAGTATAAATCATACAAGAGAAAATGAGGGAATACTATGAGGGAAAATGTCCTAACCACGAGGTCTAATAGCCTGTGGAATAATCTCCAAAGAAAAGATATTGTGGTTTTGTGGTTTTTTACTGCCTTTTAACCAAGGATCTCAGATCACTTTACAAGTATTAAGCAAAACTCACGGCATCCCTCTGACATTGGTAAGTATCATGACCCCATTTTAAAGATAGGGAAACTGAGGCAGAGTTCAAGTGTCATGGCCAAAGCTGCAGACTGAGTCAATAACAGCACTGTGAATGGAACCCCCCAGTCTTGCTAGCCAGATCTCTGCTCTAACCACTAGCCACCATTCTGTGAGTATGAACATCTGTTTAAAAAGAAAAGGAGTTGGAAGTGGGTGGATAATCACGACAGCAAGGCTGTGCCTGGTGCTTTCCCATAAGAATGAGGGCTGAGCAGGCATAGATTTTGGCACTGGTTTTTGTTCGCTCCTAGAGGCTGGCACACAGGGATAATTAGAGAATGTAACATATACACACACACATACATATATTTATATCATTTATATATATCTACCCACAAACACACACAAATAACTTTCTTCCCTTCCAACCTGCATGTGGCACGCTGCTTTGACAGTCAACTAGAGGAACATTTTCACCTGAATTGGAACAAAGTGTTTTGCTGTTTTCTCTCTCTTGCGCTTGCTCCCTTTATATTAATCTACAAACCAGTAATGGGTCTGCAGGCAGGCTGCCAGGGCACAGCTTGGATCCACCTGGCCAATGCTGGGATCCAATTAAAAAGCAAGACAAAGAGGAGGAGCCAAAAGGTCATTTCATAGCCAAGACATCCGCCCACCATGTCCAGACCTTGTTCGAGCAAGATTTATAGGGGCTCAAGGCTTCCATCTCTCTCTGCGGAAGAACTTTTTATTGCCCTGGATATCAGAGTGAAAATATTTTAAAAGGCCAAAATTATGAACACTCACAGCCTTGCTCTTTGCTAAAGAAACAAAAAAGGGAACTGCAGGGGGAGAATAAACGCAGGCCAAGTGCATTTTTAATGCAGTAATGGCCGTTTTTATTTCTGGTCTAAAGGTTAAGTGGGAAGTGCGAAGACGGGCTTTAGAACCTGGAGTCCCTGGAGTTCTCTAGTAAAGCACAGAAGACAGCAAGCCATTCATCAACTCACTCATGCTGATTGTCTTCCTGCAATAAAACAATTACATTTTAATTGTCCACTTTGCACATTTCAGTTAGGAACCTGGTAATTGTTATTCACACACTAAGTGCTTTCTCAGCTCTGCATGTACCATCCAGCAGGGACCCACATGGCAGCTGCAAGGAAAGTCCTTTTATCCATTCTCCCCATAGCTGATTTCTGGCCTTCCCCTCCAGTGTTGTTTCTTCAGTGGTGCAATCAAAGCTTCTCATCAGCCATATATTCTCCATCTCCTCCTTCAGACCTATTTCGTCCATAGAGCCTTGACATGGTTATCTCTACCTGGGCACTGTGCCCTTCCCATCATCTGTTGCACTTCCCCACTACCACTTTCACATTTGTCTGAGTAACAGGGCATGCAATGCTGACCCATTAAGATGGATTCCATTTTTGTTCTGCACCTGGCTTTAGCTTCTCTTCTAGCTGTTGCTCAGGCCCTTTCAATCTTCATGTATCGCCTTTTGAGAAGATATGGAGTCACATTTATGAAGACTAACGCTTCCCAGGATACCTTTTGGTGGAGCTGCAACTTCCATCAACCCCAGGAACTATGATGCTCAACATTCCTCTGGACAGAACAAGGAAGAGGGAAGTACTGGAACTTAATGTAATAGGGTATGCTGGCCCTCTACAGTGGGTTTGAGTCAAAGGCCAATCTCTGCTTACCCTACTCATATGTGTTATCTCCTGGGGTATAAATCCTGGGAAACTTCAGATATATGGCACTGCAACTGAGATTGGAATTTGGCTCATGGATTTCATTTGGAATAACTATGTGAGCAAGATGCCCGAAAACTAGCCCTTCAATTTGCAATCTCATCAGAGCAGTGATAATGATTAACATTTTGTCATTGCTTAGAGACCTGAATCACTCGGAGGTTTGTGTGAGTGATGGCAGAGTATGGCTTTGTATCAGCAAAATAATATTCTTTTCCAACATCTTACATGAAAATAATAAGTAATAATATCGACAACAGCTTTATGAATAAAGAAAAGGAGTACTTGTGGCACCTTAGAGACTAACAAATTTATTAGAGCATAAGCTTTCGTGAGCATGCATCCGATGAAGTGAGCTGTAGCTCACGAAAGCTTATGCTCTAATAAATTTGTTAGTCTCTAAGGTGCCACAAGTACTCCTTTTCTTTTTGCGAATACAGACTAACACGGCTGCTACTCTGAAACCTAGCTTTATGAATAGTGACTGTGTTAACAATTAATAGTGGTAGAAGGGGAGATCCCGTGGTTAATTCAGATTCATGCTTGCAACTGAGACACTGGTACTTAGCAGACAGTGGCTATTGGCCAGCGTTGTGCTACAGGAAGGAAGAGGCCTCTGATTTTTCTGTCTTCTCGGGGGAGAATTATAACTACAAATTGGAATGCAGTAACAAAGTGCAGGCTGTGGACAGGGTCAGTAAATGGCATCACTTCTGCTCTTTGGTTGGCCAGAGTTGTAGCTGAGCAATGCAAGGCACTCCCCTGTTGCCCCAGGGGCTGAGCATTTGGCCAGCACAACGCCCCTAGCTTTTGCTGGCTCGGGAGATCAGGATGCAGAGTAGTGGCTGAGTACACTGTATGGCAGTGCTTCACACAGTCAGTACTCACCAAATAGTAAACAGGGGGAGATGAATCCACAAAAGTTCTGTTTCACATGTAGCCACCTCTGGAGAATTCATGACCCAGAGTCCTCTTCTGTTCTGAGGAAGGGGACCCACAGTGCAAATTTCTTGTGTTAAGTTAACCAAATACCACACATGTAAGAGAAAACAGAACTGACCTTCCAGCAACTCTGAGAGCCTCTTGCCTTTCTTGTGCATTTCCTGTGTCACAAACTACATTGCCAGACTGCACTTCCTGCTAGGAAGTATCCGAAAAATAGTACCTTTCAATGAGAGAGACACCAACATTTGCACTTATGGGTCCAAATCTTCAGCTGGTGTAAAATGACATAACCCAACTCAAGTCAATGATAGCTTTATTGATTTCAACTGAGTAATTGAAGCCAGTTTACACCCACCAAGGATCTGATCCATGGATTGGTAAGAAGTATTTCTGAGGATATTCTAGAAATATGATTTTTCATGCATGCAGTGAAATTTAATTTAGCAAACAAGGTATGACTGATCACTACAGAATCCTGTTAAAGGGACAGGCTATTCTTCTGGTCATCACTGGTTTTCATGAAATGAATTTAAATATACATGATTCGGCAGGGCTTTTATAAGACTTTCCTCTCTGGGTGTTTTTCTTGTTGTGTATAGTATCCTCATCAAAGAATTTTTTATCCAACACATCCCCCCAGATGCCCTTTATTCCATTTAACATATTGCAAACTGTAAACAGAGTCAATCCCTCAGTGTGGGGGAAGGGAGGGAGGTTTGGAAGAAGTGGGGGTTGGGGGAGAAAGGAGGGCAGTGACTCATTTTAATCTCCTTGTGTATACAGACTGTAGGATTTGAGCAAATGAGGTGTCAGACATCACCTAATGGAGGAAATTAGAAAGCCCAGATAAGATAAGTGCGAAGAAACAGGAACTTTCTAGCGATGAGAGCCACAGCAGCCTACAGATCAAATCACAATAGGAAATAAGGAGCCTCATTTAAAAAGAAAAACCCAACAACCCTAAACTTAATAGCAAAACAAGTTGCAGTCACCAGATTAAGCAGCGGAAAGTCTGGGTTGCTCAATTCAGTTCAAGATCCCATGCTAGCAGGGCCTTTTACAGGGCCTTTCCATCTCAGCTTGCACCAAGCTCGTCTTATCTTGTTGACTGTTTATTTTAGCCATTTTGTAAAAGAACAAAAGAGAGAAAAAATGCTGGAGATGTAGAGCCTACCAGAATCACAGCTGTCAGTCTGCAGTGTTGCTATTCCTGAGAGCGGAAGAAAGAACCACAGGGGAGAAGACTGTTGACTTCATGGAGAAAATATGTCAATCTACGATGCCAAAACCAAACTCCTGACCATTTGTGGTCATTCAAGAGCGCATGGCACATTTTGCAAGAGCATGGGTGTTAGCCCCAGTGTAGTGGCCAAATCTGAACTTGGCTATTCATATTCTGCCTCCCTAAAATACCGCCTGGAGTTTCAACTGGAAAAGTTATTTCTGCTTTTCTGTCTTGAGCTATTGCATAGTGTTGCTATAAAAATGGTGGCATGTTGAATCTCAGAAGGTGCTACGGTTCAGCAGTGGATAAGTCATCCCTATATACATAGGGCTTGATTTCCCCTCTTTCCCCGGATTCATACTGGTCTGACTCCACTGAATTCAATCGAATTTCACAAGTGTAGGCAAGAGGAGAATGAAGTTCTCAATAAGAAAAATGCTTTGGGATCCTTCAGAAAGAAAAGCTCTACTATTACTAATTCAAATAGTTTTTGATAAGTCCAAATATCTTAATGTGGATTGGTAGGAAAGTGGGTACTTAGTATAAATATGAAATTTTCCCCCATGGGGCGCACCCATGTATGGCTCTCTCAAAGATCTGTGAATCCACATGTAATGTAGCCATCATCAAATTCCTTTATTGCAGGTGTCCAGCTAGGGCAACTAGAAGGAACTGTCTTTGAATCCATCATCTTTACTGTTTGATCATCTGGAGGCGTCTCCAATGAGCAATGCAATACTTTCCTTCACCTCTAAGAAACCAGCTCTGGCCATGCCCATTGTCATTTAATCTTAAAAGACAATTTATTATATTAATTATATTATTATTATTATTATTATTAGAGCACCTAGTAGCCCCAGTCATGGAACAAGACCTCATTCTGTAAGGCCCTCTACAACACAGAACAAAAAGATGGTCCCTGCTATCTATCTATCTATCTATCTATCTATCTATCTATCTATCTATCTATCTATCTATCTATCTATCTATCTATCTATCTATCAAGGCAGAACAGAGGCAACATAAGGAGGGAACAGAGGGAACATAAGGAGACACTATTGGTCAGTATGACAGGCACTAGTTTCAGCACACTGAGGATCATTAGCCCTGTTTTACACATGAGGAAACTGAAGTGAAGTGAGTTGTTCAAGGTCACCCAGCAGACCAGTGGCACAACCCCTGTCTTCTGAATCTCAGTCTATTTTTTTTAAATGTACTAGCCCAACTAGCTCTCTTTAGTTTGTCCATGGTGCTTGTCTCCATGATACCAGACTTTAGTCATAGTTTTATAGAGGGTAGGAAAACTCTTTGTCAAATGAAAGATTAACTCTAGTGTCCATCAATATTTCTTCTACCAAAGGATCCCTGGGGACAAAGTAAACTTCTCAGACTAGATGGGTTTCAAGTTTAATTAGACACTCAGAACTAGAGATTGTTGAGCTGCCAGCTTCTAGGGTTTTGTTTTGTTTTTAGCACAGCAAATCAAGCCCTGGTCACTCACCGTTAAGCTTCTTGCCAGCATCAAATTTGAATTTTTCAGTGGTGCAGAATTTTATACAGCATCATTGGGATTAGAATGAGGGGGAAAATAAATTTTCCTTACAGTTTCAGAAACAATAAATAGACAAAACATTGTTAAAAACAAAAGCTATCTAAATAACCAAAGGCTGCAGTCCAAAACAACCAGACTAACTTGCTCTTAGACGTTGTATAATTCCTCTCAGATCTGGAAAAGTGATACCAGAAAAAATGCTCACCAGCCAAAGTTAACATTTGCACAAAAACAGTGAGTCATATAAACTGGGATTTCCTCTCCTAGCCACTTCTTATTGGCATATCATCTAAGTCCCAATCAAATTTGAAGCAATAATTTTCATCTGATAGTAAAAAAAAAATGTATACTTCTGGTAAGGAGTTGTTTTTTGGCCTTGATTCTCCTCACAAAATGTCCAGCCTCTGAATTTTATAGGAAGAAATAATCGTGCCATCCAGGTTTCCATGACATGCTTTATTTCAAGTATTCAAACTGCTTTGGTGCACCACTTCCTTGCCTCAGTCCCTTTTACAATCTCAAAATGTGGTATAAAGACAATTTAGAGGGGTACTTGCAATTCTCAGAAATGGAAGCACCCAAAATCACTAGTCCTGGAGCTGGTGAGGAAATACATTTGATTTTCTGAAAAAAACAAAACAAAAACCCCAAAAGCCTTTTAGGTTTTGTCAAAATTTTATGAATTTTTTGGGGTTCTTGTTGAAAATCTATACCCCCAGAAATGGAAAAAAATGGGTTTTGGATGTCAGAAAACAAATAGTTTTTTATTTTAATGTTTTTGTTTGGTTGGTTTTCAGACAAAAACTGACACATTTTGACAAAAATGGAATTTGGGTGGTTTTTTTTCAAAAACATTGGTATTCAAAAAACATTTTTCATTGAAGAGAAAAATATCAATAGAAATGTTTCAATCACCTCTACCAGTCACTTTTGAAAATCTTAGATGAATTTGAATAAATGAATTTGAAAATAATTTTCAAATTAAATAGTTATTTAAAATAAATCAAATGGAAATAATTGTGAAGCTTGACATAATAGAATCATAGAATCAAGGGACTTCAATTGGTCATCTAGTGCAGTCGCCTGCACTGAGACAGGACTAGATATTGTCTAGACCATCTCTAACAGGTATTTGACTAATAGGTTCTTAAAAACCTCCAATAATGGAGATTCCATGACCTCTCTAGGTAATTTGTCCCAGCGCTTAACTACCCTTGCAGTTAGGAAGTTTGTTCCAACATCTAACCTAAGTCTCCCTTGTTGCAATTTAAGCCCATTACTTTTTGTCCTGTCCTCAGTGGATAAGGAGAACAATTTATCACTCTTCTCTTTATAACAACCTTTTACATACTTGAAGACTGGCATCATGTCCCCCCTCAGTCTTCTCTTCTCCAGACTAAACAAAACCCACTTTTTTCAATGTTTCCTTGTAGGTCATGTTTTCTAGACCTTTAACCATCTTTGTTGCTTTCCTTTGGACTTTCTCCAATTTGTCCACATCTTTCCTGAAGTGTGGTGACTAGAACTAGATGCGGTACTCCATTTGGGGCCTTACCAGTGCTGGATAGAGTGGAAGAATTATTTCTCATGTCTTGTTTATAACACTCCTGCTAATACATCGCAGAATTATGTTTACTTTTTTTTGTCACAGTATTACATTGTTGACTCTTATTTAGTTTGTGATCCACTATAATTCCCAGATCCTTTTCTACAGTACTTCTTCTTAGGCAGCCATTTTGTATTTTTGTAATGGATTGTTTCTTCCTAAGTGCAGTACTTTGCATTTTTCCTTATTGAATTGCATCCTATTTATTTCAGACTATTTCTCCAGTTTGTTAAAATCCTTTCAAATTCTAATCCTGTCCTCCAAAGCACTTGCAACCCCTTCAAGCTTGGTATCATCCACAGACTTTATAAGTGAACTCTCTGTGTCATTGTCCAAATCATTTATGAAGATATTGAATAGAACTGATTTCAGGACAGATCTCTGCAGCTCCCCACGTGATGTACCCTTCCAGCTTCACACTGAGCCATTGATAGCTACTCCCTGGGTACTGTTTGTCAATTTGTGCTCCCATCTTATAGTAGGTTTGTCTAGGCCAGGGTCAACAAGCTTCGGTACGCAGCCCATCAGGGTAATCCACTGTAGGGCCGTGAGACATTTTGTTTATGTTGGCCGTCCACAGGCACATTCCTCCTCCCCCCCCCCCACAGCTCCCAGTGGCTGCAGTTCACCTTTCCCGGCCAATGGGAGGTGCGGGAAGCCGCGGGCTGCAGGGACGTGCTGGCCACCGCTTCCCACAGCTCCCATTGGCTGGGAATGGCGAATCGTGGCCACTGGGAGCTGCAAGGGCCTGTGCCTGCTGACAGTCAAGGTAAACAAAATGTCGCATGGCCCGCCAGCAGATTACTCTGATCGGCCACATGCCAAAGGCTGCTGACCCTGGTCTAGGCTATATTTCCCTAATTTGCTTATGAGACGATAATGTGAGACAGTATCAAAAGCCTTATTAAAGTTGAGATATATCATATCTACTGCTTCCCCCATCTACAAGTCTTGTCACCCTGTCAAAGAAGGATATTAGCAGTTTAATCAAGATATATTCCCTCACCTCCATAATGACTCTTAGCAAATATTGTTAAAACAATATGTTTTATTAGTTTTCATTACATCAGCTCTTATTAAGGAGAGATAAGACATTCTCCCAGACAGTTTAGAAATACATAATGTGCTAAAAATATCCTGGATAGCCAATCTGTTTTTGTGCCTGTCACACAGAAATGTTCAGAGTAGTAATTTAAAAAGAAACACAACTTGAGTTACTGAATATACCAAGTATATCCAGGTAGAAAATACCTTATGTGCTAGTGAATGTTCTAGGTACTTCAAAGTAGCATGTACCTGCTGTATTGATGAACGTACTAGGTATTTCAAAGAACAGAACAATATCATGTGAATAATGTAACTAACCAACACAGTAAAAATTGCAAATAATTGCAACAGTCTTTTTTTCTGAATGATCTATATGCAAAGAATGAGTCACTGGTTATCTGATCCAAAGTCTCTTGCATTCATGGAAAGGCTCCCATTGATTTAATTGGAGTTGGATCAGGCCCCGAATCCTAATGAATTTTGAATAATGATTAAACAATAAGATTTTACTGTGATGCTGCAGACAACATGCCAGCTCCTGACAAGGCCCCTAGGCCTCACTGAACATTGACAAAGGACTAGCTGGAAACCAGCTTGGCTTACCTATGTGTTCGTAATGTTGAAATAGGTATTAGATTTCTAGAGATGAGTTTAGTGTTTGCACTTTATGAAAAGCTTGTGAGTTGCTGCCTGCATTTATCTCACCTATTTAAATATTATCTTATAACATGAGAGACAGATATTATGTTTTGCTCTATAAGTATAAAAGTGTTTGCTATGAAATGGGAACCACCCCCCACCTCATCCCCCAGTCAGGAGAGCAGCATTATGAAGTGTAAAATGCTAGTTTACCCAAGAGGTGTCATCTTTTGCCCAACAAAAGAAGGTTTATAGACGCCAAACAAACCATTGTGGAACATCATTGGACAAAATACTTTGTGAGTGTCCCCTCTTCATAGGTGTGGAGGGGGAACAATCAACAAACCCACATCCCATCACAGTTTGACCTCAGGGAAGAGAATAAAAATTCCTGTCAAGAAGGAATTGTTATCGCTATTCTGCTTGGAATTTGGAGAGGGCAATATTTCCAGGCATAAGCAAGGGATCTACAAACTGCTTAGCTTGTGTTAGACCTAAAGGACATATAGAGCTTGCACATTACAGCAGCTTCTACTACTTTTTGAAACCTAAGATTGCAAGTCATTTGTGTCCGTATGTTTACCTGATTGAACCTTGTAAATAAGTCTTTTATTTTTTTTCCTAGTTAATAAATTTTAGTTAGTTTTTTATAGGATTAGCTACAAGCTTTGTCTTTGGTATGAGATTTGAGTCACAATTGATCTCAAAAAGAAAAGGAGTACTTGTGGCACCTTAGAGACTAACAAATTTATTAGAGCATAAGCTTTCGTGAGCTACAGCTCACTTCATCGGATGCATTTGGTGGAAAATACAGAGGGGAGATTGATATACACACACAGAGAACATGAAACAATGGGTTTTATCATACACACTGTAAGGTGGGTACTCTTCTGGCTCTAGATCATACCACACAATCCATTGTCTACAGCCAAGCTCTACGATATAACCGCATTTGCTCCAAACCCTCAGACAGAGACAAACACCTACAAGATCTCTATCGTGCGTTCCTACAACTACAATACCCACCTGCTGAAGTGAAGAAACAGATTGACAGAGCCAGAAGAGTACCCAGAAGTCACCTACTACAGGACAGGCCCAACAAAGAAAATAACAGAACGCCACTAGCCATCACCTTCAGCCCCCAACTAAAACCTCTCCAGTGCATTATCAAGGATCTACAACCTATCCTGAAGGACGACCCATCACTCTCACAGATCTTGGGAGACAGGCCAGTCCTTGCTTACAGACAGCCCCCCAACCTGAAGCAAATACTCACCAGCAACCACACACCACACAACAGAACCACTAACCCAGGAACCTACCCTTGCAACAAAGCCGTTGCCAACTCTGTCCACATATCTATTCAGGGGACACCATTATAGGGCCTAATCACATCAGCCACATTATCAGAGGCTCGTTCATCTGCGCATCTACCAATGTGATATATGCCAACATGTGCCAGCAATGCCTCTCTGCCATGTACATTGGTCAAACTGAACAGTCTCTACGTAAAAGAATGAATGGACACAAATCAGATGTCAAGAATTATAACATTCAAAAACCAGTTGGAGAACACTTCAATCTCTCTGGTCACTCGATTACAGACCTAAGAGTGGCTATCCTTCAACAAAAAAGCTTCAGAAACAGACTCCAACGAGAGACTGCTGAATTGGAATTAATTTGCAAACTGGATACAATTAACTTAGGCTTGAATAGAGACTGGGAATGGATGAGTCATTACACAAAGTAAAACTATTTCCCTATATTATTTCTTCCCCCGACCCACCCCCCACTGTTCCTCAGATATTCTTATTATTTATTAGAGCTTATGCTCTAATACATTTGTTAGTCTCTAAGGTGCCACAAGTACTCCTTTTCTTTTTGCGAATACAGACTAACACGGCTGCTACTCTGAAACCTGTCAGATATTCTTGTTAACTGCTGGAATTAGCCTACCTTGCTTGTCAGCATGAAAGGTTTTCCTCCTTTCCCCCCCCACCCCGCTGCTGGTGATGGCTTATCTTAAGTGATCACTCTCCTTACAAAAAGAAAAGGAGTACCCGTGGCACCTTAGAGACTAACAAATTTATTAGAGCATAAGCTTTCGTGAGCTACAGCTCACAAGCTTATGCTCTAATAAATTTGTTAGTCTCTAAGGTGCCACGGGTACTCCTTTTCTTTTTGCGAATACAGACTAACACGGCTGCTACTCTGAAAACTCTCCTTACAGTGTGTATGATAAAACCCATTGTTTCATGTTCTCTGTGTGTGTATATCAATCTCCCCTCTGTATTTTCCACCAAATGCATCCAATGAAGTGAGCTGTAGCTCACGAAAGCTTATGCTCTAATAAATTTGTTAGTCTCTAAGGTGCCACAAGTACTCTTTTTCTTTTTGCGAATATAGACTAACACAGCTGCTACTCTGAAACCTGACAATTGATCTCAGTGACTGGTCCATTGGGACTACGAGTAACCAGAATATTCTTGTGATTTTTAGAGTAATGGACTATCTATCACAAAGGCAGGCTTGCCTGGCTGGCAATGGGACTATTTGTGACTCCATGTTAAGGCTGTTCTAGTGCTTGAGGAGCTCATACTTGATACTCGGTTGGTGAAATCTAAGTATAGAGCTCATAACCAGTTTGGGTTTTGTGCCCTGGCGTGTAACAGTCTGCCTGAGGTTGGCATTCACAGTCAGATAGCCTGATATTCACAATCTGTCTACAGCTGATTCACAAGTGCATATTTTGGTGAATATTTGAGCACTGAAACTTAAAATTCTTAAAATTCAAATACTTTTCACAAGTATTTGAGCAAGTGAACAGCTGCATACACAGTAGGGCTGGCTGAATACTTTCAACAAAAAAGTTGATAATGTTGAGTAATGGACTTTTTTCAAAAACAAAATTTTTAATGAAACAAATAATTTCTTTTCTTTTTTGGCATTTTTTTCACTATCAAAAAATTGTATCAAAATCATTATCAACTTTTTTCATTTTCCAAAAACCTATTTTTAATCCTTGAAAAATTTAAGTAACCATTTTGCTAACAACACTTTTGATCAAAATTTGACCTAAATTTGATTAAAACCAAAAAAGTCTGTTTCTAACTCTCTGAAGCAGGATCAACTCCATATTTTTAAACTTTTTTTGTACAAATTGTTTATTTTTTTTATCAGCTATAAACAATGCTGATAGAGTCTTGCATTTGTGCATACAGATGACTGAATTTGCAAGCACAAATCTTATTCAGCCAAATGGGTTTTGCACTTGTAAGTTTGATCTTTTTTTCCGTCAGTCATTAGAATCTATCTCCTGCATGTGCAGCTTGCATCCAAATACCCAGGAAAAGTTAATCTAAGTATAAGACCTCCAATAAGCTCTGAACTAAAGCCCATTAAAATCAAGACTCCCGTTAACTTCAGTGAAGTTTGGACCAGGCCCATTATTCATCAGAACTGATTGTTCATCAACTGTCTCTAGACAGACTGTGAAATTCTCATGTATTCACTATTGATGAAAGACTGATTAATTTTATTATTAATTCAGCCAGAAGCAGACCTAGGAATTGAATCCTTTGTCTTCTTCATCCCAAGCCAGTATGTTAACCACAAGACCAGGTTTTGCCTAGGGCATGGTTATTTCCTTTTTCATCTAAAACCAGAAAATATGGAGCCATGAAAACGAACTAAACTAACCAACCTAAATACAATAACCATTTTTTTAAACCCAACAAATGATTCAAATTTGAGTTTTGGATGCTTCATATTTTTTGCCATATCAGGTAGATCATCTGAGTCATATACACTGTTCCCAGGAAATAATATCCAGTACAGCTGTGTTTTGTGGTATCTCAATAAGTAACGCATGGCATCACTAGTAAGGTCAGGGTGTCAATGGCACTTTCCCTATACACATATGGAATGGGAATCATCCTTCTTGAAAGACAACAGTGCAAGTGCCAAAGTAGTTCAGATACTATGGTTCAGTCTGCAGTTTTGTGAATGGCTGTGTTGAGTGACAGTCCTTGCCGCAGATTATGGAGGCATAAAGTTCAGGCCAGAAGATGAAAGCTGGTGCACTAATAGCATTTGAGGCCTGACGAACTTTCCTCTTCGTTCACTTCACTTTCCTGTCTCTCAGCCATCTCTTTTCAACCGTAATGACTCCTTGGTGCCAATTTTGAACATTTTCAAGTCCCTCTTGCAAATGTCCTTGAACCTGGGCCTAGGGTGGCCCAGTGACCTTGGAGCATCTGCAAGTTCACCATACAGGCAATTTTCTTTGGACTATATGAGGGAAAGAGAGTAATTCATTTCCTATGGACACTACCTGGACATATGTAATTTTTGAAGGGCACATAACTTAATGACTTTGCAATTCCTGCTAAACCCTAGAAGACTGAACTTCAAAATAAAAGTATGAGTTACTCTCTCATTCCTGTGCATTCAAATGCTTTGAATGGCTTTGCTGAAATAGGGACAGTGAGCTAATGTCTATAATAGCACATGAACAAGTCTAGGATATTTCCCTGCATTGCTTTCTCAAAATTTCCCACTTTTATTCCAAATAGCCCTTATTCCTGCCCAGCTTGTGAAATGTTCTCCTGCATTAATGTAGAAGAGCCATAATCACGTCTGGCTTATGTTTGGTTGCTTTTTGCTCACAGTATGTTAGAAAGCCTCTGATTTTTGGTATGTAGGCATAGTATGGCCAGTGGTTGCTCATTGGCTGCTCTGTACCTAGGTGGAGTCATACATGAGCCAAACTAACCAAAGCAGTCACAGTCAATCTACCAAGAGTTGCATTTTTTTACTGCCACAAGGAGTAAATGCTTCTTCAGTTCTGTTAATGCAAGGCAAGACAGGGAGAGGTAGGAAAACGCACTGGCTGCTAGATTTTGCTCTTTTTTTCCTCTTTGTTTTTAAATAAACCCTCCAAACTCATGATCCTCTGTGACAGTTTCCAGTCCTGCTGCCCAATTAAAAGGGGCTGACTCTGTTTGAAGATAAACATCCCTCTCAAGGAACATCCCTCATTTTACTTTCCAAATTACCTAGTGGGCACATAATGTTGCTGTCCCCTTACATTTATAGCTGAAAATTACTTAGATCAGAAATTAAAAAAAAGTAATGAAACAGGTTCTAGTCACAGTTCTTCGCACTAAAGGAAGGAACCCCACAGCATATTAAGTTTCCTGCATGGATAATTTTCTAGTGTTTCTCATTTGAGGCTTTGTCAGATACTGCATGCCACATTTGGCCTTGGTAGGTTGAGGGGGATGAATACCCTTTCTACTTACCCAATGGTATTGTAATAGCCACTGCCACATTTGGTTGCAGACTTAATTCCTGGCATTAAGTGGACATTCAGTGGATCCAAAGTAGCTGAGCCAAATCTGATATCCCTTCTTTCTTTATTTTACCCTGTTGAATTATAGTTTGCAAAGTCAAGGCCCGGCATTACCGTACCACCCTAGAACAACAAATCAACATGCACTGACAATAGACTCCAAAACAACTATAATCAAACAAAAATATCTTGATGTAAAAAGCCAGATTGTGACTGGCCTCTGTCTGGGTGTACAAAGGTGTGTGTGTGCTTGCCTGTGTGTTTGTGTGTAGGATGCGTGCAAGAAGTCTCCTTTTGTACTCCCTGTCACCACTGTCCCCTCCATGTTCTGTTGCAGGTGAACATCACATCTTTGCCGTCTCAGAGCTCACTGCAGACTCCCTCCACCCCCAACTTCTATTCCATGCTTTTGAAGATCACTGCAAGGCAAAGAAGGTCAGATGGCTTTCCCGCTAGCTGAGCCTGAGTAAGCAAAGCATGGAACCGGAGGGAAAGTCTTAGAGGGCAGAAAGAGCTAAAAAAAATTAGGATTGTTCATATCATTGGTAGCTAACGAAGCTAAAGCAAATAATATGGGCTGGATTTGAAAGTCAATAAGGAATGCATCCGATGAAGTGAGCTGTAGCTCACAAAAGCTTATGCTCAAATAAATTTGTTAGTCTCTAAGGTGCCACAAGTACTCCTTTTCTTTTTGCGAATACAGACTAACATGGCTGCTACTCTGAAACCTGTCAATAAGGCTTGGGTACCTAAATCCCTTATGTCCCTTTGGACATCCGAACCATGATTAATAAATCTCGTGTTCCAGGGTGAGTTAATGAAAGCATAGGTAAGGAAAAAAAACATTGCATTCCACTACTGGAGAGGTGCATTATGTTTGAGACTGGGGCTTGCCTTCTTTTGAAGCAATAGGCATTTTTCTCTGCTGGTGGTGGGGTGCTGTACCAGATAGACCAATGTTGTGGTTGAGTAATTGCAAAGCATCTGTTTTAACAGGCTGGTTGCTTATCCAAACCACATCAAGCCCTTGGAAGCTTTTGAGGTTCACCTATTTCTCCTACAGCAAAAAGGAAAAAAAAAAAGGCTACAAAGCAAAGTGCCTTTATGCAGCCAGAATCTGTGCAAGGGGATTGTAAATAAAGGATTAACATTAAAAGAAAATAGTTCTCCCAAGGAATCCACATGTCAAATGAAGACACAACAGCTTCACTCTGCACAGGACATTAATTACAAGACAGCTGGGTGGAAATAAAATAATTAAATGATTTGTGTCAGTTTCCCCTCCGGGTAGTTTGGAAGACGTGCTTTGCTAGGCTTAAATCATTTCTCTCTGTGTGGAAGTAGGGCCTTCATGGGAAGACCCTGGACAGAATTCTGTCTGCCGTGACGCACCTCAGAATTACCCAGCAGCTGTCATGCCAAGCAGTAGTACCACTCCATCCAGAAACAACACACCGCCGTCACTCAGGAAGACCACACGACGCCACGAGACACAGGGTCGGAAAATCTGATGGGTGGTGAGGCGATTGATGAGTGATGGTGATGAGCAAAACAAAAAAAGTGGTGGGGGAAGGTGGGGACTGGGTAACAGCAATTGAGTTATTTATTTTTGTCTCTCTCTTCTGTGGGTTTCAGAAGAGAGTTGGGTTTGCCAGTAGTGGATTTCCCAGGTGATTCCTCCTCCCTCTTTCCTCCACTAATCTCAAAGCCATCAAAGAAGTCTTGAAACTAAATCAAGCATTTCACATCCTTGCATGCCACCCAGCTGTTTGCTATGCAGTGCTGTGAGACCAACGCTGGCCTGGGCATGTGAAAATAGACAAAAAGAAAAGGAGTACTTGTGGCACCTTAGAGACTAACAAATAAATTTGTTAGTCTCTAAGGTGCCACAAGTACTCCTTTTCTTTTTGCCAATACAGACTAACACAGCTGCTACTCTGAAACCTGAAAATAAACAGGAGTCAAGTGGGAGCATTGCAACCAAACTCTGGGATTAACTATGGGGAGAGCAAAATAATGAAACATACATTTTGCTTCCAGACCAGATGGGGCCATTGGCCCATCAGTTCCCGTATCCTGCTTCTAATACCGGTCAGTGCTCCTTGTCTGCAGAGGAATGCACCTTCCTTCACGAAAATTCATTTACTTGTTTTCCAGTGCTGCCCATTTGAGGAATGGGGGATTCATTCTGCTATCAGTTTATGGTCCAAATGAAACTTGATTAATTGTCTAAAGAGAATAATGCTAGCATAGTTACTGCTTTAGTCAAGGTCTGATTGTAAGGAATTGCCTCCAATTTTGCACCTATAATAGGTGCAAAATTTAGCATGAGAATTTGGGAGCCACATCTGAAAATCAGGTTCTAAATGTGCATGTTGAAATTTAAAAAATCTAAAGAAACCACTGCCACTCGACCTTCTGTGTGAGGTCAGGCAAGTCACTTCACTTCTCTTTCCCTCTGTTTTCCTCCCACCTTTGTCTGTCTTGTCTGGGAGTTAGGCGCTTATCTCATTTAGGTGTTTTTGTAAATCTCACTGGATTCCTATCTGCATTTTTCAGTACCTAAGTACCTTTGTAAATCTTGCCCTATGTGTTTGTACAGTGACAAGAACAATAGGGTGTTGATTTCGTTTGGAGCCATTAGATGCTACTTTAATGTATATAAGAATCATCAGGTTTTTTTCTTGTGTTTATCTATGCCACATTGCACCATAGGATCACCCTTGTGAAGTTTATTAAGATGTGCACTTATTTTTGATCATTTTGTTGCATTCTTGTGAAGATCAGATATGTTTTTATGGCTGCAGTTCCAGGCTGTGCTGCAGATAAATATGGGGTACCTGAGAATGGAAATGTGACCATTTTAGGAAAATAAAACAAGAAGCTGCTTCTACAGCCCCTCTAATGTGTTTGGTCAGATATTTAACGGCACTGCATGTTTTTGTCCCCCTGGGCAGGAACGGGTTGTTTTTAATGAGCAGTTCAGGATGAAGCTATTAAAATAACTCCATAAAACCTGCAACTGAGTTAGACACTTCACAGCTAAAAAAGTATTCAGAGGTAACTAATGTATGCAAATAAAGCCACAGAGTCTGGGTATCCCAGGGCAAGTGTTACCATGCTCCCCTCCCACTCTCTATTTCCCCACTTACACCCCCACCTGTTCCCCATATCTTCCCTCTCTCTGGCTCACTTTCTGTTTATTATGGCAAGGCTTCGGGACCAATGGAGAATGGGGTTCCATTGTGCTAGGCACTGTACAAACACAGAAGGTTTGTAAGTTTGTAGGAAAGTAAGTAAAGACCTTACTATCTTTTTTGCACCCCTCCCCCCCGTTCTTTACCATTCTCTTTCATCTCTTCTCTTTTTATATTTTATTTTATTATTTATCTCTCCTCCACATTTTACTTTTCCTCTTTCACTACCGCTGTTCCCTTCTCTCTCTCCCATTTTCCCTCTCTTTACCTCCCCATCCCTTCTTCTATTCCTTCTTCCCATTTTCACTTTTCTCTTTCTCTCCTTTCCCCCTTCCTCTTTCACCATCCACAGCAATGAGGAAATTGGAAGCAAGAGAGAAAGAGAACAGGAGAGAAAGAAAAATTATTTTACAGCAAGCATCTGGAATACCAGTAGCTCCATCAGAGCCTACTGTAAATGGCAGTGTTTTGTATCATTACCAAAGAGTTACCTAAGAGATCCTTCGGCTGTTTTAGGTCCCACCCGCCAGAAGAGTAGAGGTGCCCTTATTAGGCAATGCAGCTAAAGACAGTAGAAAGAGACAGGTTTCAGAGTAGCAGCCGTGTTAGTCTGTATTCGCAAAAAGAAAAGGAGTACTTGTGGCACCTTAGAGACTAACAAATGCTCTAATAAATTTGTTAGTCTCTAAGGTGCCACAAGTACTCCTTTTCTTTTTTAGAAAGAGACAGTGTTTGAATGATGAGTTTAACTGATGGGGCCCTCACTTGATATGGGTGTCTAAACACCACCTCTGGAGGGGAAGGTAAATGTCCAAGACAAGCTTTACAGCCAACATTCAAAACTTCTCTATGCCAGCTCCACTGTTAAGGAAAGCCTGGTGTTCCTTTATTTATTTTTAACTCTTTTCCTTCCACATCATTTAAGAATTTAGCTCTCTCCAGTCCTGTCCCCCCACCCCACATACTTCCAAGAGACAGAGCTTTAAAATCAACAGGGGCACCTTCTGGCTGAATAAAAAATATGTAAATTGTGGAGTTTTATTCCAGTTGGGCAACTTTTGCTTTAATAAATAAGATGTTATGAAGGGAGGGTGGGCAGCTTGTTTGGAAGAAAAACATTGAATGGGTGCGACTCAGCTTTCCCTGGCTTTTTAACAGCTATGAACGGCTTGATATTCTTGGCTCAGGCCTGTTATTATTATTATTATTATTTTTCCCTTTTAAAAAATATGAGGCAGTAGGCTTCCTCCCAAGACACACTCAGGTGGGGCTGTTTCTAACTCCTGACTTTCCCCTGGGGCACCTCATTTCATTAAAAAAAAGAAAAGAAAAAAGACGCCTCCCCCATGACACACTCAATAAAACTCAGATTGCTCTTCTGTTCCTCGCTCCTTCCCTCCTATGCCACTGCTGGTTACCTAGCCCTTGTTACAGCTGTCTGGCTTAGTCCCTTGGAATGGCTGTAATATGGTGCAGATGCTAGGGTGGTGACATGCATCACCTGCATCTTGCGAATCAGGGTCCTGCCATGTTTGCCAAAAGGAAGAAAGGTCAAATCCTGCTGTTGTTCCCTACGAGTCACTTCATACGAGGAACCCCATTGAAATCAAACAAGGACAGGGATCGTAGTCTCCTGCTACATCAGGATTTGAATAACTCCTGATGGGTAGTATTAAGCCCCTGAAGATCAAGGAGTGAGGATTTCCATTGGGACATCTCCAGTGAATAAAGTGAATGTGATTTGGCTCTTCATCCGTAGATCCCTATTCAAGAAAGCATTTAAGTGCATGCTTAAATTTTAGCACACGCTTAAAATGATTCACTAAATCTGAGGCTTCCTCGTGCAAAACTTTCTTTGACTTCAATGATTGTCCCATCTCGGGGCCAAACTGTGAAATCCTTAGTCAGCTTTTACTGAGGCAAAACTCCTGTTGGCTACCAGGAGAGTTTTGCCTCAACCAAAATTAAGTTAAAGCTGAGAGGGGAATTCAGGATTCAGCCCAGAGTTAGGGACTGATCCAGCCTGCACTGAAATGAATGGAAGGGCTTTCATTGACATGAATGAGACCTGGATTGGACCTTTAGAGCTCATAGTAGGGGCTACAAGATTTGGCCAATATAAGCTATATTATATCTTTTCGAGATGTCCATTTCCATTTCATATCTGATTATAAATGGCACAGACTTTCTGATAAGGTGGGATTCAGAAGTTGGGAAAAGAACAAACATAGTTAGTGATAAAGTATTTGCTAAACTAAAAGAAAACAATGAGCAATACCAAGAATAGCACAATTCCCCCATTACAACCTTTGGTAGCTAAGGATGGACAAACAGATTCAGATAAAATAAGAACCACTGTTCAACCAGTCACTGAACCAAAACTCTGGTGAAGTTCAGACGTGATAGTTAACACATAAATGTCCTCTTTGGTTAATTCTTGTTTGCTGTGACCAGAACATCTCTCCCCGTGTAATTTCTGACCCAAGAGAAACCAAGAAATAGTGGGAATCTTATTATAAATTGAGAACTGATCTGCTCAGGATATTTACTGCTTCATTTGACCAAATATGACCATAGAAATTCAGCTAAGCTTAAAATAAATTTCCAAACTCGTGCATGCTGTTCTGAACTAGAATGACATTTGAATGTTTTGAGATGTGCCCATATCAGTGAATAAGAAGAGCAAATGAAACTCTTGTGGTGTATATGTATTTGGGAGGTCAGGTGGGGGGGTTGGTGCAATCAGTTCTGTTGTGTGGGTTTATCTTTTCGTCTAGAAGTTTAACAGTATGGAGCATATCACTGACAAATATGTATCACAGATTTTTCTGTGTCTACCCTGGTTTTCTTAGTACCTCCTAAAGAGTTAAAGACCAAATCTACAAACAGCCAGTGGCCTAAATTTCCTCTAGTCTGATTGTCAGTTACTTTAGTATAAAATATCAGCGAACACGACGCTAATGTCAACAGGTTTCTTCTTCACAGCGAGTACTTTGGCTGTGGAATCGAAGGGATGTGTCCTGAAACAACAGAGCTGCCAAACACAACCTTCCCAGCTTCTTTCTCGGGAGCATCTTCCCCAGGCACTCTTCACTGTGGCTACATGGAGCCTTTGACAGAGGTCATGTTCACAGAGCTATGCTTTGTACTGAAGTATGTTTGTTCCCCACAAGGTGAATCAGTCAGGGGAGAAAAGAAAAGGAGTACTTGTGGCACCTTAAAGACTAACAAATTTATTTGAGCATAAGCTTTCGTGAGCTACAGCTCACTTCATCGGCTGCTCAAATAAACTTATGCTCAAATAAATTTGTTAGTCTCTAAGGTGCCACAAGTCCTCCTTTTCTTTTTGCGAATACAGACTAACACGGCTGCTATTCTGAAACCAGTCAGGGGAGAGAAGGAGACCATTTCCCTGGGCATGTTATAGACATTGTAGGGAGCCCTTCCATGACACTCATACCTTCAAACTTGCGCTGAAAATTGGGTAGGAAGAGTAGCCTGAATTTCATGCTTTGGCTTACAGTGTCTGTGAGGACAATGCCAGCTTCTCCAATGTCTCTCACCATCTGAGCTGGCAGTTCCATCCAAATATTAGCATGAGCAAAGCATGCAGTGTATATGGCCTGTTTG
Source organism: Dermochelys coriacea (assembly GCF_009764565.3). Taxonomy (NCBI): domain Eukaryota; kingdom Metazoa; phylum Chordata; order Testudines; family Dermochelyidae; genus Dermochelys; species Dermochelys coriacea. Next base: position 5,173,035 of record NC_050081.1, read on the forward strand.
TGTCAGACTGGCATATGTGAGGTGGATGTACAACATAAAAAGGAATTCAAGAGGGATTGTGCCTCGGGATGAGGCAGACGCTTTCCCCTAGCACACTGAGGAAGCATGTGTACTGTCCATCCCTATGCGTGATTATAACGTCGATTAGATTGTAAACTCTGCAGGGCAGAGGCCCTGTGTCTCTGTGAGTTTGAACAGCACCACTGTCACTCACATTCAGTCAGTGTGACCACTTGTAATGAGCCACCACTTGTTACGCTGCATCCCGGGGTGGGTGATTGGCAGCAGGAAATTGAACCTGGGTCCTCTTGGATTTTAAACCCTAAACCTCTATTGCTTGAGCTAAAAGACCTACTCCCCTTAGCCAAGGCAGGACCAGGTTCATCAACTTCTACAGGGCCCTTCTCCTACCAGAGTGCCTGTGGACCCAGCACAATGGGCCCTAGAGTTAAAGCCTGCTTCCCCCAGGAAGCTGACTGGCTCCAAAAGCCAATGTGACTTGCATCCCCCAGGGGAACTAGAAGGGAGTGCCTGCATCCTTTGTGTGCTGTACACATAGCTAGAATCCCGATCCCAGCACCTTATGTTGTTACACTGGGGACAGGATCTGCAGTAGATGGACAGACATAGGGACAGCCAGATCCTCGCTGTCTCTGAGTGCACACTTGGATTTGATGGTGTGACGGGGTGTGCAAACCCACGCTGGGCCTGAAGGATCTAAAGGACAATACTGGGCTCAGTTAGTCCCTTCCCTCCAGAACTGCAGAGTGTGCTCCAAACAGAGAAGAAGCTTAGAAGGGAGCAGCCCAGCTCAGTCAGAGAGAGGTGGGGGAGGAAGAGAGGGGGTGCTAAATAGGACTGCATGCTGTGCCCTGTTAGGGCTGAAGCTTTCATTGTCTTTTCCTTTTTTGTTGTCACCTTATATTGGACTTGGAGGTGTGGGGGAGAGATGGATGGTAAGAGGCAACCCAGGGAGGGGAACCCCAAGGGCACTCCAGGGTGCCGGACACTGGTGACTCTCATAGGGCCCTGGGTTGGAGCCTGGTAGACTGAGAGGGCTTGGGTTTCCCTACCAACTGCCCCTTCTGCAGGAGGGGCATAAGCCACATTCCAAGCTCACTTCCTCTCTGATAAGAAGAGGGCACTGACATTGCAATCTGAGGTAAAGCTAAACCCATGCTCGGGGGCAGAACTGGACTGAAAGACCAGCCCGCTGAGAAGCGATGGTGGGTGCACCACCCACTAGACCACTTGGCCTTCCAAGGACTCTGTTACAGAGTGCTCTGGCCCCAGCGCACCTACCTGAGGACAATTCATTTCTTTCCCTTATCACTAACACATCAGCTCAGGGTAGCGATTCCTTCTCCTGTGATGTGGCCATCATGGAGCTCTCCACTGGCTATCTATTGAACTGGACACACAGGGCAACCTCTAGCTATATCCTTTTTTTCCAGGTCATTTGGGGTGCGGGGAAAGGTAGCAGTAATCAGCAAGCAGGGTAATTACCCTATAATAAACCGAATGAAGGAAACACAAATGAAAATGCTACAGTCTTAAGGGGAAAGTTCCAAAATATGAGCAGGGCATCTCTCAGGGATCAGAATGTGCTAAGGAATTAATTTTCAGGGTCTCTATGTGTGAAAAAAATACTTCTGTTAATAATAATAATGCTTAGCCCTTATGTACTGCTTTCATCTGTGGATCTCAAAAGGTTTTGCAAAGGAGGTCAGTGTCAGTATCCCCATTTTACAGATGGGTAATCTGAGACACAAAGCAGGGAAGCGACTTTTCCAAGGTCACCCAGCGGGATAGTGGCAGAACCATGACTAAAGCCAAAGCTCCCAATTCCCAGTCACTGCTGCTTGTTTTAAATGAAAATAGCACATGCTGCCATTGTGCTGAGAAGAGAGCGCACCGGCAGTTTCATTCACGGGATGGGAGTGAGGCACTGCCAAGTATCATTATGAAAATTCTTCCTTTTCATAAGATATTAAACTCTCCCCTTGGCAGGTCCCCTGACCTTTTCAAGTGTTTTTAGTGAAAATACATGATGTACTGAATTCTTTAACCTCAGTTCATTTCTCATTATATTAGTCTGTTAATAGTCCTGAGAAATATACAGGAAAACCAAAGCTATGTCTCCAGGTCAGCAGGGATCTCTGACTCTTTACCGAGGGTGACTTTTGGCAGTGGATGAATTGGAGAAAATGAGGCATGTTTATTGAAGGAATAATGTTTGAAAGGGAGCTGGTGCTTCTGAATTTAAATTACAGATGAGCCTGAGTCTGAAATCCAGGTCAGTGTCTGGATCTTCAGTGCCTACCTGGTGTTCTCTACTCACCCCCTTCAAGTTCAAGGGTTTTGGAATCTCGGGTCTTGATTTGGGTCATTATTAGAGCTGGTAAGAAATTTTATGAGAAAATGGCTTATAATTGAAAAATGTCAATTTTTGAAATGAAAAAATTGAAACCAAAACTTTTCATGAGAATGTGCCAGTTTTGACAAAACATCCAATGAGAAACGTTTCTTGTATCCAAGATGGAATTTCTGGTAAAAAAGAGGCCAAGACCCACCGCAGAATAGCTACTAGCCCAACAACTATAGCACTTATCTGGAATGAAGGAGAATGGCAGGGCAAGGACTTGAACCTTGGTTTGGCACAGCCAGGTGGGAGCCCTAACTACTGGGATACCCTGGAGTGGGTCTCTTGCTGTTCCCTGCCCAGCTCTAGTCATTATAGAGGTAGAGAACTGGCTGTGCAATTTTGATCCAGCTCTGGGATCAGATTCTATCCCTTCCATCCTCCAAGTTCAAGGATGTTGGGATCCAAGGTGTTCACTTATGTCTATGATAGGGTAAAATTCCCCTCTCTGGAAATGGTAACTAAATAACTGATGTATCATTTAAATCCCACTTAAACCCCTGAGGATGCAAGTCATCCTGGCTTGTAGAACTGTAGCTACAAGCTTTGTGCTCATCCCCTGTACAAGGTGACTTTCAGCTAGAAAGCACATATTAAATTAATAAATGTGACTATTTCAATCAGACATTTGATCCTAAAAGTTACAGAAAAGAATCAACACCATGTTACCTATAAGAAAAGGAGTACTTGTGGCACCTTAGAGACTAACAAATTTATTAGAGCATAAGCTTTCGTGAGCTACAGCTGTAGCTCACGAAAGCTTATGCTCTAATAAATTTGTTAGTCTCTAAGGTGCCACAAGTACTCCTTTTCTTTTTGCAAATACAGACTAACACGGCTGCTACTCTGAAACCCATGTTACCTATGTGTCCAATCTAAATGAATCCAATGTATCTCAGATGTTGAATATCAAACTCCCAATACGAACTGCTGCTGAACAATCTGCAGGCCAAGACTTTTGATCAGAAATTCTTTGCTGAATAATTTTAATAGACAAATAAATTTGAGAAAATGGAAAGTTGGTCATGAACAACAACAACAACGAGAAAAAGACGTGAAATTCATTGAATTAATTATTTGTCATGAATTATCTACACTTTAAGCACATGAACAATTCCAGTGAAATCCAAGGAACTAAGCACATCTGTAAAACCTTGTAGCTCAGGGTCTATCTGACATAGCTAGAGAGATGCACTAGATTAAACACCAGCTTCTTCTCTAAGCCATTTTTAGAATCCTGCAAAAGGTTAACATAAGTTAATATGGACTTGACATTTTTTTTAAATATCTCCTTGAGGTTGGAGATTCGCGGCTGCCACAGAGCACCTCAAGGCAACCTCTATTTGTGTCTTTCTAGAGAAGAAGAAAAAAGTTCAATTTTCTCAAAAAATTCCCTACTTCCTCTTCCCTGCCCGTGCTCCTAACCACCACTGTATATGCAGTTAATTGAAATGGTGTTTGTTTTATCATGAATAACGTTGCAATTGATGGAGGCAGTGGACAGCAAGACTCCAGAGTCATTTACATACCTATGCATGGGGCAGTAATTTCTAGGAGGCTTTCCATCCCTCTCCCAGTTTTTTTCCCCAAAGAACTATACTCCCCTGTATGTGCATGTTTGCATATATATATAGCCATAGCTATAGATATTCACATTCATATAGATCTCCCCACAGCCCAGCATTCTGGTTGCAACTGTCCATTTGCTCTTAGCCGGAATCTTAAGTTACCTGCGGCAGTAGAAATTCTGGCACTCTTCCCTCCGAAAGAAAAACAGTCTTATTGGGGCAGTGCTCGCTTCTCACAAGGCCCTGATTGTGTGTGAGTGCCGAAAAAGAAACAAATGCAGTTTAATTACATTGGATGCTTGGTGGCTAGTTCACAAATCTTTTATTTGTTTTGAGAAGTGCAGCGGCACTAAATTTTGTGTGCATTCAGGGAGCCTAATATACCACTTACAGTAGTGGAGAGGAGACGGACTAATTAACTGGGCTGCTGTCAAGCTAATAAACTAATGGAGGGCTTAAACAAATAAAAAAAATTAGAGGAAGTAGACAGGACTGGGGTGGGGGATAAAGACTCTAGACGTTAAGTCTTCTAACATGCATTTTCACCTTCCACAAGAGGTTTTCCTCATGCACCCAGAATTTTGCAGACAAAGTTTTATGTTGTCTGCTTCAAATCCCGCCTTTAGGAGGCAAAGTGTTAGCAGATCCATCCTGGAACGCGTCACCAGAGAAGAGCATTTCCCATCCTGCCCCAAAGAGTTTCCAGCTCATCATAGTTGTTCATCTTGGACTAGGTTCAGATTCGAATCCGAGAGTGGGTGGACAGCAATCTGCATTTAAATCTCCTCTTTGCCAGGGTGAGACGTTGCATAATGCTAAGGAAAGTATTATAGTATCCCTGCTAAGGTTCATATCTGAAGTGTCAGATACTGACAACGTCTTAGAGACAGAATACTATTGGATGCATGGGTCCAGTGATGTGCCTCAGGACTTGTTTATGCAGTGTGGCAATGCGCACTATGGGTGTATGATTTCTAAAGAGCACTATGTGTTGTGCATTAATTGGCTCATGTGGACCCTGCTGGTGTGCACTAAAGATTCCCTAGTGTGCTTTAACATAGCAATGTGTGACACATTAGTGCACTTTAGAAATCACACCCCTGTAGCATGCATTGCCACACTGTGTAGACAAGATATTGGTTCTGCTATCTCAGACTATTAGTTACGAATATTTGAGCAATTAGTTCTGAGGAGTTCATGAAGTACAATATCTAAAGAAACATACATACATTACAGCGGGGATGAGCTCAGAGAAAGTGACCAGATCTGATCATTACCGATTGTTACATGAGTATAGATCTACATTTGACCTTTGCACTCTCCGCCAGTCTCTCCATAAATACTTAATACCACAGTCCTACTAAATGGATACTAATGGGACTGATAGTGAGTAGAACTGTCATTTGAATTTTTTTTTTAACAAAAAATGATTTTTTTTGAGAAAAAAGTTCAGTTCCTTTGCTAAATGTCCAGGATTTTTTAAATAAAAGAATTAAAAGAGGATTTTAAAAAATATTTTTTTTAAATTAAAAAAATTAAAATGGTAAAAAAAAATAAAACTGATGTTTTTTCCCATTTTTTTTGAACCTTTTACTGGAAAAGAATCACTTGCCTTTCACCTAGTTGCTGGTTTGAGCCCCTCCCCAGCTGAGATTAACCAAACATGGCTACTGTTTTCTTTTGTTAAGCCATCTGATAACTCGTGGGTGGCTCATGTAACCTGAATGATTTGTTCTCAGTCTATGTACCAGTGGTCAATGGAGTGCATCACTAGAACAACCACTGCTTTTTTGCCACCTTGTCAACAGTCTAGGCAGAAAAGCCAAGGACTTAATCGCCAAATAAGACTGAATTATTCTCTGATTTCTAGAGGTGATACCTTTCACCAGAATTCCAACACACAATTCCCACTAAACACTTGAGAACGTTTTCTGGATATTTACTATCGTCCCTCAATACATAACTTCCCCTCTCCTCCCACTCACCAAAGAAAATCTCTCTCTCCCCATTAATCAGCATCCTGATTCCTGCCCAATTAATTAGGAGTGAAATTCATCCCTGTGTGGATGGCTTAAGTAGGACTTACATGTAGGCCAATGCACATCGGCGAGTTTCACTCTAAGCAAGGTCACACAACTTATTCAGTGCTTATGCAGACTAGCTGTTTTTATGGTGAAATGTATGACCCTTTCTCCTTTTGTCTTGGTTCTTTGAATGATGAATAACCCTGATGACAAGGCTCATTGGGTATGTCTACACTGCAAAGAAAAACCCATGGTACCATGTCTCAGGGCTCAGGTCAATTGGAGGTTGGGCTGCAGGGCTAAAAAATTGCAGGGTACACATTCCCAAGTGAGCTGGAGCCAGGGCTCTGAAACGTAAGAGCGAGGGTCATTGAGCCTGAGTTCCAGCCCAAGTAGGAATACTTACACTGCTACTGTTAGCCCCACAGCCTGGGCCCCACAAGCCTGAGTCAGTTGACCTAGACTCTGAGACTTGGTGCCACAGGGGGAGAAGGGTGTTCTTTGAAGTACAGCCATACCCACCGAAAGACATATACATAAGTCCATCCACTGCAGGAGCTTTTGGGATCTTTGAATGATGGTAGTTAGAGATAGAAGAGAGATATTCAGTCTTCAGGTCCAAGTATACCTGAGCAGTTTCCACACTCCTATTTTTGCTTCACTGTTCTATTTTTCATGCAAATATAACCCGTATATGTTTTTAGTTAGGACAGGTTAAAGAAGCTTCTGTTTACAAACTATAGTGGGGATCAGAGAGAGAGAGAGAGAGAGAGAACATCCAGTGAAATGATGCCTTTGGATGGTTCATCTCCATCAACTGAACCCAGGATCTCTGAATCTATAAGTAGGAGTATCCTACATAAAGTAAAGGACCAAAACCAGTAAAAGATCATTTATTTTCCAGAAAAGGGTTAACAGGATAATTTGATCCATTGCGCATGATCTTTGATAAGTTTGAATAAAAACAAAATTTGTATGCAGGATTTCTCCAGACAAAAGGCATCCCCCTAATATGTGGGAGAATAAAGCAAACATGACAGAAACCTGATTCGGAGCAGTTCTATGTGGTTTGTTTATGTTTGAAGAGAGTTGGAAACTGGTTTGCCAAAATAAGTCACGCATATCCTGACATGGGGTTCTAGCTTTCCCCTAGTGTTCAAGTGTTTAGTTATCTACCCTGATACTTAGGAAAGAACCAAATGAAGTGTGTGTCCACATGGTACTGTATGCTTAAAATGTGAGTCAAAGGGAAATGCATTGTCATGTTTTAAATCCATTATAAAGCTGTTCCCTGCTGTAACTAATTAGACAGGAGAGCTGGTTGAATCATTAATTGTGAATAAGTGTTGTATACTTAGCCTTTCCGTTCTGTTTGCAAACCATCCCTGATATCTACAAACGCATTTGTTATTCGTAAGAATTTGGTGGCAAAAATTGCTTGAGCAGAGATCATACAATTGTTTGCTTGTGAATTCTTCTCTTTGAATATTCATTACTCACCATTTACAGAGAGTGATTGGTTTCTAAAGTCACATGGTATTTATTCTGCTTCCTCACAGGGTAATTAAAACTATACACAGGAGCATAACTAGTGGTGAATAATGAATAGTGAACAATGCAGTCTGCATTTTCATTGGTATTAAAACTTCATGAAAGTTCTTCAAAGCACAAAGGTATCCACAGGGACCTGGCAACTTTCCAAACATTTGTGAACAATGAATAATCTGATGCAACAGGCAGCACAAATCTGAGTTCTTTGCTTTTATTTGTAAAAATATTTGGAAATTTGTGTTATTTGACCAGCTCAGTTAAACAGACATACCGATACACGTGTCAAGGCAGATACTGCTGGATCACAGCAGGAGAAGAGTGACTCCAAACCATAAAGGAAAGAGGTTTTTTTTTTTATCACAGGCTGATAGAAAATAATATTTCTCAGCCACAATGCTATAAATGTGATTAGGCTCTGAAAGTCCCCCTCTAACACTGGCTGTTCAGTGTGTACAGTGCCACCACAAGTATGGAGCCTGCAGTCAGACTCAAATTGCAGCAGGCAGGAAGAGCTTCTAGACCTTCTTTCCGAAGCTTTTGAACTCACTGCCACTTCTCCATTTAATTGCGCTCAGAATGAAACGCCAGCCAGGAAGCCGCTGAGATGTCTTGAGTGGATTTGACGGCTCCACATGGGTGTGTCAGTGAGTCAAAGAACCAGAAAGATTTCACAAGCCCAGAAAAAAAAAGAGATTTTTTTTCTTCTTGGAGATTCCTGCATTGCCTTTGAGTTTCCTTTAAACTTGGAAAGCTTTGAAAGTGTCTGAGGTTGTTGGGTATGTTCTTCCAGCTCTCCTCTTTCCCTACCATGTAGCAGACAGATTTTGTAGCATGCACAGTCAGGGACCCAGTGTGCCCTAATTTACATCCCTGCTACCTTCTAGCGGCCAGTGGGGTTGCGTTAGCAGACTGTGGTTCTCTGTATTGTTGGGGAATCCGATTTAGCACTAATGAATAAAACTGGTTCAAAACATTTTGAAGGAAACATTTCAGAATCATGGAGTTTAAGACCTCCAGGTCATCTAGTCTGAACTCCTATATACCACAGGCCACTATACAGCACACAACCACACCAAGTCAACAACCAGAATGAGTTCAAAGTATTAGAGCCCTCAAGAGACTAAGTTATTGTGTGCCAAAGGGTGAGAACAAGAGGGACTGAGGTACCCCAAATGCCTGAGGCCCCTGCAATGGCAGGGAATTGATTAAGTCAGTGTGTGATGGGGAGCACCCTCCTCCCAACCGGAAGAAGGCTAACAACCTCCTCTGAACTCAACTGTTACTAAACAGACATACCTTCAGAGCCAGCTCCAGTTGGAGGAAGCAATTTTAAAAGAGAGAACTTGTCACAGGAAGTGGTGACAACCAGAAGGAAAGCTGCCATGCCTCTGAGTTAGCCAACTCTTGCCACAGAGTCACCAGGAGGAAGACAGCTTGTAGACCTCTGCCACGCACAAGGACTTGCCAGACTAGGTACAAGCTGATTGCTGCAGGGAGTGGTCAAAGATAAATTCTGACTCAAAGTTTAGCCATACCTAACTGCCATAAACAAGCCAGATTACTAAAGATTCACTTACAGGAAAATTCAGAGACTGAATGACCCCTTAATTGAAAGATCCTCTTACCTGTGAATTCTGAAATACAGGAGGAAGCTTCCCAAAGGGGGAAAGGACTTTGGAAGGGAAAGAGACTCTGAAAATTCCCAACTGGGACCTAGTAAAGGTCCATCCCATCACAGAGATGTACACAGATGATTCCAGCAAGTGACCCTTGTGCTGTGGTACAAAGGAAGGTGATAAACACCCAAAGTCTCTTCCAGTCTGATTTGGGGAAAATTCCTACTCAGCTCTGAATGTGATGATCAGTTAAACCTTGAGCTTGTGAACAAGACCCAGAAGCCAAGTCCTGAGAAACAGCATTCTTGGTACCACCTCAGAGCATTAGCCAACCCCCGTTGGACAATGTGCTTTTGTTGATATCAAATTTTCTGTGGGATTTCACTCACAAGGAGCTACAAGTAGACTTTTGATCGACAAACCCCAAAACTAACTGTTTTGATCAGATCTTAGTCATATTGCTTAAGGCACTACTAGAAAGTACTCAGATGATACAGTGAGAAGGGTGATAGAAGAGAAGAGAATAGGAATCTGTCATTTCAATCCAAAGGAAAGGGTTTGAAATTCCCAAATCAAGTATTTTCAGAACTTTTTGCTTCATGCAAAGCTTGGCCCTTTTGACTTTTTGTCTCAGTTTGGGACACAAACATATTGAAATATTGGAATTTCCCATGGGATGAAAATCCCATTTTTGATCAGCTCTGCTAATAGATATTCTTACTGAGTGGGAAGCTATAGAGTGAAGGGCTAATCTTGCCAGTGTTTATTCTTCCCCAGAATCTCACTGGTTTCAATGGAATTATGTCCTGTATTAAGCATATATATGGAACTGTCTGTCAATCTGGTCACACACAGACAGGGAATAATCAGCCCTGCATGTTTCACTTACCATCTACCAGCATGCTGCTGGTGCCCACAATTACTCTGCTCACTGTAGCTGAGAGTCTCTGCTGTGGTTTTAATTATAATGGTGGGTCACTGCTTTCATCCTCTGCTGACTCATATTGAGTGCCCTCCTCTGCAGATAGACCTATTCTTCCTTTTATCCCGTTCATGTGACTGTCTGCAGTGCACCAGCCTGCATCAAAGGAAATGGGCTCAAGTCAGCATTTCTGGATCTCTTAGAGAAGCTTCACTGGTGGGGTCTCTGGTCCAAAGAGGTCATTCACATCTTATCAAGGGCTGTATGATTAACTATAGGAGTGCATGGTGTTTTTTTAAATGAAAGATAAATATGCAGAGTAAATATTTACCTGTGAGTTTCACATTGTATTCTACATCCCCTCCCCAAACCCCTAAACAAATAACCTTCCCATTGAAATTAATTTACATTGTGTCACATTAAAAAAGATGCAACGTGAATTAAAAAACTCTCTTTTTAATCAGTAGAATTGGGCTTCATAACCTACAATCTGTACAATATATATGCTGCTGGAGTGCAGTGGATTATCTATAATGCTCACAAGAAGAACTCATCAAACTATTTGTTATGAATATTATGTTTTGTCAGCAAATCATTGGCAACCCAATCTTGATTTCAGCCTAGAAATTGCTGGCAAACTGTTTGCTTCAAATGTTTTAGACATGTAGTATAATTAGTTACATGAGATTGCAGTCCCTATTAGATACCTGAAACAGGAGGCTAATGAATGATGAATAACAACATTTAGTTATGGACTTTTGGACAAATAGCCATTAATACAAATGTGTGTGAAATTTGGAGATTTGTGAAAAACAGCTAATGGCTTCAATGCAGCAAAGCACTTAAGCTCATATTTAAGTTTAAGCTTGAATCCCTTCCTATCCAGCAAAGCACTCATGATAAACATTTTTGCTAATAAAAGCATTAAGTTTTATAAGAACATCTGAAAATTTGACCAGCACTGGTTGCTAAGGAGTCACACACATGTGGCACAAACTGGAAGCATTGGTAGCATAATAAAGATAGCAGACCCTTTTTGGGAATGGGATCCTGATTCAGCTATTTACTTCCCACCTTAGTCCAACAGACTACAGATTTATTTACTATCAGTACATGACAAACTCCCTTTCTATTATTCCCGACTTTTTCTGGGGACCAGGAAAACAGGTAAGATTGAGAAACAGAATTTGGCAGGCTTCAAAGGGAGTTTTAAGCTGGAACAAATGGCATTCTGAGTTACTGTGATATGTATTAATGGTAGAAGCATTCTGAGCAATAGGACAGAACAATGTTTTAAAATCAGAATAAAATAAGTAAATAAAATTCCAATACACCTGGCAAAATCTTTGTGATGCAGCAAAATTTTCCAGACATTTTCTCTCCCGATTTGCCCTTCCTTTCCTTTTGGAAGAACAATAAGATTCTCACGTGAACATCTTAGCTACCCTGAAATCAATAGGTATCTATCACTTTGACACACTCTCAAATGACTGATGCCTGGCAGGAGGCATAGACCGTGCACTATATTATCAAAAATTATATATTCTCAGAGGTTTCTTTTCTTTTCTTTTCTTTTCTTTTCTTTTCTTTTCTTTTAACTTGTGTAATAAATGAATTGCACACAGATCCAAGATGGAGTTTCCAGCCTGAAAATAAAGATCTGCATTTGGTATTGCATTTAGTCACAGATAAAAATTAAATGTATAACACTTCATTTTGCAGGATATTAACCCCCTGAGAGGTGAAAGGGAGACCTTAAGTGAACAAAACTCCTCAGTGTAGAGCAGGTAAAAATATATAGATGCCAGTTTTGCCTGTGCATGTTACAATGGTGTTAAGGTGACTAGCCCAGCTCCGATCAGTTTACTTAACTTTCTCAGCATTAATCACAGCACTCTGGGATTAATAATTACTTAATCAAATAATCGCATCGTGATGCCAACACCATCTTCTTTTTTTCAAGGAGGCTGGAAACAAGACTTGTGAATATGTAAATTGGAACTGATTAGAGGATTATGTTTCACTTTTTAAAAAAAATTTGGAATAAAAACAGCCTGAAAATCCCTCTAAACCAAGCCAGGTCTCTGAATTACAACACCAGCGCCTGTCAGCTGTGATAATTTCACTTCATTAAGTTCCAGATATAAATAGAGAAGTCTCCCCGCCCGCCCCCTCCATGAACCACCTTTAATAAGAGCAGAGACTGGAAACACAGAGGTTTATTGATCCACTCAGCTGTTTGCTATTGGGTCTTTGAGAGTCTAATGTAACAGTGAAGCAAGACTGAACACCTTATACCTGTTCACTCATGCAGCGAGGGACAATTCATCTCTGTCAAACCCATTTTAACACTTTCACTTAGGCTGCCAAGGAAGCCTTGCAAGAATGAAAGCTGTCAGCTACCCCCAAGGACTGAAATGTAAAACAAACATACTTCATGGGTCCTGCACAGTATATAGTACTGAATAATATTAAATAGGAATAAGGCCAACATTTGCAAAGTTGGGTGTCTAAAGTTAAGCAGCTAGATGCATACAAAGACACCCAGATAACTGACCTGATGTAGTGCTAAGCTACCACAATGCCCACTGAAGTCAGTGGTAGCTGCATGTGCTTGCGTCTGAAAACTACTTCTAGTTACGCTACTTCTTCACCTATCTCAGATATACATATGGCCTCCATTACATTAATATTTGAGAACATCATAATAGTTAATGTACCTCACAAAACGCCTGTGAGGTAGGGTAGTGCTATAGTGCCTGTAGTACAGATGGGGGAAAGGATGCAGATCGGCTAAGTGACTTGCCCAAGATCAGGAATTGCCCTTGAATTTTACAGGGAAGAAGGGCACCATATACAGATATTTTCCTGAGGGATTTAAAGATTTCTATTCCTACTTTTCAGCTCTTTGTAAAAATTAGTCACTGACTTTTGGGTGAATAACATAAGAAGAAGGAGGCACAGATGTTTGACAGTGGGGGTACAAACTTCCAAGAGACATGGTGGATTCTCCATCTCTTTGAATCTTCAGAGCAAGTCTGAATGGCTCTCTGGAAGAGATGATTTGAATAAACACAAGTTATTGCATGCAGCATAGAACTGGGAGAAGTTCTGTGGCCTGCGTTATACAGGAGATCAGACTAGATGATGTAATGATTCCTTCTGACCTTAAAAACTGTGAATCTAAGATCCAGAGACTCCATACAGATGACTAAGGGCTTTCAGACAAAATGTATTATTAAGGCAAAGTCACTCAGTTAGTACAGTGCTGGGCATCAGGAAGAAACCCAAAGAGAGATAAAGAACACAGGAATCTCCACGGTCTTCAGTATTGATGATTGAGACAATGGGATGTAATGTATTGGCTTGGTCTAATTTTTCAGACCATGGTTTGTTTGTTTTTTCTTTCTTTCGTTTTTTTTTTTAAATAAAGGGTTTGGTGTTTTTTGTTTTGTTTTTGTTGTTTCTTCATAGTATCTGTAATTAATCCCTCCCCCTCATGAATAACAAATTAAAATGAAAAAAAAAGAAAAGAAAGAAAGCTCAGGTTCATGACAATGTGGCAATATGATTGAATGGGGGAAAGGGAAGCAATCTACTGCATATGCGGCACTGCAAATAAAGCTCTCTTTGTCTTAAAGCTAGGACATCTTTGGGGGTTGGGAACTGAGTGCTGCTCTGGGCACCTCTAAAGACCTAGGTTCAAAATTCTACTTAGGTCAAAAGTGAAACTGAGGTTGGAGGGTCTCTTAGTTTAATCCCTATTGGGTGTCACAAAAATCAACACAAAAATTGGCACTGTCTAGTTTGAGTGACAGTCTTTCTAGGCTACGGAAAGACCCCTGAACTGGAATAGCAGAGATTGCTGTAGGGCAGGATTGATGTGCAGTTGTAAATCTGGTTTGGAAGGAATGGGGAGTAACCCAGGACTGGAGAAGTAATAAGTGATGCAAGTCAGAACTGCAATGTACTGGCAGAGCTATACGCTGGGGGAATCTTGCACAGAGCCTACCTACACCAAACCTAATGCCAACCAGTTATTTCTATTAATCCCTTATTTTTTCAAGCATTAATTTTATACAGAAAAATAAAAATAAACAGACTTGGTGACCAGAAGGCACAGGGGATTAGAAATGGGATATAAAGCCTTTCACCTTGTGGTCACAGTTTTGTTAGCTAAGGGAGACATAGAGCTTTGCTGAAACACGCCTTTACTGTATTTATAACTTTATTCTCTCCTAGGGGATAGAGGGGATGAAAACATGGTGGATTCCAGGCCAGGGGGCATAAAGGAAGGATCAGTCACTTTTCCACATATAGGGGCATGATGCTGTACATCTGTTATAATCCTCAGATGGAGAGGCAGAAAGGGGGTAGACCTATGAACTGGTAAGCGCTGACAGAGGAGTTGATGCATCCTGACTGTACTGTTTAGTTCACAGTCTTTCTGTGTTGTGCACCTGGGGCTCGCCAGGGCAGCTGCTGACCAAGCAAAGTGAAGCTGTGCTGGTAGGTGGGGTGGGTTGAGAGCTGCAGGTTGCCAAGAGACAGGGTGGAGGCCATGCCAATGGGCAGGATTTTTAGTGCATCCCCTGCATTTTGCCTGGATGTCAGTGGACTTGTCAGTGCCGGGTGTCCTTAACAGAGTGATCGTTGGAAGCTCTGACAAAGAATCAAGAAGGAGATTCCTGTCCTCGAGGAGCTGAGACTCTGCCTTCCTTCCCCTTGAAAATGTACATCTGAGAAGGTTTTGCAGCTTCAGAAGGGAAGAGCCAGTCCAAGGTGGCAACAATTGAGAGCATAGGTGCTGGAACTAGGGGTGATGGGAATGCTACTGCACCGCCTGGTTTGAAGTGGTTTCTATCATATACAGGATTTACAGTTTGGTTCAATGGCTCTCAGCACCCTTACTATTAAAATTGTTCCCGCCCCCCTGATTGAGAGTAGTGGAGAGTGGACAGGTTCTACAGGGGTAGCTCTTAGGTGGGATTGGTAAATCAGCCACACTCAAGCCTGGTCTACACTACAAAGGTAGGTCACCTTGTGTTGACCTATTTGTGCATGTGCCTACACTCAGATTTGTCTCTAGCCAAGGTAAGCTCCACTTTGTTCTGTCAGCAGCTGCCCTGAAGATCCTTTGGCGACACGGTAAAACCATCTCCCCCAACAGCACTGAGCCATGGTCGACCCCTGAAGTTGATGCAGTACGAGTGTATGTGACCTCTGTGGACCCTAACAGACTTCCATCATTTGTTCCAGAATTCCCAACTGTAACTGCTCTAGTCACAATCGTAACTCCATGGCCCAGGGGTCATGCAGACCAGAAGCCCCCTGCCCTGTAAAAACCTTGTGTATTTGTGAAATGCCTTTTTCTGATTGCCCACTTTGTCGACATTTGCCTCACAGTGGGCTGAGATCCTTTAATTAGTAGGCTTTTGCGGGGATGGACTGTGTTTTCTTACATGTCTGAATAGCTATGCACACATATCTTATCATACTAACAACACTAATCATTTTCTTTATGATTGAATCTGGTCTTCACAGGTAACAAGCTCAAAAATACAATTATTATAAGTGTTATGAGGCCTGAATCTATTCATACTTACTGGTTCAAATCAGAGTAACTGCATTATAGTCAATGGAGTTACATCTCATACACCTCTGAACCCAGCCTGGAGTTTAACTACAGATACACAATGGGAGACAATCCCATGGCCCAGGTATCCCTAAAAAATCCAGGAGACACAGAAGAACTATTGCACTTGTGTGAACAATCGTATTAGATAGATTGTAACTTGCCTTTCCTGCTTCACTATAACAGTACATGGTCTAAATGCAGACTCAGACCTGGGATACTTTGGTGCAGACATTTAGTATGTTACAGTTGTGTATGAAAAATCAAACAGCATGGCATCTTTCCAGACTGGTACTGTGGCTAAGTGACAAGGAGAAATTGAGTGAAAGACTTGGCTGGATGCTCAGCCTCTGTAGGATCAAGCTAAAAAGTATTGGGTTTTTTTTTAAATGTCACACTCATGGGGCTTGTTATATGTTACTGACTACTATACCAATTCTTATGGAATTAGGAGGGCCTGATGCTCTGTGGTGGAGTCTTAGCCACTAAAACTAATTCTTATAAGCACCTTGTGGATTGTGGATGTTTTGCAGACACTGTTCAGGGGACTCTGATGGTGATTTCCTGGGGAGAAAAAAAGCTTTGCTGTTAAACAGTAATAACGCTGCTCAGAAAACCTTGATGTTTTTAACAGTATTCCCAGGTACTTTAAAGCTAGGTGTGCTTGAGATTGGAGTCTGGGAATTAGAGAACACAAACTTCATTTATTCTGGAGCAACTGGAAAACGTGAATATATTTCCATGGAGATGGGGTTATTTCCTTTCCCACAATTCAAGGCTTTTCCACAGGTTCTGTTTCATTCTGGTCACCCTAATGTTTTGGTGAGGGGGATTTTTTGGATTTTGATCTCGGCAGTTGGCTGGGTTCCAGGCAGAACAATGAAAAGGTCGTAAATCATTTTAATAGATATAAGAAAAAAAGAAGGTAGGGGAATGGGGAGATTGAAATACGGCAGTCACAGCACATCCATCAAACACAGAATACTCTTCTTGGGGTAGAGGGGAACACACCAATTAAGAAAAGTTTAGAGCAAGCTGTTATGGTGTTATAAGTGGCTCTGATGCATGAGATGCCATTTAAATGTATTATATATATATATTCATTGAGAGCCAAAAGGAGTCATTGTGACTTAGTACATTAATCTCGAGGCCCAGTTTTCCTTCTCGGTGTGGTGCTACTTGTGAGGCAATACGTTATAATTTACCTGGTGGATATCATAGGTGTATAGAAGAGATCTAGCTTCCTTTGAGGCTACAGGATGGTTTGATATTCCCAAAGCTCCATTCTCCACTCACTGTGTGAGAATCAAGAACATGGCACATGCTGTAGAAGATATGGCTTCTGATCTTTGTAACCCTAATGCATAAAACTTCATCAGCGTCTGTGGAGTTAATCTGAATTTGTGCCAGTGTAAATCAGAGCAGAATTTGGGCCTATACATGGAAAATATCAAGTGCAAGAATCTGGCCCTGTAATTATACACTAAATGTGGTCAGACAATACTTGTCAAATAATGTATTTGTCAGATTTCAGCACTTTTAAAAATGAACTATTTGATGGATAATTATTTTCACTACATACAAGCGTTGAGAACCATTCTTTTATAGAACGGACTACAGTTTGCAATCTGAAGAGAACTATACACATTCAAACTCTTGGTTTGATTGTAAAATCTTTATGGAGTAACTATAGTATGGCTTTAGCTCCACTGGAAAACCATGGGAGACAGTGATGGTCTAACAAGCAACACCAAGCAAATTGGAATAATATTGGTTGAGGGATCCCAAGGCATTTTACAAAGCAGTTAGATAGTTCCTCTGTTAATGCAGTGACTCTGTAAGTTAAAGCAGCAAAAACTGAGTCAGCTCTTCAAATGATGCAAATTAGCATGATTATATATTGTGTATAGATTATCTAGTGATTTCAGTGGAGTTATGTTGATTTACATCAATTCAAGTTCTGGACCTCTGTGTTCAACAGCAGCTAAGACACAGACTAAGACATTAGAACTAGAGATGAACCCATGTAGCAAAGTTCTGATCCAAAATTTGGTCTGTGTTCCAGCTCAGGCTATCATAGCGATAGAGCTGAATTGCAAAGTTTAGGTCCAGATGTGAAGTTCCTGAAGTCTGAGGGAAGTTGTATCTAGTACTCCCATTTCGGTCCATATCTACTTTGAATCTGTTTTCACTGAGAAAATGATGGAAATGAGGATACGGGGGGGTTGTTTTTAAATGAAAAATGGACTTTAAAAAGTGTATGGAAAACTTTTGTTTCTTTTAGAATTCATGGGAAATATTTATCATTTTCTGGCCAGCTCGTTATCATTCTTCCTCTTATGAAAAACATCTGCAGATATCTAACTTCCACCTACTGGGCCACCAGAGACACTAAAAAGTGCACTTGGCTTGATACTGCATCTAAAGAACAGCTCTTCTGAAAAGGCAACACACCCTCTCTGGTACTGTAAGACAGCATCAGCACTGCAAAGTAGCCTAAGCAAGCCAAGGTGTGAGAGCTCAATCAACAACCTCCTGACTCACAAATAAGATGGCTACCAACAGGTACTTTGTGATGAAGAGGGGTACTCTGATGTAGGAGGCAAATCAAAGCTTTGCCTAGAGTGACCTCTTCCATTGAACACAGGCTTAAAAAAAAGAACATTGCCAAATAAAGGCCATCAATTGACTTATTAATTGTGCTTATAGCATGCCAGTCGCTTTAGCATTTAGGTATCTCTATATTGTTGATTGTTGGAAAGTTGTGCAATGGTGTTTGTTTTATTATTTATTTGTATTACACAAACCCTGAGTGGGTCTGGACACTTGCAACTTCTAGTGATATCAATGGGAGTTCACAGCAGGTGCTTAGCATAATGAAGAATATTTTGTATTCATACGTTGACCTTTCAGAAAATGAAAGCAAATTTGAAATGGGCTTGTAGTGATTTTTGAGCAGCGTAACAGGGAACAAGAATTCCGGAGCATATTTTTAGTTTAAGACAGATTTTTTTTCAAGTCTACTCTAAAAGTACAGTATACACAACCTTTCTCCTCAAAAGCTGATAAATGGTTTAGCCATTATTTAAAGTTCGGGAAAAGGCAGCTACAGAAATAACATTTTAATGTATTCCAGATTAGGCTGCATGCTATATTTGTAATAAAGACTTGTTTCCAACATTGGTTGGCAGATAACTCATACGAACAATTATCCAAATAGCTATTAGGATATGATTGCACTCATTTCCAGGCAATGCAGGAGTGCCAGAACTCAGGTTGGCTGGCAGTTGGATTTTGGTTTGACTTTTGGAGAAAACCACAAGAATTTGTCAGTCGTCTTGGCTGTAAGGGAGTCGCCTTGTCTTGAGGCTATTCTTTTTCCTCTTCAAATATAGAAGGCAAACTTGTTTCATGTTTGGTATTAATTCTTTTTTTATTATTTTTATTTGGTTTTGTTTTAATGGCAACTGAAGGAAGAGACAAAAAACAGGTTGAGGGGGGACAGTGTGAAAAAAATCCAAGCGAAGAGGAAGAGGGATGTGAGAAGAGACTAGTATGGATTTCAGAAGGTAAAAGCCAAAAAGGAAGTCAAAGGTCACGAGTTTCTGGTTCTGGCGGAAGGGAGCTTAAGGGAGAGAGTATTTAATGCCAAACTAAATCAGTGTTAGTTGGGAATGGAGACTACCTCCTTTTATACATTAGGCTTGTGTATAGTTTGGCAGTTCTGAATCATGTTGGCTAGTTTAGTCAAATATTATAGTCTAAGAACACTAACTGCCTCAGAAAAAAAACCATATCCCTTTGTCTCATGGAACATGTTCTGGGTTGATATGACATACTTGCTTAAGACACAGATGAGCTGGTCATCAGGAAGCCTTTCCATATTGAAAGGTTATTGAGGTACACGATGGTCTATAAAATTCAAAGGCTTTCAAAGCTGTTTGTCCCTGTTATAGCTAAAAAACAAAAACATGTTAATTATTCTTACTCAGTCTAGCATGGTGGTGGTGGGAAGAGTAATCAAGATTTCTAGCTCTCTTTTCTCCCAGCACTCCGAACGATTCCCTGTAGGACCTTAAATAAGTCATTTCCCTTTTCTGTGTCAGGGAGCTGACTCTGTTGGAATAACTAACATTTGTGAAGTACTTTACTTTGATATTTGATTATCTCAAAGTATTAATTGATGATGGTGCTCAAAGCTTCTGAAAATCACCCCTCCAAGGAACCTCTCCTTCTCTTTAGCTGGTTATTGGTGCGGATAACACTAAAATCATTTTACCCATACGATGGATGATCAAAGACACACCTAACTGTCCTTCTTGTGATAGGTCTAGTGAAAATGACTTCCTTTAGGCTACAAGAGTAACCTTCCATACCATCAATCCACATGAAACTCAGATCCATATGTAATTGCCATGTAACAGGAATGTCAGCCCATTGCTAATAAGACAATTTTAAAATCTTCGACTCACTAAACTTAGTCTGGGTCCCCCCTAAAGAGTTTTCTCTGGGGCAAATACTGCAGTGTTTTCTATGTAGAAAGCCTTTCTTCCTGGCTATGTTCCAAAAGGGACTGCACTACCAAAAGGGCTGAGGTATACCTTACCAATGGAGCAGAAAATTGCTTCAAGGCTAATTGCAGTAACATCTTGGTGAAGCACACACTGTAATTAGCAATAAAGCAGCACCCATGTCCAATAGGCCTATTGAGTCCTATATATGATCTTGCTCTTTGGTCCAAAGGAGAAATGTGTGTGTATGTCGAGGACGCATACAGAGGTAATCCCCATACAGCATGTTAATGATGAATGTGCTGGAGCTGGCATAAAGTGGAACATATGCCAATATGAGGCTCTCGTGTTCCTTCAAATCCGCCCCCCTTCCCCCGCCTACATTCTCCCAAACACTGCACTATATTTTTAGCATTTTTATTTTCTTGGAAAAATATATAAACTGCAGTTATAAAATGTGTTTAAACAAATGAAATGGAGCTAGCAGGTGTACGAAAAGTCCTAAAATGCTTCCCATGGCTGCAGTTAAAAAAAAAAGTAAACTTAAACAGTTCCATAGCTGGAAAAAACTTCTATATGTACAGTGTAAATGTCACTTTTCTATACCGCCCAGTCATTCCGGTTTTTGAGTCCTAAAACATATCAAGAATCAATTTCCATCACTTTATTCATGTTTTTGTTCTTCTCATCTCTACTAATTTAAGGAATTAATTCTCCCATCAGTGCCTGGGGGGTGGGGGGAACAGCATTCAGAGAAGTACCATGAGCATAAACTCCAGCTGAAATTCCTAGCACATTTTTTGGAAAGTAAATTCCCAGGGAGGTAAAGTTATATTATCATCTACTTATTACTTTTACTCTCACTACAGATGGGCTAGAGATGAAAACTCAGGCTCAGAATTTGGGATTGTTTTTATTCTTATTTTGATTATTATTATTATTATTTATATTACAGTTAGGCCAAAAGGCCCCAGTTGAGGCCCATTGTTCTAGGCACTGTATGAACACTGTATGAACATGGTGCCTAAGAACTTATATCAAAATAGATATGCTGGCCAAGAGATGTAAGGATATACAGAGAGATACGGGATTTACTGGAAGTCAGTAGCAGAACTAGAAGTCAAACCCAAGTCTTCTCAGTCTCAGTCCAGTGCCCCCTTTGTTGGATTACATCATGTCTGGTTGGTTCATCTATTATAGAAATAGGGACCATTTGTGAAATTTAAATTTGCATGTGGTTTTGGATTCTGCCTTCTCCTTGCTCTCCCAGAGCGCAGGGGTTTGGGGATTTGGGTTTCGGGTCAGGGCTATTTCTAACAACTGCTGTGCAATGCTAATTTGGGAACGGGAAAGAGAAAGAGAGTTTCATTAGCTAAGTGAAAAATCATATTTTCTGTCCATATCGTCTAAGACAATTCCTTTCCTATCCTTTGTCTATTCAGCGATTCATCCTTCTTGTCTTGCTTGAAATATTCCCCTCTTCATCTTCCATCTCAGAAATCTTTTGCTTGTCTTCTTTTTCTTTTTTTGGAGTGAATTGGTAGTAAAAGCCAGATGAACAGCTGTGGAAATTGAAAATGTATGTATGTATTCACAGATCAGGTAGAACTCCTCACATGCTGGTGCACATTTGTATCTCAATCTTACCTTTGTCTCTTTTAACTCAGTCTCCATGCAGGATACTTTCAGAATCCCAGAAAGGGTGCTACTTGGGTAATCATTTTTTGTGATATGGACCCATCTTCACTGGTAACTGCAGTGACACACACATATTCATTTCACGCAGGCCATCAAAGAGCCATGAAATAGCAATAATTCTTTGTCACTTTCAACATTCTCCTTCATTCTTAAAAAAAATATACCTTCATTATCTTCTGCGAGGGCTCCAGAATTCTGCTATACTTTCTAGGTTCTCTCTAATTTCTTTCTGGCAATCAAGCAAAACAAAATACATTATTTTTAAATTAAACAAACCTTGATTTTTTTTCCATGGGAAATTACTCAGAGTGCAGTAAAAACGTGTCACATTCACATTTCCAAACTTTCTAAAATGGTTTGGTTCTCTGAGTAATTTTTTTTTGTTGAACCCACAAAGTTCAAGTAGGATCAAAATTTATTGAAACATGTTTTTCCATTTCTAACTTATTTCTCTTAGTCCAAGACATCCTGTTTAACTCTATTTCCACCCTGACAGAATTGTTAGAATGATTCTTCTTTCTAGCCAATAAAGATCACAATTATTATCTGAAAATATTCACTAATCACTTTTGTTTTTAATAACAAATAATGCTTTTCACTTGCATACCAGCTTTCAGCCAAGGATCACAAAGTATTTTATAACAGTAATTAAGCTTCATAACTACCATATGACATATCTGAACCAGTTCCTCACCTTCCTTTACGTCATTTTACAGCAGCTTCTTCTCTCGCTCATTAATTTAAATATTATTATCCCCTCCTACTAAAAGTGTGCTGAAATGAACATTAATGTGCCTATGTTTACACATGAATATGGATGGAGTATTTACATTGCCTGTCAAATTTCCCCTTTGTAGATAATTGTTATTTGAACGGATAATTCACTCTGCCACTGGTCCACAAAGTTAAAGAAACGTATTTGAAATGCATTTGAAAAGCAGGTGATTGATAGTGGCGACAACTTCTGCAAACTAATGCAGATTCCACTAATTCCTTAAAATGGGTATGTTTGTGAGAGAAAAAGTCAGAGTGGATGATAACTAGATAATAATGCCAAGTGTCAAACATAAAAACAAAGACAAACTTCAGAGACTTAAGGTATTCTAGATTCTATAGGGTAGTCAAAAAGATTCTCCCCCTTTGACTTCAATGCTAAAACTCCTGTTGACTTCAATAGGGCCAGGATTTTGCCAATAGGTTTATATTGTGTCAGAGGGTACTTCTACACTGAAAAAAAAATTACTGCAACAGCGAGTCTCAGAGGCCATGTAACTTGACTTGGGCTAGCGCAATGGGGCTTAAGATAGCAATATAGATATCCCCCCTAGGGCTGGCGCCTGGGCTCTGAGAACTTCCCTCCTCACTGGGTTTCAGACCCCAGGCTCCAGCCTGAGTGCGAATGTCTACACTGCAATTTTTAGTCCCATGACAGGAGCCCCACAAGCCTGAGTCTGTTGACCTGGGCTCTAAGACTCGCTTGCACAGTTTTTGGAGCGAGGGGGGAGTTTTGCAGTGTAGACATATCCTAAGTGTTTTGCTTTTACATAGTACCTCTCATATAAGAATCATAACATGATTTAGACACACAGTAAATTAAGCTCCACAACTTAACCATTTTACAGATCAGTTAAGGGAAAGTGAGGTTAAGTGATTTGCCCAAGGTTATGCAGTGAATCAGCAGCAGAGCTGAGAGTAATGCTTGCCAGACTCCTGCTCTAACCACTAGATCACCCTGTGTAATCATGTGTAATTGAGTATATAAATTGAAATTTTTCTGGAAGTCTTTTTGTTTCTCCTTCTCACCCTCCTTGAATAGAATTAGAAACCTGACCATTAAGAGTCATTCAAAAAAACCTCACTAAGGCCCCAAAGCAGAGCAAAATTGTGGCTTCATTGTGCTCTGCATTCCAAATGGCAGATGACATAAGTAGAACACTAAAGATTCAGGCGGGAAACTACTTATGACACATGATCCATATGTCTTATAAAGCTTAGCTTGATTTGTAGTAAATATATTTAAAGCAGTGGAGCAATATATTAAAGATTGTCCACATGCACAGACAAATGAAGGCTCTTTAAACAAACTGGGTGAGAATTCTTGGCTCCCAACTGGTGTCACTGCTCCAAGTCCCTGCTTCGTGGTTTGGAATCCCTGTCCTCTGTTGGCATTCCAGTTCGCCCTCTGCCTGCCACAGCTAGATTGAATTTGCTATTTCTGGACTGCAATATTGAATAAAATCCTGGTGCCTCAGGTAGGGGATGTTTTACCATAGAGGAAGAAATCCCTGTCTGAAGGCTCCATCCCTTGAAGAATGGAATCTCTTAGCTAACAACTGGCAAACCTACAGTACAGGTATTAAGCTGCAGTCAGTAGCTAACATACTGATGAACTGCTATTTCATTTCTCATATGAAAAAAAAGGTTGCATTTCCTCAAAATGGTGGCCAAAACACGGGAAAGTGCATGCAGAAAGGTAGCGCAATTTCACATCATTGGATGTTGAAAAAATCAGTCCTCTGTAGAGAGTCAGCAGAAAGCCTACCTGCCATATAAATTGCACACTGGAGGACTGAAGTAATGCATCAGCCTTGGGCTAGCCCTCTACACAGCAGTGACTTTCACATACTAGCTACTCTGAAGCCAGTGCATGTGCACCAGATAACAATTTCTACCCTAGAGTTTTAAGTAAATAGCTAAATTTTGGGTAGTAATGGATAAATCTTACTGGGCTGGAAACAGGTCTGCAGACTGTTGTGACCAATAATAATATTTGCATCCATTCACCACTGCTGCTTCTGGGAAATGCTATTTGCTCTTCGCAGAACCAGCAAAGGTAATTGTATCCTGGAGAGGAAGGGGGTTCATCCCTGGGCAGGGACAGGTGGAAGACATGAGTGGATTTTGGTTAAATTATCTGGGATTGAAAGGAATGGATCGTGATTGTGGTAGATAAGATAATGAGAAATTTAAAAAATCCTATTTTGTATGAGGTCCCTTTAAATGCAAATAACTCATTTGTAGCTATAGGTTGCACAATATGAAATTTTCATTGGCTCGGGACCAAATTAGGGACAAAGCTACACATGAAATCTGCTCATTTGACCAATGTTATGATTGGTTTTCATCAGCGCTGTCCTCAGAATATTAGATATTCTGGCAGTTATTAAATAAGGCAAATGCACACAAGGAGCTCTTTAAGGTAAAAGTAAAATAATCTCTATTTTCTCTTCAGGAGGTTTTGGCAAATATGAAAAGATGGGAAGGAGGGAATCTGAAGTATATGTGAAACAAAAGGTTTAACAGTCTGTCTAACCAAATAGGTATAATTAAGTTTTACTTTAGCCCTTGAAAGACCCCAGGGAAGTTTGCGGCTTCCCAGTCCGTGCGCATATTAAACAGGGGATCATATAACTTCCATGCAATGTTGGAAAAGTTCACTTTTTAAGAGTTCTGCTCTCATGTACAGAGGTGGAAATCTGGGGTAACATCACTGACTTCAACAGAGTGAATTTGGTTTTATATTTGTGTGTGGTGACTGAAGGCAGAATTGGGTCCACCGAGTTTTCTGAAAACACAAGCCGAAGCAATTTAAATCAGTAGAGAGATGTCTCTTTTGCTAAATGAGGGAGAGTCATGGCCAGAGACCCTTATACAGGGTCTAGGGGAGCAGGGCTGATCTAGTGATGGGGAGTGCATATTGAACTCTATTAAAAAGGTGCATAAAGGTCACACTGGCTGTATTCCCCCATCTCTTCCAGAGACATCAGCTCCAATTCTCCACTGCCACCGAATGCCAGTTCTCCACTATATCCAAACTCTGCTCGGTTATTATGGACAACAGCAGCCTTGAGGGGCTAGCTGTATCTCCCACATCACCAGCAACTCAGCCCTGGATGACATTAGAGCAGCAGGAGAACTACACTAGTTTCCACTGCTGTGTAAGCTCCAGGACTTGCACCGGTCGGGGATCAGGTATGGTGGAGCTTGGCTCCACTGTGCCTGCACTCCATTCCCAGTCCATCCCCCTCCTACCCATATACCTGGGGTGGAACTTAATGGACAGAGACTGTGGCTTCTTGTGTTTGATGGAGGTACCATGCCTCTAAGAGTTCCTGGTGGCGTGGCAAGTTGGGAACATGACATAGACTTGCCCCCAGCTTGTATTGCCTGTGACAGTATAACAGCTGCACTATAATAAATGAATATAATGAATAATAATTCCCTGAGATAATTATTAATGGCCTCTCATAGCAAAATAATTGTTGAAGAGGTTACTCCTAATACTAAGGCAGCATTGTCCAAGAACGGGTTGGATTAACAAGTAGGTATTATTGGCTTCTTCTAAATACACTTATCTGCCCAATATAGCCAATGCTTCTCACCATGAACACAACTCAATTACTTAAGTTATTTAGTACAGAGGACCTAGTGTCACATCTTCATCAAGTCTTTCCTCAAGACTTAAAACTGTCAGCTTACACTAAACTTATTTATTCAGTTCAGCACTAAATACACAGGAGAAAATCCTTATCTGGCACAAATCGTTGCCCCACCGAAGTCAATCAAGAAAACAGAGCAAACCTAGAACTGGGTGAAATGTTTCATTCCAAACATTGTTTTTCAATAAAATATGGCTTTTTTGTGAAGATGAAAATTTCCATGAGAATTTTTTTTAGCTTATTTTTTCAGCTTTTTCATCAAGAAATGAGAAAATCTGGAAAATCAATTTTCTTTTCCATTTTCAGCAACGACAAACTAACAATTTTTGAAATGTTTTTGTTTTTTTTTAACTGATT
Organism: Dermochelys coriacea; assembly: GCF_009764565.3. Lineage (NCBI taxonomy): Eukaryota > Metazoa > Chordata > Testudines > Dermochelyidae > Dermochelys > Dermochelys coriacea. The sequence goes on from NC_050081.1 coordinate 5,199,778, forward strand.
CCCCCCCCCAATAAAATCCCTCCCCAGAAATAGTAGAAAATGTTGAGTGAAAACAGGTTTTGATTTTGGCCAAATATTTTGCTGGGAAAAAATTCCTGACCATCTGTCTGTGACACCAGTTTACACCAGCTAAGGAGCTAGCCTTGTGTACTCGGGTTAAAACCAGAAACACCTCACACTCGTCCATTCTCTGGCTCCTAGAAAATATGTGCACACATTGTGGGAAACCTGAATATGCTACTGCTGGCATTTTCCCCTTCGTGACAGCCAGAGAGTATTTTCCAGTTCTGCCATGGCATTTCCCAGGTTAACTTTGCCATTTTCACCAGTGGTTCTTTCTTCCGGGTATGATTCAAGTCATATGATAGTGCCCTCTGTTGATTAATATTAGAACTAGTGTCAAAATACTCATGGACAGAGCTGAGGAGAATAGGGGAACATTTTTCTCCATGATATTCCTTTAAGGTTAAAAGCTAATTTCAATATGAGTATGTTTCTACTCCTTTGGTGTTAGCTTGCTTGGAACATCTGAGTGCCCGGATTCCCAAGGGAATACTCACAAGAATTTTTAAGCTGTAATGCTCCAATATTTGCCACAAGTGAATTTTGTATTGCCTACTTTAGCTGATTATAAGATTCATGGTTAGTTGCATAAGCCGTGTGGTGTTGTTTTGATTGCTCCTTGATTGCAAGATTCATGCAGATAAAAAGCATAATGCAGGTTGTGAATAATTCTGACAGATACACAAATGGAAATTCAAGCAAGGTTGATTAGCAAAGTTAATTACAGCCATTGGAACAGACCTCTTAAAAGAAACCTAGAGAAATACATTCAAACAAAATCAAAACTATTTTTTTTGTTTGAATGTATTTCTCTAGGTTTCTTTTAAGAAGTCTGTTCCAGTGGCTGTATGTGCCTTTACAATATATCTGATGTACAAATAGTCACACAACGTAGTTGCATAATTTATGGCACAAATTGTATAATGTATGTTCGTTGCAATTGGAAATGCAAATTCCCAGCAGACCAAGAATTCTTTGTGGAAGAAATAATTTCATTTGATCAAGATTTCTTTGTTTTTTTTTTCCATTTTAATGATTCTCATTGAAAAGGGAGGCATGAAAGGTTACCTGCCTCCACACAAAATCTACTCATGACAGTTTGCAAGGATGTGTTTGGAGTGAAGTCAACATTATTATGCCCTATTTTACAGATGGGGAAAGAGGGGTGACAAAGTCACATAGGTGTATGAACTTAGAAAAGTTGTCTATCCCTAACCATCTAGTTCCGTTCTATAGCCACTAGACTACATTGCCTCGCTGTATTCAGACCTAATAATACATAGACTTAACAGACAGATATTAGCTATAGAATCTTTTTTGTTGGGAAAATATAGGCAGAAGGGGGAAAAAATCATCTGAACAAGCAACGGTGTTATCTGACATGTCCTTCTCAAATGATGTTCAATCCTTGTTCATTTACATTTTGGGCTCGCAACCAGAGATACCTGAACTCTATGAAGCAGAGCATGATCATTGGAACACAGATGTAGCCTTTCCCAGTCTCCCTCCCCCCAACAGTTGTGGTTCCTGAATGAGCTGCTCTTTACTGTGCATGTAGGTCCTACGCACTAAAGATGACAGAGGGAACTACAAATAGATGTTTTGTACAATGCAGTCTGTATGGTATATTCCTTAAAAGGGTGTTGTAAATTATTCCCCACCCTAATGCTGGCTATGATTTTATTATGAATCTCAACATATTTGTTACATTTCTTAAAGTCCCAACTCCTGGAGTCCTGTAAATCTCAATTTATCTTAAAAGTGAGTGTCTAGTCCTCATGGTTGTGGATAAAAGCCTGAAAATGAAACCTGAATGTAACCTACAGATTCAAAAAGCAGAAGTGAAATAAAAATAAATTGAAATGTATTTTTTTAAATGTTCATGATTTTTAAGACACTCACAAGATTTTGGGGTCCTGACTCAGGATATTAGAATGCTTGAAATTGGCAGCATTGTCATCCCTGGGCTGTCAGTGGCTTTCCTAAGTGCAGAACACAAGAATTCTGACTTCCAGTGACCTGCTCTAACCATTCCCCCATATCAGATTTTCATCCTTTAGACCTTTCCTTCTGTGATCAAGCTGGCAGACAACGGTGTCTTGGAATGCAAGGCGTGGAAGAGAACAGCCCTAGTTTATTTATATCTGTAGATATGTAAATAGAGGGGTAAGTATAACATCCAATAGACAGTGGGTTACACCATGGACTGTATTAATGGGCAGTTTAATGCACAAATGGCTGTGTTTGTATATTTCAAAACTCTACCATTTGTGACATAAAACTGACCATAAACATACTCCATAGTGTAATCCACTGTTCATTGTGTGTTAACCATTCCTAACTAGTGGCAGGTCCACAGAAGATATGAGTGTTATTCCTTTATCTCAAATGGTGACAACATATGCCTTTGGTGAAGGAGGTCCTAGGTTCAAACCCCGTGATGTCATTTGCTACAGTAGCACTTCCACCATTGCCTACTGAGAATGGTAACGGATGGCCTTTTATAAACACATCTTTCTCCCTTGTCCTTTAGGTTACTCAGTCCTGCTCCTCTTGGGTCTCTGGTGGAAGCTATTTCTTCAAGAATCTTTTCCTTCAGCTTCGCTGTTAAAAAGCCTCCAACCCTTGACATTGCTGATGCTTTGTCTAGTGCATTAAGTCTTTACTTTGATCCCTCTTGCATCAAGTCTATTCCTCCTCCAGCCTGTTAGCCCCTTTGCTTCTCCCTCTGAGCAACAATCCACCTCTAGGACTGAAAGCATAAAAATCATCCCGCTTATCACATAAGGGTTAAAAACACGATAGGTGGGCGATTACTTTGCCTCCCCCCACCTTCTTTTTTACAAGCTTGGTTGAAATTGTGAATAGAGACTGACAGCTTGCCTGAGTGTTTGTGGTTCAGTTTGAAACCACAAGGTCCAGAAGCACATGGTTTAGATTCAGTGTCTTTCTCTAGCTAACATGAACCATTTGTTCAAGCAGCTTGGTTATCTGTTGGAGAATAGCTTTGCACTGGGATCAGCCTTGATTCACCCCAGATACATTCAGATGGAAACCAAAAAAAAAGGAGGCGGGGGAAATTTCCCAAACAAAAGCCTGCATTTACGTTTTCTCGTTTATTTTTGCTGTCTGTAAAGGAGCTACCAATACCTGCTTGAAAAAAGTATGAAAATGCCAATCAAGAGTAGTCCAAATTAGGGAATGCTTTTTTCCATGTGCATAACTTTTTTTTTTGTAACTAGCTCCTGTAAAATAATAATGTCATGGAGGGCAGGGACAGTAGAGACATTTCAGTGTCCCTGAAATATCCTTAGACCAACATTTCAAATTTGGGTTCCTAAAGTGAGGCACCTAAGTTCATAGTAGGCACTTAAGAAAGATCCCCATTCAGCAATTCATTTCTCTTCACCACAACACATAAGCACATCCCATTCAATGATCAGTGGGACTGAAGCATATAAGCACGTGTTTAAATGCAGGTAAGTGCTTTGCTGAAGAGGGTTGGACTGAAGCATGTGATTAAATGCATTGCTGAACTGGAACTTGGTTATTTTCAGAGGGTCTAAACATCACATCAAGTTGGAAAATGAAGGTACCCAACTATGGATGTATGTACCTCACTTCTAGGGGTCCATGTTTGAACATCTGGCTTTACTGTACTTCTGCAAAGTACTTTATGGGAATTAGCTAAGTAAGGCTGAGCCAGCACAAGGTCTATGCACCAACTCAAATCCTGGCTAAACTGGTCATCGAATAGTACTGGTCCGCTGCATGGGATGATCAAAATACAACACCTGCATAGAGCAGATATGATTATTACCATTGTACAGAGAGGCAAAGGGAATTTCCAGGGGAAACTGAGGCCATCAGTGGCACAGTTAGGGTTAGAAATCAGGAATTCCTGGTTTCCAGTCCTGTGGTCATTCCTCTTGGTCATGCTGCTAATATCACATCACCTACCATGAGGTTTTTCCCTGTGTACCACACATGCTCTCACTGTAATGTGTCAATTCAATCTCATAGTAGGACTCTTTTCAGCATGGCAAAAACAGACAAACAGACCCAACCTGCCAGAAATACAGTGGGAAGGCAATGACACAAGTAGCACAGTATCTACTGTAGCCCAGCTTAGAGCAGGACAAACCAAAATACAACTAAATTATTTCAAATAATTCAGCCCAAACCCTTATTTTGAATGCCTTTGCATTGGTGTCTTGGTATTTGGTGCTGGCTATGATACCTACTCGTACAATAGTGCCACTAAGCTATGCTTGTTAGCCCAATTTTTTAAAAGCATGCTTTTGCATTGCCTGAGTTGCTTACACAAAGTACTGTATGGGCATCCATCAGTTGTAGATTTGCACACACACACGCCTTTGCAAGCATGCATCTCTGACATATGGGAATAGGTTTGGCATTTTGACTTGATAAATTGGAGAAGGTTCAGAGAAGAGCCACAAAAACAATTACAGGATTAGAAAACATGCCTTAGAGTGATAGATTCAAAGAGCTCAATCTATTTAGCTTAGGGTGACCAGATAACAACTGTGACAAAATGGGACAAGGGGTGGGAGGTAATAGGTGCCTATATAAGAAAAAGTCCCAAAAAACTGGCCTGTCCCTATAAAAATGGGACATCTGGTCACCCTATTTAGCTTAGCAAAGAGAAGGTTAAGTCTGTAAGCACCTACAGTGGGAACAAATATTTAATAATGGGCTCTTCATTCTAGCAGTAAAAGATATAGCATGATCCAATAGCTGGATGTTGAAACTAGACAAATTCAGACTGGTACAAAGGTGTAACTTTGTAATGGCAATGGTCATTAACCACTGGGATAATTTACCAAGTGTTGTGGTGGAGTCTCCATCAGAGACAATTTATAAATCAAGGCTGGATTTTTTTTTCTAGGAATTATTTTGGGGAAATTCTATGGCCTGTTTTATACAGGCAGTAAGATTAGATGATCACAGTGGTCCCTTCTGGCCTTAGAATCTATGAATATGAATTTTGTGCTTTCAACATGGTCATTCAGTGTGCACTCAATAATGCATGTATTTTTGCATATCTAGGGTTTGTCTTGATTAATATAAAAGGGTTGTTGTTTAGATCGTGCTAACTAGCACATTATAACTAGTACATGTCACCCAGCTACCATGTGCTAACGTACAACTTGCCTTGTCTACACCAGAGTTTTAGAATGTGCTGTGTAGAACATGCTTGCTAACAGGTTCTAATAAACCAGCTTTTATCCTTGTCGACACAAATCCCAAAAGAGGCCAGGATCATGGTTTTACGTGTTATCTGAAGCATTGGGGGAAGTGAAAAATGAGGTAATGCAATGGATTACTGTGGCTTGGCAACAAACCAAGCATTCAGTCACCCCAAATCACAGGTATTAGGGGGTGAAATTAACTCTCCTAAAACAATTTCCCATCATCTGAACCTTGGAATTGTTTGCTTTATCTTTTTCTTTTATGGCATAAATGTGGTTCCTGGCTATCAAATTACAATAAGTTGAACCACCTACTGTACTCATAAGCTAAGTGCTTTGGAGGGAAGAAAGAATACTTCTCTGCTATGTATCTCTGCCTCCTAGTTAGGAATAAGTGGCCGTAAAATCCATGTACGTGTGAAACCACAATATATTTCCCTGTTCTTTCATGAAAAGCCACTCACAACACAAATTAGTGTTTGGAGGAGGGAAAATGGCCATAAGATTGTATACCATGAATTTCCTTCCTAGCAAAGATGATTTCTGGAAATTGTTTTTAATTTTATTTGTATTTTACTATTATGGGAATGTTGACTGTGCTTCTAATGATACCGCCCTTAAACTACTATATAATCACAATATAATATATATTAATAAAAAAATTCCAAGCCTTCAGAGTCCTGCAGCAGTAGCTGCAAAGTTAATGAAGTGAGTGTGAGGCATTGCGGGGGGTTGATACTCCATAGGTACAGGATCGGGAAAAGTGGTTTGGCAACCTCAGAGCTGAATGGAAGTGCAGATTTAACTTTCACTTCTGTTGTTTAAGTCACTTGGCGAGGCATCAAGAGTAGAGCTATGCTGAGCTGTTCACCAGAGATACAAACTCTGGTGAGTTACATTCCCCTCCCCTCCCTTCCCTTTCCTTCCCTTCCAGGCCCCTTACCCCCAACCCACACAAGGTTACAGCTTTTAACCTCACAAGTTCATCCTCTGCAATAGAGTGGACCTAAAATAATGCCCCAGAGGTTTGTATTGTGAAACCAAACATACAAAATAACGTGCTGAAAATGCTGTAGTTTAATAATTGGAAAAGGCAAACTGTTCCAAGCACTCAGGCCCATAATGTAATGCTTGTATTAAGATTGCTACATCAAAAGCTCAGTAGGCTAATAAGGGTTTATGTGTGAATGCCTGTGTGTCAACATTTAGGGATAACAGAAAGATATGTCTGAACTGAACCCCCAAAGTGCATTTCATAATTATTCTTAATTTAGTTGGCCTCAATCCAAGCTCTTATCTTTTGGGAGTCAATGACTGCACCCTTATCATTCACTCTCAAAATATGCATCATTCAAAACCTCCTGAAGAGAGAGAATGTGTCACTGAAAATGTGTTTTATGCTCAAATTAATAATCTACTGTGCATACAGAAGGAAGTAGGGTCCTCAGAAATAATTTATCTGCTCTTCATTGAGGACTGAAGAATCCATCTCACTGAAAGCAGTAACTCTCTGTCCAACAGTATGAATGCTGTTATATGTAGCATCACAGAGATAAATGGCAACACAGCCCTTCTCTGGTTAAAGTTGTGGTCAAAGAGGATATCACAACAAAGGATAGGCTTTCAGGCATGACACTACTTTTCTAAAACATTAGGAAGGAAAGGAAACCAAAATTAGCTAGTTCTTAAAACGTTTTGTTTCCATTAGTGTGTTTCGTTTGCAAAAATGACTTCAGATGTCTGGGATTATCAGATGCCTTTTGGTGGACAGTATTATGACAAGTTATTTCTATTGATGTTTTCTATTGGCACAAATTATGTTTATGGAAATACAGAGGGGAACATAAGAACATAAGAATGGACCTACTGGGTCAGACCAAAGGTTCATCTAGCCCAATACCCTGTCTTCCAACAGTGGCCAGTGCCAAGTGCCCCGGAGGGAATGAACAGAACAGGTAATCATCAAGTGATCCATCCCCTGTCACTCATTCCCAGCTTCTGGCAAACAGAGGCTAGGGACACCATTCCTGCCTATCCTGGCTAATAGCCATCGATGGACCTATCCTCCATGAATTTATCTAGTTCTTTTTTTAACCCTGTGATGGTCTTGGCCTTCACAACACCCTCTGGCAAGGAGTTCCAGAGGTTGACTGTGCATAGTGTGAAGAAATACTTCCTTTTTTTGTTTTAGGCCTGCTGCCTATTAATTTCATTAGGTGATCCCTAGTTCTTGTGTTATAAGAATAATAATGGCCATACTGGGTCAGAGCAATGGTTCATCTAGCCCAGTATCCCATGTTCCAACTGTGGCCAGTGCCAAATTCTTCAGAAGGTATGAACAGAACAGAAACAATGATACCCTGTCATCAAGTTTCAGAGACAAGCAGTCAGAGGTTTAGGGACACCCACAGCATGGAGTTGTGTCTCTGACCAGGGCCGGCTCCAGGCACCAGCTTTCCAAGCAGGAAATTAATTTCATTAATTTCATTAGGTGATCCCTAGTTCTTGTGTTATAAGAATAAGAATGGCCATACTGGGTCAGAGCAGTGGTTCATCTAGCCCAGTATCCCATGTTCCAACTGTGGCCAGTGCCAAATTCTTCAGAAGGTATGAACAGAACAGAAACAATGATGTCATCAAGTTTCAGAGACAAGCAGTCAGAGGTTTAGGGACACCCACAGCATGGAGTTGTGTCTCTGACCAGGGCCGGCTCCAGGCACCAGCTTTCCAAGCAGGTGCTTGGGGCGGCACTGAGAATGGGGCAGCAGTCCGTGTCCCACGGTGGCAATTTGGCAGCAGCTCCGCTGCTGTTCCTGTCACAGTGGCTTTTCGGAGGCATTCATGATTTTATTGTCCTTTATCATATCCTTTCTCAGCTGTCTCTTTTCCCAGTTCCAATCTTTTTAATCTCTCCTCATATGAAAGCTGATCCATGTTCCTAATCATTTTTTGCTCTTCTCTGTACTTTTTCCAAATCTAATATATCTTTTTTGAGATGCGGGTGACCAGAACTGAACACAAGATTCAAGGTGTGGGCGTACCAAGGATTTATATGGTGGCATTATGATATTTTATGTCTTATTATCTATCCCTTTTCTAATGGTTCCTAACATTCTGTTGGCTTTTTTAACCATCGCTGCACAATGAGAAAACATTTTCAGAGAACTATCCACAATGACTCCAAGTTTCCATGCAGTTTGCAGGCATATCTCTCTTGTGAGTGTTCCTTTTAATTTCCATTTAACCAGCTTCCTCATTTTTGAATAGTTCCTCTTTTTGATGTTAAATGCTACTGTGGTAGATTTCTTTTGTATCTCTCCTCACGTCCCCCAGGGTGTTAAATGTAATTACAATGTGGTTATTACCAAATGGTTCAGCTATATTCACTGCTTGGACCAGACATTGTGTTCCACTTAAGACAAAATCAATAAGTGCCTCTCCCCTTGTGAGTTCCAGGAATAATTGCTCCAAGAAGAAGTCATTAATGGTGTCTAGAAAATTTATTTCTGCATCCTTCCTTCAGGTGATATTTTCCCAGTCAGATTTGGGGATATCTGAAATCCCCCATTATTATTGGGTTTTCTGTTTATGTAGCCTCTCTAATCTCCCTGAGCATTTCACAGTTACCATCACCATCCTGGCCAGGTGATCAGCAGTATATTCTTACTGCTATCTTCTGATTATTCAAGCATGGAATTTGTATTCTTAGAGCTTCTATGGTACACTTTGAGTCATTTAAGATTTTGACTATATTTGACTCTATGCTTTCTTTCACATATAGTGCCATTCTCCCTGCTTCCCCTCCCTCATGACCTACTCTGTCATTCCTATATATTTTGTACACTGGTATTACCATATATCCCTTTGATTATTATTGTTCTGCCAAGCTTCTGTGAAGCCTATTATATCAATATCCTCATTTAATTGGCACTCAAATTAGTAGGAAGAGACAGGTAATAATAATTGGGGATTAAATTATTAGAAATATAGATTAGTTGGGTGTGTGATGACCTGGAGAACCACATGGTAAATTGTCTGCAAGGTGCAAGAATTGTGTGCCACTAGAGACATCTAGATAGATTTATGTACCAAGCTGAGGAAGAGCTGGTGGTCGTGGTACATGTAGGTACCAATGACATAGGGAAAAGTAGGAGAGAGGTCATGGAGACCAAATTTAAGGCTGCTAGGTAAGAGATTAAAGTCCAGGATCCCCATGGTAACTTTCTGTGAAATGCTTCTAGTTCCAAGCACAGGGCCAGTTAGACAGCTAGAATTGCAGAGTCTCCATGTGTAAATGAGACAATGATGTTTGGAGAAGGAATTTACATTTACTAGGAGGTGGGGGAACTTTTTGGGAAAGGAGCCACCTATACAAGAAGGATGGGCTCCACCTAAACCAAAACAGAACCAGGTTGCTAGCATATAAAATTAAAAAGGTCTTAGAGGAGTTTTTAAACTAAGCGCTGAGGGAAAGCTGAGAGGTGTCAAGTAGCACAGGTTTCAGGGGGAAAAAAGTTTCAGGATGAGATTTTACTTTCCTACAAATTAAGTTGTCTGAATTGTGCCAGATTTGGTAATGTAAATTATTTTCTGTTACCTGTATATATTTCTTAAAATAAAATTAAAACAAAAATTGAACCAGATTTTCCATTTTGTTCGAAATTTCCCAAATTTGAATTTTTTTCCCTTCTGAAATGGCATGAAAACCAAAAATTTCAAAATTTTGTGTGAAACAAAATTGAAACAAAAAAATTGGGTTGATCAAAACATTTTGTTCTGATTTTGTTTATAATGTTTTTAAAAATTATATAAAACACAATGAATTTCAGTTTGAAAAGTTGTTTTAAAATGAAAAATTGAAATGTTCTATTCCAAAAAAATATTTAAACTGGAACATTTCCAAATTATTGAAATGCTTCATTTTGGTTTTTAGCCTAAACAAAATTTCCTCAATACTGACCTGGTTTTCAATATGCTTTGATTTTTTTCAAATGATTTTTTCACTGAAAAACTATTTTGATTCAAATACTGTGAGCTGCTCTACCCCTGAAGCCCTTATTATATCAGGGATCATTCAGGGATGCCCTGGTCAGTTACTCCTCTCCCCTTCTGCTAGGAACAGGGCTGGCAGTTAAATCAATAGGTCTGCTCCTGTGAGTAATACTTGAATGTATGTGTTTCAAGATTTGGCCCTTTGACTGTGAGCTCTTTGGGGCAGAGACCTTTTCTTTTTGTACAGCGCTTAGTGCAATAGAGTCCTGATCCTTACTGGAGCACTTGGGCACTAATATAATACCATTGATAAATAATGATAATGATGACACAATGGGGAAGAAATAGACTTCATCAAACAGAAACTATAAGGGAAATGTTAGCCAGCAGAATGTAGTTACCCAAACTAGAATTTCTAGTAACAACCTAGAATTTTTTCCAGATCACAAAAGTTGACAACCTTTTCTTGCAAAAAATAGTGCCAGATTTTTCATGATTGCAAGTCATCAGAAATCAGAATCAGGGTTTAGCACCTTACAGGAAAGACGGCACCACCTCCAGCACAACGCTTTCAGGAGAACCATTGCACAAGAGTAAGGAAAGTCCCAATGATTGCTATGATTTTTTTATCCTTCCCCCTGATTCCAAGGCAGGGTACATCAGTTGTATATGCACCTCAGTTATTGAAGGCAGAAGATTACGAAGTATACATGTCTAGCGCTGATCTCTCAACAGAAAACTGTGAATAGAAGCGTTGTTTAAAGACCATATGCACTTACCACCGCAGGTAAATGAGTACATGACATTATTGGAAAGTGAATAAGAAACAAATGAAATATTTACCTCCTCTTTTCATTCAGTTTTCTACTTAAGCAAATTACCAGCATCAGTCCCATGTATGTGATGCAAAGGGGCTTGAGTCCTAAGTGGAACCTGGCCCTGTTTCCATTTGCACATCTTGGCTGTTAAGGTTCAGTAGCATTGTTTCCAGTCTGATTTTCTCTATGTGAATCTGATCCTGTGGAGAAGCTGAGCAGATCAGTGAGTACCTTGAGTAAAAGGTGCACAGGAACTTGCAGGATCAATCCCTGTGTGCCTCTGCAGCCACTGTCTGTTCTCTGCGGTGAACAGGTTCCCTTAGCTATTGGACATAGCAGCACTTCCCTGGATTAAGTCCACAGTCTGAGTACCCTCAATTGGAAGATTGGGCCCTGATTGATCTGAATCACTATTTCATTTTTCGATTGCACAACACAATGGGCTTATTTTGCAGCAGGGCTGAGGTGCTTTCTGCAAGACAGAGAGAGGAAACCATTGTGTTTGCAAAGCCATACAGTGATGAACCAGAGGCTTTATGGTTTAATGTAACATTCTGGACCAAAGGCCATATCTTATTTAAGGAGGTGTGCAAAGACTCGTGTGAGCACAAAGGAGACTGGAGGTAGGTGACCTCGAACACCCCAGACAAACATTCAACTCCAGGTTACAGCTAACTGGAATCCTGAGGTTTTACTGGCTTGGGGCCAGTTTGAAACCCACTCTAACCACCCTAGTATTTTATAACATTGTAAAGACCGTATTGTTTGAAACATTTCAAAATTTTAACACACAATCTGGCAGCCTCCCAAAACCATCTCAAATGAGCCAAAACTATCACCAGCCACCCACCTTCCTGTCCATTACCCTCTGATTAATGACATTCCACCTACAGGGTCCGCCATTAAGAATATATCTACTGAGGGACCTCTGCATAAATAAGATCATTGAAACTTGTAAATTGTCTGTATAGTTTGCAGCTGTGTTTTATATAGAGGTGTCTCTTTTTATAATGCGGTGACCATACAGGAGGGGGTTCTCAGTGGAGAGAAAGAGAGAGATCAATGCTCCTAGCATCTCGTAAAACCTTAATTGGACACAATGAAGCATGAGAAATGTCTGGAGAAAACATTTGCTTCATCATGCTGACTGCACCATAGTGTGCTTCTGCAATAATTTTTGTGTTGCTTACCAGTTAGCATCATACCTTCTAGGCTGAAATATCCATTGTAATAGTCATTGTGAATAAATTACCCAAAAGATTTAGCCTTGTTTTTAAATATATTTATTTCTTTTATAGATGCTCCAGATAACTTATGGGACATATGTTATTCAACCAGATTCAGCAGTGGCCATGATGTTCCATTTTGGATTCTGGAACAGCAGGGTATTTTCCAGGTAGGAAGTTCAGAGACATACTGCCACTGGAAATGATGTTAAAACATCAATCAGAACGGCATTAACCGGTGAATGTTTCCAATGAATCCAACCTTGTTTTTTATAAATAGCACTGGAGGGGCTCTATGTGTGGGATTGGCCTCAGCAATCAAGTGGGCTGAATGTACTTCAGAAATAATATTCATTTTCTCCTCTGGCCTCCAGAAGGGTTCAGTCCCAAATCTTATCTCAAGGAAATAACTGAGGGCCTGACACTGTCAGCCTTACTCAGATGGGTAATTCCATCTTCTACAAAGGGAATATTTGTGTGAGCAAGAGTTTTAGAATCAGGTCTTGGGCTCTGATGGGCTCTCTGTTCTCTTCAGGAGGTGCAATGCTTGTATTGAATTCCGAGGTGGTCACTCGTTTTTCACTCAGGCTCAGCTCATTGACGTCAGAGGAAATTTGCCAGAGGACTGAATAAAAGCTTAGTATGCTTAGGAGTTTGCCTTTGTTAGTAGGATATCCCAGAATGCATTGCCTTGCATTGCCTAAGGCTTGCTGGTGTTGCTCTATTTGTAAGTTTTCTAGGAATGTCAACAGGAGTCGGTTGCCTAGGTCCCATTTGTGTCTTTGAAATCTCTTTCTCTGTCCCCAGGTCTGGCCTGCAGCCCCCTGCTCTAAGTGATTTTGAACACGTCAAGCACTGTGGCTATGACTATGCTGCGGTAGGGCTGCAACTTGGCCACAGCTGGCCCAGGTCAGCTGATTCAGGCTTGTGTGCTCAGGCTACAGGGCTATAGAACTGCAGTGTAGTCATTCATGCTCAGGCTGGAGCTTGGGCTCTGAGACCCTCCCCTCCTCATGGGATCTCAATGCCTGGGCTCCAGCCTGAACTTGAATGTCTACATTGCAATTTTATAGCCCCACAGCCCGAGCCCTGCCAGCCCACTCAATTGACTTCGGCTCTGAGACTCCATGCCATGGGCTTTTTATCGCAGTGTAAACCGCATCCGGCCCTCTAGACATTTTAATTCGGCCCTTGAACTCCCATTGGGGAGTGGAGTCCGGGGCTTGCCCCGCTCCAGAGTCCAGCCAGGAAGCAGGGTCGGGGGCTTGTCCTGCTCTGCACGGCTCCTGGAAGCAGCAGCATGTCCTCCTTCCGGCTCCTACATGTAGGGGCAGCCAAGGGGCTCTGCACGCTGCCCCCGCCCCAAGTGCCACCTCCGCAATTCCCATTGGCCGGGAACCGCGGCCAATGGGAGCTGCAGGGGCAGCGCCTGAGGACAGGGCAGCATGCATAGCCACCTGGCCGTACCGCCATGTAGGAGCAGGAGGGGGGACATGCCGCTGCTTCTGGGAGTTGCTTGAGGTAAGTGCCACCCAGAGCCTACACCCTTGACCCCCTTTTGCACCCCAACCCCCTGTCCCCCTCCCACCCTCTGAACCCCTCGACCCCAACCTGAAGCACCCTCTTGCACCCCCAACCCCTCACCGCACAGCCTGCAGCCCCAGCCAGAGCCCTCACTCCGCTCCTGTATCTCAATCCTCTGCCCCAGCCCGGAGCCACCGCCTGCACCCTGAACTCCTCATTTCTGGCCCCATCCTAGAGCATACATGGCCCACCATACAATTTCCATACCCAGATATGGCCCTCAGGTCAAAAAGTTTGCCCACCCTTGGTGTAGACATACCCTATGTGACACTTATACCAATGTATGAAGGCAATACGTCAGCTCATACAATATCACAACCTGGCATTTTGGCTTTGCATGTAGTACAAGGAACCACTCGTTGCAATCTAAAAGCTTGCAGCTGCAATATTTTTTTGGCTATATGACATTTTCTTTTCTTTTTTTTTCTCATTTTCCATTACTCTGCCACTAGCAGAATTGAAATACAAAGTAAAAACATGAACAGAGCACGCACTGCTGGTTAAGTCAGAGATTCTGACTTACTGAAATATAATATAGTTTTTTAAGATACTTGGGGTATGGAACCAACTATTAATAACATACTTGAAATCTTGATGTGATACCGCTGATAGATCAAGAAGCCAGGATCCATGTTAAAAGTACGGACACTAGATAGTAATATGAAACCTCTAGTACCAAGCCATGATATTGTTTCAGCATTTAGATTACAAACCATTTAGGAGATTAGCCTCAGATTTCAGTGGGCAGAGTAAATTGCAAGTTATTTTTTCCATTCATACTGATTATTTTGTCAGCTTAAACCTCACTGCAGGGAACTTTCTCTGCTTATTGTAAGTAGGGCTGCAGTTCTTACTCAGACACACTGAAGCCAGCTCTGTTTTGCCTGAGAAATGGCTGTGGGATTAAGCCTCAGATGTGTGTAAAATCGTGTGTCCAGACCCACACTGAGACAAATTCTGTTGATAGTTTAAATTGGTCAAGATTGTTAGTCAGTTTAGTTCACAGCAAGGAAGATTCAGTGAGGTATTAGAAAAAGCTTCCTACTGTAAGGATGGTTAAGCACAGGAATAGGTTACTAGGGAGGTTGTGGAATGCCTCTCATTGGAGTTGTTTAAGAACAGGTTAGACAAAAATCTGCCAGGAATAGTCTAGGTATACTTAATCCTGCCTCAGTGCAGGCGAATGGACTAGATGACTTCTTGGGGTTCCCTTCTATGAGATCTAGGCCCATTTATATTATTGGTGGAGTTTGTCTCAGTTAGTTTTGCCACTGTATTGTACTTAACTTTTACTCATCATGGTGATTTCAAAACATTTGGGTGACAAGTTACACCTACTGCTTTTATACAGCATGAGCTCTTGAAAGTGAGGGACCAGTAGCATTGGCTTGTGTCAGATGCAGTTTGAGCAGGCAATATGCAAGCTTGCCCCGACAGATCCACCAATACACTTCAGTTCTGACATGCAATATTCCCAGCAATTCCAGTTCTGGTCCCTCCTTGAGCAGAGACCAACAATGGTGTTGAGTTGTAGCAAAGAGAATAGCAATTTTTTGATGTGGACAACATTCTTTGTGGCCTAGAATAGGTGATACAATAAACTCATTTTAACACATAACCCAAGCCAAAATCTGAATGAAAATCTCAAGAGGAGAAACACTAATGCACCAACTATCAAGTTCAGTTTTTTGTTGAATAAATCAGTACTCAGAACAATCACTAGGCTTATTCTGTAGGTAAATATAATGTTACTCTTGAATGTGAACTTGACTATTTAATGTCATTTACAGATGTATCACTAATAAAAAGATGTTGTTTTTACAGAAACATAGGAGAAAATTTTAAAAATAAGAACATCTCACCTTCAAAACATTCTCATGATTATTAGAAAAAACCTTTCTTGCATGCATAGATGGAGGGGAAAGATGGTTAAGTGTCACTAATATCTCTTGATATGTATCATCTTTAACTTTATGAGGTATTTTGTATGTATATCTACATGGGTATTATTTAAAATAAATTTTTGTGTTTGTGTGTGTGTGTATGTATGTCTAGTGAGTGATTGTCATATCATTTTAAACATTTACAAACTAAGATATGCAGTAGTCATCATACAGCTTTGAAAGCCAACATTTTGACTCATTGATTTCCATGTCCAATATGTAACAAAATATGTAAAAGGTTACTTAGACTTCATTACTTTTATAAAAGGTTCAATTCCTCAACTGCAGTAAAAATATGAGGGAATTGTTTACATAGAAATAATGGCAAAAGTGTTTATTTTTCTCTAGAGTATTTCTTCCCAAGGCAAGAACTCTATTTGATAAGTAGGCTGGACCCCCACTCATCTCTTTAGACAGTTTAGAGCATATAGGATTTGTTAGCATGGATTTCATGTCTATCGACCTGTCAGGATGCTTTTGCTTCAGGCCCTAGCTAAATCAGAAGTCCATGTAGGAGGACCAGATATCCCAATATTAAGGGCTTTGTCTTATATAGGCATCTGTTACTCGCCACCCTGATTTTTCACACTTGATATCTGGTCACCCTAAGTCCATCTATATTCATAAATGTAAGCACATGCTTAACAAATTCTATCCTACTTTTTATCTATTTTTTTTTAATTATCAGCATTTTCCAGCCACCACTAAAACTTGTAAAAAAAAGCAACAGGGACGGGGAGAGGGATTTCTCAGGTATATTAACAGAAAAATTATTTTACTTTTTCACTTTAATGTTGAACTCTTCCAAGGAGCCCTACTGACAGCTGATACTGTTTAAAGAGGCTTTACAGACTAATGATATGGTATCTGAGACTGGATAATAAAGGTAGACATCTGGGGCACCTATGAAGATAGTGTGATCTTGTTTTAGTACCATATTATAAACAGAAGTAGGACAAGGGGCTCACTTGGTAGAATTATATTTATTTATATTGCAGCCCTAGTAATTTGACTCAGTAATTCCACAAAAAACAAGGTTTTGAGGAGAATGCATCCAGTCTTGCCTAGCTGCACAGCGCCTGCTGAACTGAGTAATCAAGATAAAGGCAGTATCATAAAAATACTCAAAAGTCCCCTTCCTGTCCTCACATAAATTTAGACTCTTGACATGGTCGGATAAAGTTTATTTTAGTTTCTTCTTTCATCATGGCAAGAACATACAATTTAAATTTAAAAGCTAGCACCTAAGACTGAAGGTGGGAAGAAACTTTTGGGATGTAGCTTTATACTGTTGTTACATTACCCCTTAAAGGTCATTCAACTAAGATAAAACAGATTTGGGTAATATAACTTTCTCTGAATATTTTTGTTTTTTTGAGTTGTGTGTGCATGGAGGGGAGGGGAGCAGAGCACTGACTATTACATAACACATTTTTTTCAAGTGATCTGGTTTTCCTAAGGTTATATACATATATCAAAGGGAAAATGTAGTAGTTGAAACCACTGAAGTAGTGTCATTTCCAATTCACTGCAACAAAGTTGGAGACGTCTTTAGAGTGCTTGTAAGTTATTGATGTGCAAGTTAACAAGCCACATGCAGGCTAATATGAGGCAGGTGATATAACTGTTCCTTGAAACAAACACAAATACTTTGAAACTGGTGTTAATATGTGGACCAGTCCTGGCATGGATTTGGAGCCATTCTGTAATAATGTATGGATAATGTAAATTGATCTGGATATTGGGATCTTTATTGTATGGATACATTGGTTTTGTTTAATACAGGGATGTGGAGGAAAATGGGGAAAATGGTGCAGATAAGCCACTTTTTAGCAAACACTTGAGAGATTGTTAAGAGACAATGCCAAGATAGGAAAAAGGCCCCACAAGCAGGAGATCAAAACAACTGTCACAGGTTTAAAAAGACAGAGGCATGGGACTCCACAGGTGGTTTCTAAACAAGTTAGTCCTGCTTACCATCAGAGGACAGTAAGCCTTTAGGTAGGGTTGCCAACTCTCTAATCGCATGAACCCAAACACCTTGCCTAGCCCCCTGCCCCGCCTCTTCTCAGAGGCCCTGCCCCCCACTCCATCCCCCCTCCCTCTGTCACTCGCTGTCCTCCACCACTTTCACTTTCACCAGGCTGGGGCAGGGGGTGGGATACAAGAGGGGATGTGGGGTATGGCTCTGGGAGGGAGTTTGGGTGTGGGCTCTGGGCTGGGGCAGGGGGTTCGGGGGCAGGAGGGGGTAAGGGGTGCAGATTCCGGGTGGCTCTTACCTTGGGTGGCTCCCGGAAGTGACTGGCATGTCTGGCTCCTAGGCTCAACGGCGGCCAGGTGGCTCTGTGTGCTGCCCTTGTCTGCAGGCACCACCCCCACAGCTCTCATTGGCCACAGTTCCCGGCCAATGGGAGCTGCGGAGTTGGCACTTGGGGCGGAGCATGGGGGCAGTGCGTGGAGACTCCCTGGCCTCCCCTGTGCTTAGGCGCCGGACATGCTGGCCGCTTCCAGGAGCCACGTGGAGTCAAAGCAGGCAGGGAATCCTGCCTTAGCCCCACTGCACTGCTGACCAGACTTTTGGCCTATTAAAATCTCCTGGATTGCTTTTAATAGTCACCGGGAGATTGAGGCTGATTTCGGTAGATTCCCGGCCAATCCGGGAGGGTTGGCAACCCTACTTAGGTAAGATAGATGTGTGTGTAAACTGTTCATTGTGGAGTAAGAACAAACCATTTAGAGAAAAAAGGGATTTTAAAATGACAAACAATACTTTGTTTTAGGAAAACTCCCCCCCCCCCGCCAATATATATTACTGGTCACAGACACCTGAAGGGAAGAAATGCAGATGTTTGAACTCGATCAGACCTGATGGGTAAGCATGGTTAATGCACAGGGTACCATAGATCAGGGCTTGCTTTAAGAGAATTGAACAAATCCATCCTGAGATAGTTTAAGGCATAAAGCATGACACCTTGGAATGGGGCGAGGGCTCTGAAAGACCTGAAAGGAAACAGAAATTTATCTGTTAGAAACCGTATGCTTAGCTCCCCTTCCTAACCCATTTCTGCACTTCTCTCACAGAGAATGTTGTGAAGATAAATACATTTAAAATTGCAAGGTGCTCACGTAATATGCTGATGGGGGCTATATAAGTACCTTTCAGAGAAGGTTTCTTCACGACCCCATTCTGCAATGTTACTCCATGTCCCCATGACTTTCTGAAGGAGGCACAGGTGGAACAGGTGACTTCTGTTGAAGATTTCCATTGAGAGACAAAATAGCCTTATGGCAGGTGCATATGCATATCACCATCCAGGATTTGGTCCTATAAATGTATATATATATATATATATATATATATATATATATATATATATATACATTTATAGGATACACATGTATATATATATATATATATATATACATATACACATGTATATATTCATATGGATATAGAAAAATATATATATATATTCATAACGCTTGACTTCTGTGAGGAGCTACAGGGTAGATTTTCATTTAGCAGTGACTCATCTTTCTATCTTTTTTTTCTTCTTACTCCTTCATCCAAGAAACTCTGACTAAGTCAGCTTTGCCACGTCCCAAGTGTAGCCGGGATTCCTCACAACTTTTGATGCAAACAGAGACTAGTAATTCTCCTCAGAAATAGCAAGAAATTGCTATTTGTGGGCTCATGCTTTACGCAATGATGACCTTGGCTGAGGCAACCTAAACAGAATGGGCCCCAGTGCATGGAGTCAATGCCATTGTGGTAAATAAAGGCAGGGCCAACAGGGCATGATTTCAACATGCATTGGCAAATGAAACCTGGTTGGGCAGGGGCACTATGCTCATAAGCTATATTTTCATAATGACAGGCTGGGAACCTGATGACACTATGTCATAGTAAGACAATCCAATTTTGTGTCTCAGCTCCTTTTTTTGTTTAAATACAGTTGCTTTTTACACTACATATATTACAGTTGTTAAAACACTTGGTAATAAAAGACGATGAATGGTAGAGATAGGCTGGAAGGGAAATGACAGATACTTGTCAGCAGCTCTGGTTGACACCAGAGAACTTCAGGTTTTGATTGTGGCTTTGTGGCTGATCACATAATGCTTCTGTTTGGGGACATAAACCAGCTGTTACCTGATGGGGGGTAGGAAGAAACTTTTCTTTGGGGCAATTTATTCTACTCTGAGGGCTCTAGTTCTGGCCATTATCAGAAACAAGACACTGGACGAGATGGACCATGGGTCTCATCTGGTATAATAAGTCCTTTGTCCCCCTGTAGTCCCCCCTGCTACCCCTCCCCCAGTCACTGTTTTTATATGAATGTACTAAACAGCCTTCTAAAGGTGGAGTGATATTGGCACCAGATTATGTTAATTTCTCAGGGGGTTGTGCAAACATTGTTTTACCCACAGTTTTGTTGCATGTGGTTTTTTTTTAAGGTTTGTTTTTTCTTTTGGTTTAGGAACATCCTTACACTGATATTCAAATAAAGCCACCAGTTTTGCCAGACTGGGGCTCAAAAAACAAACCCAGAGTCATAGGGACAGATGGAACTGGAGCCAAATGTCCCCAAGGTTTGGAGAGATTCAGATTTTGCGTTCTGTTTCAGCATGCTGTGGAGTTAGGCCTGAGCCAGGACATTTGTAACCCAAAATTCAGACTCAAACTTTCCCACAGTTCGGAGCAGATGGGTTCAGATCAGGAAAACCATATAAAACCACCAAGTTTGTCAGGGTTTCTGCCTGAAACCATAAGTTGAACGAAAACCCAGACCAAGGCAATGTAAAACTCAGTTCAGATGCACCAAAAGGCTAACAACCTTCTGTGAACCTGGCCCAAATTTCAGATTTGTAAGGTTGTCCTGGCTTTGGGTGTCTGTGCAAATTATCTCTAGGTAATGCTAAGGGCAGCCAAGGCAGAGTGATTAAGATGTTGATTTTAGGCTTTAGAGATGCTCACGAGACATGACAAAATCAAATCAAACATAGAGAACCCTTCCTCTTGTTGTTCTCTGGTGATAAGCTCCCAGATCTTGGGCTCTTTCTACATGACTTTGGGGAAGTAGCAAGCCTCCTACTACAACCTGTGTCCTAGTGACTGACTTTTTGAGCTTGGGCTTTCCACCAGTCTTCGTTTCACTAATCGCGCTCCACTCTATTCTATTCTAGTTCTTATACTACACTCATCAACACTGTATCCAAGTACCTACAAATAGTTTTGATAGCCCTGACTGTTGGACATGGATACTGTGTGCAAAGATCTTGTTTCAAGTGAAGTTAGATTTTACCCAAACTATTCACAAGATAGGGTAGCTGTATGTAGAACTCATGGATCTTCCAAATTATTCATTGTAACTTTATTAGGTATATTCTGGGGTCTGTTAGTGGGTAGTTTTTATCATTGTCCTTCTCCAAATCTATTTACATTATGGTTACTTCACCTGGAACATACTGTGTGCTCTTTAGCTATTCCATATTGTTTTATAGCAAGAAATATTAACTCAGAAACACACTCAAGGTACATTGTTTATGTTAAGGTCTCTCCCTGAATCTCAGCTTTCTGTCTTCAGGACAGTTTTGTTAAGATGATATTACATCTCCAGGGCCTACTTCATAGCAGCATTAAAGTTGTGATGAATAAAACAACTGTGGTGAGTCTGCAATAAATTAATTGCTCCTTTTTATATGAACAAGAGAACTAGCAGGAGACTTGAGGCTGAACACAAGTATGACTATTACTTGGGATCCATGGTTGAAAGAGTGGGAGGAAAGGAGAAAAAAAGATGCCATAGTGGGTTCAGAAAAAAAGGGAAAGAATTTGAGAAACAAACCTCTGCCCAGAGCATTGTGGTTAATAATAAGCATTTTGGAGTGTCAATTTCCATTTGCCTCAATAAATGGGAAATCTGAAGTTGCTCTTCAATGTTCAGATTTTAATTTTACAGGGATGTAATGAGCTAGTTGCTATGAGAGAGTGCCATTCTTCTTTACTGGATAGAAACCGAACTGCTCAACTGTGTTTCCTAGGCCCCCCTCTAACTGCTAATGGAGATTCTCCTTAAACTCAAGAGGCAAGTGCCTTTTTGTTTGCTTGTTTTTAAGGTAGACTGAGATCTATCCCTGCTGTGACTGTAAAATTCTGCTGACAAATTCAGTCTAGCAGACATACCACAGAGCTGTTACGCTACTGTCCCAGAAGAGAGATCCATGAACCTCAGATGTCAAGGATAAGTTTTGTCTAAGAGGAGTTATGAATTGACTGATTTGCAGCACTCCCCTTTACAGGGCAGAATCAGAACTCTTTGTCATATACTCTATATTGCTCAAAGCCATCTTGAGATTTCCCTTTATTTCCAGCACTTAGGACTTTTACTTTCAGAGCTTTTGTTGAGAGTTTTCTCTCTGGTTCAACCACGAAGTTCATTGTGAACATGATGTGCAGCATAATGAAAATTTTGAAGATCCTAGGTGACCATGTATTTATTACAATAATCTCTTGCTATCATAAGGCCAGAATTTGCCACCTTTACTCACGCTATACAATACCTCACTGTGGAAATAGTCCAATTTTCATCAATGGGACTCCTCTTGGAATGAGGTGCAACTCAACGTGCATCAAGGTAGTACCCTAGCCCTTAGTCTCCAAGTAACCGCAACAGCTGGCCTCTTGTGTCTTGGTATATACCATTTTTCAGTCATTCCCCCACCCAGAGGGAAAGAATGGTATGTTCTGGGAGCAATTGCTGGCAGGAAGTAAATTCTTCAGATGCACAGTAATTGTTTGACAATGCACAGTTTGTTTGCAGAGGGAACAAGCCTGAGTTGTCAGAGGCCATTACTGTGCTGAAGAGAAGAAAATGCAGAAAGAAAGAAACCTTGGCAGGGAATCTCTAGGCAGGACAGCGGTTTTTTTCTGAAATTCCCTGTGTCTGCAATGCCATTAACACTGACTTCGCTTGGGTTGCGCTTGCTTTGTTGTTTTCCAGTACAGTAAGTGGTCCATGCAGGCTGGTTAAAGGGCCCAGTGCCCGCTAGTGAACTTCAGCCTCGTTCTTTCTTTTTTTAAAATAAGCATGTCCTTCTTCTGCTGTTGCCACTGCCTCTCAGCTACTCCAGGAGAGGTAAGAGAGCAGCTACCCTGTTGTGTGCAAAAATGCCTGCAGGACATAAGGTGACCAGACAGAAAGTGTGAAAAATACGTGACGGGGATGGAGGGTAATAGGAGCCTATATAAGAAAAAGACCCAAAAATTGTGACTCGCCTATAAAATCAGGACATCTGGTCACCCTAGCAGGGCAGAACTCTTGGGAGAGCAAGGATAGGAAGGAGGAAGGGGGGGAAAGGGTTATTAATGTGCCCAGTGTGTGTGTTGGGGGGGGGAATCAAGCAGACTAATAATATTGGAAACTGATAACCCCTTTTTTGCCCTAGAATGGGGGGCAAAGATGGTCTTATGTAGGCAGGGCATGATTGCTGAACAGATTCCACCATACAGAGAAAGTGAGAGAGAGGGAATTGTAGGTGTACTTTCCCAGAAATCCCATATATGCATATGAAGGGTCTAATTGTGAGCTAGTGTATGTGTCTTCGCAGGAATTTAAGGTGACGTATGATGACCCTTTACTGTCCTCCACAGGCTAGTCTCATTGCAGACCACAGCCGTGGGAAGCAGACCCTGGGGAACTGTCACTCCCTCCTTCTACACAAGTGGCCAGAGTCTGGGCATGGGCAGAGCTTTGGGTCCATTTCCCCATGGTGCTGGCCTGCACAGCTGAGTACATGCATGGGGAGAAAGTAAGCAGTGACAATTTGGTGTCTGCTTTGCTCCCAGGGCAGCCTAACCATGGGCTGTACTTTCCTTAGGACAGATTGCAAGGTGCCAGTCTGACCATAAATAAGAGTGAGGGCAGACAGTAAATTACTACAGCTAAGCACATTTATCAAAATAATTTGTGTTTGGTACATTATTTTGGAAAAGGCTTGTATTTATTTCCTGGACACTACAGAGAGTGTATGAGCTTCTAACCTCTTTGGGGCTGGGTCCCTCTTTTTGTTGTGTGTTTGTACAACATCTAACACAATGGGGATCCTGGTCCATGAACAGGGCTCACGGGCCCTACCGCCAAACAAATTAATAAGTTAATAATAGTAATAATTAATAATAGGAAAGCTCCCCCTTCTTTAACTGTTGACTTTTCTTCACTTTTTTCAATTTTAAATAGCACTTTTTTGCATTCATGTGCCAAGGGATAACAGGCCCCAAATTGTACACTCCTTAATAGCTGCTTATTTTTTTGGTTAGTTCATATAAAAATATACCCACAAAACCAAAATTGGTGCAGATACTTAGCAGCTTTTTCAACCCAGCATAAGTGATCATTGTCATTGATGATCATCAGCATGCTTACCCTCGAATATACTTTCATCAGATAGCTCTTTCGTCTGAAGAAGAGCAGACTGAATTTTTTTGAATTTCAAACTTATGAGGAACAACTGTCTCTACATTTTGAATTGTGGTGAAAAAAAACAAGAAACAATAAAAACAAAATGTTACAAATGTTTTGTTGACTGTGTGTTTTCATCCGTTCTCATCTCTACTTTTCAAAAAACATTGCAAACGTTATTACTTAAGCCATATTATTCCCATTATGAGGTAGATATGAAATAGTGTCCTCATTTTATTCATGAAAAAATTGAGGCACAGATAAAGGTGAAGTGACTTACCCAAAGTTCTCTTACCCTTACGTTTCTGGTTTGTATATTTTTAAACACTTGGTGAGCTCATTGGCAAATTGTTTTTCCAGCATCTTGTCCCAAGCCTGGGTTGGGAATTAGAGGGCGTGTTTGGCACAGTGAATGATGAACTATGTAATAGACTGATAATAGTCAACTTCTAGTGGTAATTCTGAAAATGTAATGGATGCTAAAACTGAGAAAATTCTTTTCTATCTAGCAACAGATAGATATTAGAATTCAGAGCACTCATAAACAATGCCTAAGAGCAACTATTTAGGTTAGTTCTCAGAGTTCAGACACCTAATTTGCTATAAAATAGCTAAGATTGGGAAAAGTATTCATGGTACTAGATTGCAAATAAACACATGGGGGCAGAGGCTCAGTTGGTGTAAATTGTCCAAGCTACATCATAATTTACACCAGCTCAGGGTCTTCCCAGAGAGAGAAAATGAGGCAACTGTACCTGACTTATTTAATGGAAAACCTTTTCAAATTTTCTTCGGGTTCTTAGTAGTCTTCTCTGGGTGGGATTGTCCTTGCTTTGGGCCAGAACTTACTCAACAATGAGTATACCTTATTCCATAACTAGTCCCCACTGACTTCAACAGGGCTACTCCTGGTGTAATGAGGCACTGTTGAACACAAGCCAAGAGGATCACAGCTTCAGCATTTGTTGGTCACCTTGAGACTCGTGTGATCCGATTGAAAAAACCTCTCATCTTTTAGAGTTATACTTGTAAATAATATCCAGTACATTGGGAGTCTTCCTCTTCTCTAGTCTTTAATATTCCCCTCCAAGTGGGAATACGTATAGTCTTAGGTGAAGATATCAGCATTGATTTAGCATAAGCAAAGCTCATTCCCCTTCAGTTTGAAACCCTTGCATTAGACATAATAACTTTTCTTCTCTTTCACAGAGGGAAGTTCTTACTGCACAGTATCCAAAACGACCCTGTCGAGACATTGGCGGTAGTAAGATTTTAACTATTTTCCTTGGACGTTTTATTTTTTCTCTTTCTAGATGGTGGTTGAAGTGATAATTAGTAAGTTCTGGTATTCACCCAAAAATGTTTCATTGCTGAAAGCATATATATATGTGTACATATATGCACGCGCCCACATGTTCTCAGGCTCCCATTTTGTGCAATCAAGAGAAACAAACAAAATAATAAAGCAGACTGCCCCCCCACCCCCAAGTTTGTAAGCATGTGGTTATAAAAGAGCATATCAAATGGCAATGTTCTCACATTTATATACCACTTTTTATCCCCCCAAAAAACTAAACTACCAAACATGTATAGGAATTCACTGCAGTGCTACTGAAGTGGAGCCACATGTGGGGTGGAATGCAGGAGCTTAGGACAGGAAGTGAAGAATACCAAATTTAGTTGAAACTGGAGGATAATTGAAGGAGGTAGAATAGAATGTAATTGACAAAGATGGATTTTTCCCAAGACACCAGGGCTAAAAACTGTTTAATGTGCAATATGTTCAATGGAATATTTAAAGGGGTTTGAAACTATAGTGATAGACATTATAGTAATTTATGAAGGGAACACAAGTGGCAAACTGGGACAATTCTACCAGCGTCAGATAGGTCTTCAGCTAATTATCAAAGTGTTTCAGGTTTTTGGTCATTTGTTTTTTTGAAGAAAGCTCAAAATTTTTTCAGAAAGCAGAGACTTACCATGATTTTTTTGGTCTTATTGAAATCTGCATTTTCTGTTAAAAAGCAGCCCTAATATTTTACCTGGAACTGGGATAACTGACAGCTGTACAGTAAGCTATGAGCTTGGCATTTATCACAGGTTTCACAGTCTCTCAAATCACTTTTCTACAGTATTCAACAAAGCCTCCAAACAGGTATTTGTTTCAGACAGACTGAATAAGTAAATAAAAGATCTGCCTGGAACTAGATAAATGGCCATATTCTGCTTTCAGTTGACTCTGGAGTAACTCCATTGAGTTCAGTGGAGTAATTCTGAATTTTCCCTGACATCTCAGAGAGCAGACTCTGACCTTCTGTTTTGTTACAAATGGATTACTTTCACTCTTAATTTTCCTTTTTGTTGAAGAAAAGTGTTTTATTTCTCTTTTATTTAATAGAACTAAGACACTTTTTGAAAACCACTCTCAGCATTAATCTGGCAGCAAGGAAGCATACTGAAGCCTATTCTGGAGAATAAAATCTGACTAGAGTTTTCCTTCTTTTAAAAAAAAAGTTTCTGTGACATTTGTTAGAAATATTACTAGCAAATGGATCATGTGTTCCATTGCTCGGGAGCTGCAATTAGATTTTTCTGCAGGTTTGTAAAACAAACTATGGTCTAAGTGTGTTGTCATGGAACCACTAGTCTGATTTCCAGTTAGATACCTCAACTTTTAATTAGGAATCTAGTACTTACTTTGGTGCAACTGTTTTTTCAAATCGCCTAAGGAATTTGGTTCTCAAATTCCCATTAAAGTTATTGGGAACTGGACAGCCAAATGCTCTAAGTAGAGTTGAATTTCTTTGCAACATAATGTTTAACGGAACTTGTAGGCTAAGAATAAGAAAAATGTGCTTAGTGGAGAAGATTTGAGCATTGAAGGATTTTATCCTCCCAACACCTCTGTAAAGTGAGGAATGGGAAAGTGAAAGGCATAGAGTAGACTAAATCATAGAATCGTGGAATGTAGGACTGGAAGGGACCTCGAGAGATCATCTAGTCCAGTCCCCTCCACTGAGCCAGGACTAAATATTAACTAGATCATCCCTGACAGGTGTTTGTCTAATTTTTTCTTAAAAACCTCCAGTACAGATTCCACGACCTCCCTAAGTCATTTGTTCCAGTGCTTAGCTACCCCGACAGGAAGTTTTTCCTAATGTCCAACTTAAACCATCCTTGCTGCATTTAAGCCCATTACTTCTTGTCCTGTCCTCAGTGCAGAAGGAGAACAATTTATCACCCTCCTCTCTATAACAACCTTTTATATACTTGAAGACTGAAAAAATTGGGTTAGTTTAGTTTGCAGAAGAGAAGACTGGGATGGGGCAACATGATAACAATGTTTCTTCCTAGGTCATGTTTTCTAGACTTTTCTCTAATTTGTCCACCTCTTTCCCAAAGTGTGGTGCCCAAAATTGGTCACAGTACTCCAATGGAGGCCTTATCAGTACTTAATTGAGTGGAAGAATTATTTCTCATGTCTTGTATACCTCACTCCTGCCAGTGTTAATACATCTGAGAATGTTGTTACTTTTTTTACAACAGTATTACACTGTTGACTCATACTTAAGTTTGTGATCCATTATCACTCTCAGATCCTTTTTCTACAGTGCTCCTTCCTAGCCAGTCATTTTCCATTTTGTATTTGTGCGATTGGTTATTCCTTCCTAAGTGTAGTACTTTCCATATGTCATTATTGAATTCCATCTATTTATTTCCGACCATCTCTCAGTTTGTCATTTGCACAAGGTCTCACAGGTGTCTGTGGCTAAGATGGAAATGGAGCTGAGATCTCCAAAGTTTCAGTCCAATGCCGTATCCAGCCTTCCTACTCTAAAATGGGATTACTGGTCAAAACTCTAAGTAGAGGATAGAAGAAAAAGGATGGTGCAGTAGTTAGTATAGCACTCAGGATATCTCAGTTCAGTTCTCTACTCTACTTCTTGAGTGACCTTGGGCAAGTCATTTAGGATAATGTTTTCAAAGACGTCTTAGTGACCAGTCCCATTTTTAAAAGTGACTTAGGCACTTAAGTCACTCTGAAAATTGGACTTATGTTCCTAGATTGCTTAAGCACTTTTGAAAATCTTACCCTTATTGTCTCTGTGCATCAGTTCCCATTTGCAGAATGGGGTAATAGCACTTCACTGCTGCAAAGGGGTTTTGCGAGGACAAATGCATTAAAGATCATGAAGTGAGCAGATAATTATGGTAACTGGGGCCTGATAAGCACCAAAGTGGATAGACAGATATCTGGCTCCAGCCAGTGGTACCAAGAGGACTGCTAAATATTACTATGAGCTTGTAATTGAGCATGGCTGGTAGCCCAGAGTCTTCCATATATTTCATGCAAGTCTTTTTTCGTTTCCCATTTGATTTATTATTTTGCTAACACTCCAATTCCTGTGGGTGTTTAATCTTCACAGATGTCTTCAGTAAGGAGGGGACCCTCACCATGAAACTGGTAAATGTGCTTGAGATTGACACGGTGTTTTCAGATATTGCTGAAACTTTCAACAAGCAGCATGGGGATCACTGGGCCATGAAGGAAGCTATCCAAAGGCTGAAAGAAGTCTCTGGCTGTGCTCCCACTAATAGTCTTGCAGCCTGCATAGAGAATATAAAGCAGGAGCACGGTAAGCTGACAAGGACTAAGGGTGAACTGAAGCCAATGGTAAAACAGTGTTGACCAAATGCTCAGACTGAACTAACTGTGCCCACCTGCAAGTTGATGTGGGCTCAGCATTGGTTGGGCTCTGTAGAGAATCTGTCTAGTCCCCATGGCTACTAGGAAGGTTAGCAATGAAGAGTCTGCATTTTACAGGAGAGCAGCAGAGATTAACAAGTGTATTAATAAGGATTAGTCCTCCGAAGCTGTGTGTCAGACCATGGTTACCTTCACTTTCCCCCAAACAACATGTTTCACACCATTCAGGAGGGCTATGTTTCTTGGGGGCTAGAGGGAACGTAGGGAACTGCTTTGCATAAAATAAGAACACTGCACCTAGTTAGATTCATCCTTTCACAAGGTTTCAGATGATCGGGGGGGATGTCACAGTTCCAGGATAGGAGTCACCCCGCTTGTGGGTGGAGTTGTATTTACAGGTTTCAGAGTAGCAGCCGTGTTAGTCTGTATTCACAGAAAGAAAAGGAGTACTTGTGGCACCTTAGAGACTAACAAATTTATTTGAGCATAAGCTTTCGTGAGCTACAGCTCACTTCATCGGATGCATTTGGTGGAAAATACAGTGGGGAGATTTAATTTTTTTCCACCGAATGCATCCGATGAAGTGAGCTGTAGCTCACAAAAGCTTATGCTCAAATAAATTTGTTAGTCTCTAAGGTGCCACAAGTACTCCTTTTCTTGTTGTATTTACAGTTTCATGTTTCTGCTGTCCTCACGAAGTCCAGGAGTGGGACTGAATCCAGGTCTCCCATGTGGCATGGCAATCCTTAGACAACTGAACCAGCCCTGTTTTGAACTTCCCAGTTATTTAACAAAAGCATATGATTGATTTGCTAATTCTTGTAAGGCCACTTCCTGGTTTTCTGTTGCAATGTGCAATCAAGATGCGAAGAATTTTGGACACCCTTTCCCTCCTACCATGCTTCTAGGTTGGTTCTGCATTGTCGAGAAATAAAAAATTTTCCAGCCAGGTTCAGTGACCTTACAAATCTTTCTCAAGTTCTCCTCCCCTCTTTAGATTTGGCTTTCTAGTGCAGTAACTCTTCACTTAGCAGTAAATCCAAACCTTCCTATGTAATGTTAACCTTCTGAGCCACTGCAGCAAAAAAGAAAAACAATCTAAACAAGGAGCTAAACAAATCCCATATGGAACTAGAAGCACCATGTGTTTGTGATGCCAATAATAATAAGAACAATGATGCATCTCATGGAAGATTAGACCAGATTTTCAATACACTTTTTAAAAAGACTCACCCAACACCTAATGATTTGCATTGAAAAAATGGCAGGTAAAAGACAGAGGATTAAGGGTCAAATTTACTCTGGTTTAACTCCAATGACTTCCCTAGAGGGAATATCAATGTGTTTGTACCAAGGATGAATTGGTCCAAGTGTGTTTAAGCAAGTAGCATGGAGGAGCTTGACTTACTACTGGGAAATGGCTCTATTGTACAACACACGCACACACAAAACTCAACCACAGATAAGGAAGTTGGAAAGCACCTAATTTTATGTCATTCCTTTCACGGTCAGTCACTGTGAATAGCTCAGTGGCGCCAAGCATTTAGATTTCTAGTGACAAAAGCATTTAAACATCTTTCTTGGACCAAAACCAGAACGAGCTAAATCCCAAGATATACATTGTTTTGTCTTTTAGGTGCCTGCAATGTACAGGTGCACATGGAGGGCTATAGGTTTTCACTCGTTGCAGAGGAAAAAGAAATGCCTGAAAAATTGGAGCAGGCCCAACGGCAGGTAGGGGAGCTGAATCATGCCACAAACAGTGTCATTGCTACGGAAATGAAGCTCCAGGAAATGGTCCGTTCTGTGCTTCAGCGTCAAAGTCAGCTGGAGGAGACAGTGAAAGCTGCAAACCCAGAGTACTTAGACCAAGTACGGCTAGAAGTTAATCTGAGAGAGAACTTCCAGAAAGTAAGCCTGGCCAAAGAGCTCTCAAAGCAGTATGGAGACGATGCCAGCAGGGTGCTGAAGGAAATGGCCCAATTAGCTGGCCTGACCCTATAAAGGGGCTCCAGAAATAGGGATAGAATTGGAGTTTATGCCTGCCTTTTATTACCCAAGGATTGTATACATAATGATGAATTAGAGCCCATCCTGGTAGTGCAGTCATTATGTGGACAACAAATATGCACTCAGCAAATAGCTTATGGGTAGCCCTGGGTATTAAGTTTGTTCTGCTCAGTCAAGGAACCTCAGCCAGGACACAAGGATTTGTCCCCAGAGGGCCTTTGACTTCCATCTGGAAAATCACAGATGGACAGAAGGTACCTCTTCCCTTTAATATAGCAATGTCAACACTTGAGTTTTAATGCAGGATTTCAACCCCTCCTCTGTCTTTCTGGCTGGAGGCCACCCCTTGATTCCATTTTGTGCAAGGTGAATTCCTGAGTAGCAGGTTAAGTCAGCTTTCCAGCTGCTTTGCCACACCAGAGCAATGCAAAGCAACCAGAACTAGGCCAGAGAGTGTATGTGACTTGTCTCAGACAACCTGTCTGTCACAGTTTGTATTGGAATTCAGTAGAATTCCCACCCTTATTTTCTAGTTCAAAGTAGGCTGCCTCTTGAATCTAAAACACAGCTAGTGTGCTAAAACCAGGTGTCCAGATTAAGGGCCGGAAGAACCTATTGAAGGTATAGAGATATACTCTACATGGCTTATTATTGCTACAGATAATCATCTGAAATTAAAGGCATGTATCTTCTGTGCTACTAATTGCTTCTTTTCCTCCTCACTCATCTCTTGAAATTCCCAGAGGTGTGCATGCTTCCCACTTTCATTGAGACAGAACCTTGAGGCAGACAGCACATTACTAAAATAGCACGGGAGTGTTGCAAGTTGGTATTGAGATGCATCAGCATAGCGGTACAGGGCCCCAGGACTAGGATCACAGGAGTTGTTACAGATGAGGATTAAACTGCATTGGAAAGGTTGACAAGACGAGGATTTCAGGAGTGCTTCTCTTTAGCTATGAGGTGTATTAACATAGATGTGTGGGGATTGAAGAGCATCAGGAAAACTGCGATGGGGGACGAGGACTGGGGCAGCATGGATTGGTATGATGGAGGTCAGGTGTGAGGGGCATTGCCAGACTGAATTGATTAGCACTGTATTGGATTATTGACAGCACTATTCCACTAATTCTACAAGAGCACGGAATGAACTCAAACAATGGAAATAGGACAACCTGCAAATCTCAGGTGCTTGTCATGAGAGTAATGGGATCTCGGCTGAACCGTCCGCAGGGACGCTAGCCTTTGAAGTCCAACTGGATCACAGCTGAAGTTCCTCATGCACACTCAGCTGAGCCTGAGGGGAAGGAAGGTCAGAATAATTCCATAACACTTTAGACCAGGAGATCTGTCATTAAAATGGGCCTCTTTGGAGAAGGGACTGTGTGACTGGGACAGGGTGGGATGGTTTTGCAAGTGCTGGACCTGGCCTGTGGTTGAAAAGCTCATCGAATTTGTCACATTTTTGAGAGACGATGGAGAGAATAGAAACCACAAGTGAAATCCTATCCAGCCTGCTAGAGCTCCACGAATAACAACAAAGGGAGCTCAATCTCTGGGTTTTTAGACTGTCACTCCCATACTGTTTGTTCTCTTTTGCCACTGCTCATCCCCAAAATACGTCAGAGAGCCCCAAGAGACTTATCTTGCCCTTAAATATCCTCTCACCATCCCTCATCCCATCACACACCTCACTGGGGCAGCTTGCTGCAGATTTCTTTGCTCTCTCAGTGGTGAGTTGCTCTCTGTAAATATCCACCAGACTCTGTCCTGCCAGAAATCCAAACTATTCAGACATTTCCTTTTGGAGTTTCAGGATGCCCATTTGCTAGACGCTGGCTTTTCACAAACTCACCAAAACCCAGCAGAGAAATGCTGATCGCTATTATTATTTTCTTGAACCTAAATGCAAGCAAATGCTCCTGCATTCAGATCAAACTGGGCATACATCTCCCTTTCCTTGCCTAAGTCCCAAACTTTCTCTCTCTCTCTCTCGCTAGTTCTTTTCATTTTGTTGTTGAAGGAATTTGGGAAATAAGTACATTGCCACAGCTATTTCCTGCTGCTCTGCTGGTAACATCTTGAAAACTGCAATATATGCCTCTGATAGCCTCACAGGCATGTGTTTTTCAAACAAATGGGCGTTTTCAGTTGTCAGTGGTTCCCAAAACTCACCTTCTGTATTTGCTTTCTTGGTGTGTTGAGTTCTCTGTGGTCTGTCACTGCCCCTCATGAAGGAAAATAACCCAGATGCTTTACCCCAACAAATCCTGCATTCCCTGATTATCACAGCAAGATAGCTGTGATCACACTGTGTTGTCTGCCAGGGCTGTGTTGCATTGTGTGTGGCTCTTCCTGATTAGGGAGCGGGTGGGTGAGTGTGTTAGTCAACAGGGGGAGAAAAACTGTCTTCTACATACTGTGTTTATGATCCTTTTAATAAAATATTTTCCCATGTTTATTCCCACCCCACAGCACACTGTTCCTCAGACATTCTTGTCAACTGCTGAAAATGGCCCACCTTGATTATCACTACAAAAGGTCCCCCCTCCCGCCCCTGCTCTCCTGCTGGTAATAGCTCACCTTAAGTGATCACTCTCCTTACAGTATGTATGGTAACACCCATTGTTTCATGTTCTCTATGTGTATAAATCTCCCCACTGTATTTTCCACCGAATGCATCCGATGAAGTGAGCTGTAACTCATGAAAGCTTATGCTCAAATAAATTTGTTAGTCTCTAAGGTGCCACAAGTTCTCCTTTTCTTTTTGCGAATACAGACTAACACGGCCTCTACTCTGAAACCTTTTAATAAAATATACATAATGTACCCAAAACAAAGCATTAGTTCAGCTAGTTTTTGTGACATTTCCTTTGTGTTTGATGCTACGTTTCAGATGCATTCTCCCTTGCCAGACATTTTTAATAATAAGAGCTGAGTGACTGTGCGCAGTGCGTTTCATGAAACATATATGGGCTATATTAGTTTTATGTGTCCGGGAATTCTCATATAGGGTTCTTTTGCTATTGTTACACTCAGACACACCACAAACCTCATAATGTCTGTTGTTAATTTAGTCCAATGCACTCAGACATGTCAATGGCTATTTGGAAATGTACATTTTGGAACCCATCAGCATTCCTCCCCTGCCGCCTTCAGGAGAAGAGGGCTTTCCATCTTGATTCTTTGAATCTAACACATACAACAGGCCAGGTTTGTACCAGGGGCAAATTTCTCAACATTTTTTTTTCTAAAAAAAGTTGTTTCGTCAAAACCAGAATGGTGTGGAAAAATGTGTCAATTTGTATTGAAGTTTTGATGGGACAGTTTCTTGAGTCCAGGGTGTACGAGAGAGGGAGAGAGAGAAAGAGGTAGAAAGAGATCAAAAGCCTGATCTTTTGGAGCTGAAAACAGACCTTTTGACACAATTCCATTTTGCGAAAACCATCAAAAGATTTTATTTTTGTTCAAAAATATATTTTGAAACCTTGAAAGTTGTCGTGAAACAGAATTGTTGTTTTCTAGCCAGGTCAAGTAACTATGGATACAAGCAGTCCCATTAAAGTCAAATGAGTGTGATTGCTTTTCATGAATAAATGCTTCTCAATGTATGTAAGGGCTGTAAGATTTGGCCCATGACAGGAGTGGAGACAAGTGTCCCTGCCCATTTGTCCTGAAGTATATCACATGACAGAGCAAGAGGAAGGCTTGTCTGGTGGTTAGGGTGCTAGCTTGGGGCTAAGGAAACCTGTGTTTAATTCCCTACTCTTCTATTCACTGCCTGTGTGGCCTTGGGCAATTCAATTAGCCTCTGTTTGCTTCAGTTCCCTATCTGTAAAATGGAGATAACACTTCAAAGGGGTTTGGGGAAGATAAATACATTAACAGTTGTGAGGTGCTCATATGCTATGGTAATAGAGGCTATGCGAATGAGATAGATGGGTTTTTGGGATTGGAGAACCTCAGAAGATTCAATTCAGTTTGGACAAGTGCCCCCAAATCAGTTGCTCTCATACACTAAGGAAACCTCTTGGGTCTGCAAAACAAGGATGGAAGACCCAGTACTCACTACTTCTGGTCAAGTTAGGAGTAGGGCATTCTTTCTCACAGTATTATGGTTCTTCTATTTCTGCTCATGCCCCAAACCTGGGAGAACCAAGGCTGCTGCAAAAATAAAAATAAAAAGATGGGGGTGGGAATCTGATCAACCGGAGTTTTTCAGATCTTGAAAAATAATTAGGCTTGGGATAAAGCTTGGAGTCAGAAGAGGGATTTAAATATCTCAATCCTTGCTGAATCCCTCCCGTTTTTCCTCCTTCACATCTGCGGTTACACACTCAGGTTCCAGGGATCGCAAGGCTGACCTGAATCTGAAGCAGAAATGTGAGGCCTCTGTTGCTGCTCCGTCTTTCTAGGAAAAGGGCACTGCACACAAATATTTGGATCCCTAATTGGCGTCATTAAAGAAGCTGGCCATCTGGAGCCCGCTCAGTCTAATTAGTCATCAACGGGGTGGTGTTTCTGTCATAAAAAATCCTCCACTCTTACCCTGTCTTCACACAGAGGCATTTCCAGGCTCTCTCCTCTGCTTTCATACTGTGGAGAGTGGATGTGCTCCCATTTAATAGCCAACTGCCCTGGAGCTCACAGGCCAGTAACT
Organism: Dermochelys coriacea; assembly: GCF_009764565.3. NCBI lineage: Eukaryota > Metazoa > Chordata > Testudines > Dermochelyidae > Dermochelys > Dermochelys coriacea. Next base: position 5,235,457 of record NC_050081.1, read on the forward strand.
TGTTACTTGGCAGGGCCGCCAGGCCTGAGTCTGTAAATTTCAGCAGGCTGGAAAGATTGCAGTTACATATGGTAAGGGAGCCAGAAGCATGTGACATACCCCACCCTCATTTGTAAGTCACTCTGATGTAAGGTTTCCAAACTTCATAACACTGCAAAAAAGCTAGTGATGGGGAAAGCAGGGTGAGCGGAATAAGCGGGGTGAGAAGAAAGGGGGGGAAAAAACCTGGACAACAAATGAAGAAGGGACCTATGCATTGTAGCTGTTTTGCATGAAAGTTCTGGGTTTTAGTTATTCACTTTACTTTCCAAAACAGTTTCCCTCTGGTCACCATTTTCCTCCTCGCACTAGAGCTGCTCTTTAACAGAAGTGGAATTAAGTGGATTGAATGAAATATTTTATTTTCACTCCTTTCTGGTATTAGGACAGTAAGTCTATGACTTCCTGCCTCCTGTCCTCTTTACGTTCCTCTTGGGCTCATATGGTTTCTGCATAGGTGGAATAACCAAATGTAGCCATTCCAGTGCCTTTGTTACAGGCTGAGCTTCATCTTCAACCCAAGAGGGCTCACACTGGGTTTGCCTTTACTAAACTAATAAATACATAAATCAAAACAAGAACAAACCACAAAAAGTGCTTGATTAAAAATAAATGCTAGGAAAACTTTGAAGGAATGTGCTTGGGGGGTGAGAGACTTCAGCAAATGAATCGTATTTTATCCAACAGCGGTGAAGTAACAATGGAAGAATCAATGGTGAATGGACTTATAAAGGCTTAGAGGTTTCTCTGAAATTTTCTAAGGATATCTTCTTATGTGTGGTCCTTCCACAATTTCTTGCTCTCACCTCCCCTGGAACACTCCATCTTTCCACATCTTAGAAGCCCTCCCCACTTCTTGATGATCTGGCGGCATAGACTACGTCCAGATTTCTTAACCCACTCCTGCCCAGAATACATGACTTCCCAATCTGTAAACAGAAAGATCTCTAGCACACAGTGTAGGTACAATCAGTCAATGGAGAAGGCTCTAGCGTACAATGCAATAAATATTTAGAGGTGGGCCCAAGATCCAAAGTTCTAATCTGAATCCAAACTTGTTCTGTAAAACAGGTGCTTGTCAAACTCAGGGGTTTGGTTTGGTTAAAGACTGGGGACCTGCCACAAAGCTCAGATCCAAATCCAAATTCAGTTGGAGTGTTGGTTTAGACACATCTCAAGTTTTATGATTAATCTTCCTTTATTTTGAGGGGAAAAAACAACTAGTTTCTTCCTGCCAAAGAAGAACATCAGAGTTCTAGACACAATATTAAAAAATATTATTCTGGCTTGGGGGAATAGAGTTTGTATCAGTTTATTAGTCATTATTAATTATTATTATTATTTCATACCACTTCTAACATATAAGAAAAGGCCCAGAAAGGCAAGACACCAAAGGAACTTTTCGATTTCATACCCATCTGCACTAAAAATCCCCATAATTTTCGAGTAATAATAAAACAAAGAGCATTTAGGAGCAGCAACAGCAGAAGGCTAATGTAAAGTGATATATTTCAGGCCCAGGGAGTACGGTGTAACTTACTCTTGCCTCTGCCTCTTGTTTATTGTGTTTGTCTGGTTGCCCAGGGAAACCAGCTCACGCCGTTTCACTCATTTTATAATGTTCCTGTAAATGTTAGGTAGGGTCGGGATTTATTATACACTGTCAACACCTAAAATGGAACGCGCCGCTTAGCATCGTTTATTTGGCGAGACGCCTCTCCTCACTCCTAAAAAAAAAAAAAAAGTCTTTCTTATACAGATATATACGTGCATGTGTATCTCTGTAAAAATAAATAAACCCTGTCAGTTTTTCAGAGGAGCCTTCGTCCAGGGAGAATTGATATCGGGTGGTATAAAGCTTGTGTCAAAGGAATGTCTAAGCTAGACGGCAGCCAGTGACCTGCTATTGGGTGGGATCTCTGACTCACGTTATTTGCAAGAGGTGAATGTTTAGGGGACAGAGAGAAACATGTTTACCAGCAGTGTTTACCCTTCCTCAAAAAAGCAGCACGACCCCATCACGGCTGTCACAAAGGCCTCTGTTGATTCAGGAGATGAGTCATCAGAATTATTAGGGCTGGAACGGGCTGGTTTCCTTTCCTTCATCTGTCCCCCGGCATGACTGAGCAGATTTGATTGCAGACTAGTGGCTGGTGAGGTGAAAATGGGTTTTTTGGCTTGTTGTTTTTGGGTGGTACCAGCCAAGCTGACATATTCCATTTAACTAAGGAGGCTGTTAACCCTCTGAATGCTACAGATGCGTGCAATAGACATCTATACTCCTTACCGAGGTCCTGGCAGTGAGCGTACATGTCTGTAATCCAGCCTCTTCTCCTTCTCCCCCAAACTGGAGCCTCACCTTCAGCCCAGCTCCTGCTTCTTCCCTCCCAATGTCCATAGAACAACAAGTCTTCACATCTCTCTTTCTCCTGCAGTGAGTACCAGACCATCCTCTCACAGACTGATAGAAAGCTTCGTAGCTCCCCACCAGCCTTCCCACACAATGCCAAGTGCTAGCTCTCCATTAGCTCCTGATGCAAGTTCCCTTTCCACTACAGAGGGGTTGGGACCTGGCCGCGCGTGAAGATTGGTCATGCTGGGAGCATAGGCCAAGGAAGGAGGAGGATGTGTAGTGGGGTGAAAGTCAGGAAGGGTGGACTTGCTTCTCTCTACAACCCCAAGATGGCTCTGCCTTTCAGTGATCAGAAGCCTGCTTCTCCTTCTTGGCACAGTGCTCCCACCAATGGCAAAGTCCAAACCTTAAGAAACTAGCCCATGCCCAAAGCACTAAACACCTGGGGATCAGCCATTGCCCTAAGAATTAAGGTACAACAGATGTAGAATCCCAAACAGGTTTAGCAATAGTAAAGGAAAAGGCAATACACTAGGCAAACTAATAGTGACAGCGTACAGCCCTCAGAGAGGAAAATCACATGGGGGCATGGGGGCTTCCGCTTGAATGGTCAACTGCACACAGTATAAGCTTTCCTTTCATTAGTGTCAGGGAAGCTGGGCTGCCCAATAAGCATCGGATTGGGGAGTGAACTCAGTTGCTTTTTGTGTGATGCTGCGTCAGATAACTAGTCTGTGCCTCACTTTACCCATCTGTAAAGCAAGGCTGTGTGAGGTTTCATTAATTCATATTTGCGAAGAGACTTAAGGTCTTTGCACTTACAGTATACTGGTATAGGGTCTTTAATCAAAGTATGTGTGTTTTGTGCGAATATCTGTGTTTATACCAATGGGTAGCTCAAATTGTAAGTGAAACGGGGATTAATAGTTCCCCCCCATACCCCTTCTTCTTCTCCTCTTTTTTTTCTGATGAACATTTTGTAATGAAAGTGCATGTTGCATTCACAATTATCCATAGCATTTTTTCTTAATTTTGTGTTGAAATTAATGTAATTGATTTGTGTATATTTATGTGTGTGTATTCATCACAATAGTAACTCCTCTAGTTAAAGCTGCAGCGCACACCCCATATATTGCATTTAAGAAACATTTGTCCTCAACTGTTGGATCAACACAAGAAAATGTGTATTTTCTCTTTTATTAACATAGAAGTTTATTGTTACAGGGAAAATACACGGCAAAGCTCCCTGTTTAATCAGTCTAACATGCAGCACATGTGACAGCAACAGTGGCAGGACTGTGTCAGTGAAATCACAGCTGCTCCTTTTAATTAGCTCCTAATTTGCTCTCTGGTGCTGGCTAATTGGAACAATTTGCCTGCAGAAACCTGTGAGGTCTCAGATGCTAATTGATTTTGTCTTGTTTAATCAGCCCCGCAAGAAACAGACCCACTGTTTCTTACCCTGAGTGCTGGCATTGTGTGATACAGTGGAAAGAAAATACACACACACACACACACACACACACACTAAACAGGTTTCAGAGTAGCAGCCATGTTAGTCTGTATTCGCATCCGATGAAGTGAGCTGTAGCTCACGAAAGCTTATGCTCTAATAAATTTGTTAGTCTCTAAGGTGCCACAAGTACTCCTTTTCTTTTTACACACACTAAAGTAACCCAGCCATCCACTGTCCAAAATCAGATTACATCTCTAAGCCAACTCCCTGTATTGAAGGCAAGAGTCCACAATTTACTGGTACAGCCCTAGAAAAAGACCTCAAATGACTCTGCAAAATCTTTGTGTATATATATCAAATATAAAAAGGCAATACCTTAAGCTCATTGCAGGTCAACAGTGCTCATGATGTGGGCTTGTGAGCATTTTTCTTCCTTGTGCTTGGTGGCCAGATACATTTCAATGGAAAAATAAGTCATACCTCACAAGCATAGCAAAAAGAGACTAAATCATAAAACAGGCTATTTAATTTTCTTTTCAAAAACTGTTCAGGTTCTCAGTGCTATGATTTAAGGAAGCTCTGTTATTCTATTTCCAGAGAATGTATATTATTAATTATTATTATTATTTGGTATAGAGAAAGAATGGAAGAGGCAGCTCATAAAATGCTGATGTATCTAATAATGTCACTATTTGGGGATGGAGACTTTAGTCTTTAATGTCTCATATCAAGCTATGAAATATTTTAACATTATTTTAAAACCATCTGACTGTTGGTAAAAATCATTGGTCAGTGTCACCAACCTATTAAGTCTGTTTTGCACTGATCCCTTGATACCAAGCAGACTTAAAATCTGTCTCAATCATATACTTCAGGATATTTCAGAGAACACGAGTCTGCAGTTTCTGTGGTGCAGGACTGGTGGAGCTGCATCAAAATAGCTTGTCTCAGCCCTTCTGCATCAAACCAGTGTTCCATGTAGCCTAATATTCTTTCTATGGCAGAGGGTAGCACTGGGAGCTTCAGAAGAAGGTGCAAGAAACTCTGTATAGAACAATTATGGAAGGCTCTATCCATAAGAGAAGTTTTTCTGACACTCTAGCCTCTAAGAGAGAAATTTTCAAAGATGCAAGGAGACAGCTGAGAAAACATCATTTTATGTTTTTACAATGTTACCTCTATCCAAATTGTACTACAATTAGTAAAGGTTAGTTAAGTGCACAGCTCTCTTTGAATATTAATGAGTGTTGGGTGTCTAACTCTCCTCCATGCCTTTAAATATCTCCCACTATGTATATATTTTTTAAAGTTTACCTATTTAATGAATCCTTGGTTATGTCTCTTTATGTTTCCTTTCTTTCCACTTGCATAGACTTAGAGCGCTCCTGTGAAATTACTGATGTTTCTAAGGTTCTTATCATTGCTATAGGTGAGTTATTGTAACAAGGACAGGTGTCACCCATATTTGGTTAGAGCTTAGTTGGGCTATTGACCTACCAGCATAAAAGAGCATTCAAAGGATATGGTGTGCTGTGGCTCTTTCAAGGTGGCTTTTCCTGCTATTGCCAATGGGACATTAGGAAATGAAAGCACCTTTGAAACTGGGGCAGGTGAGAAAGAGATAAATGTAACTCCCTTACAACATCCTGAGCACAGACCTTACAAAATGGGAGCTCAGCTAAATCTGAACTGATATTTGTTCACCATAAACCCATCCCTTGTGCTATTTCTAACTAATGTTTTTTTTGCACTGTTGGTCAATGGGACTGATCACCATACTTGTTTCCAGCATCAAGTCCAAAGACTAACGACACTGATTCAATTGCAAATTTCCATTTCCCATTATCAACATAAAAAAAGGAAGCAGATTGTAAGTCTATAAAAAATTATAGTTTGATTGTAATATATCATTTTAAACACAGCCCTGTTGCTGACAACTACTAAACTGTCAGAGATAGACTGGTAAACTGGTGACAGAGCCAGAAGAGTACTCAGAAGTCACCTACTAAAGGACAGGCCCGACAAAGAAAATAACAGAACGCCACTAGCCATCACCTTCAGCCCCCAACTAAAACCTCTCCAACGCATCATCAAGGATCTACAACCTATCCTGAAGGACGACCCATCACTCTCACAGATCTTGGGAGACAGGCCAGTCCTTGCTTACAGACAGCCCCCCAACCTGAAGCAAATACTCACCAGCAACCACACACCACACAACAGAACCACTAACCTAGGAACCTATCCTGGCAACAAAGCCCGTTGCCAACTCTGTCCCCATATCTATTCAGGGGACACCATCATAAGGCCTAATCACATCAGCCACACCATCAGAGGCTCGTTCACCTGCGCATCTACCAATGTGATATATGCCATCATGGGCCAGCAATGCCCCTCTGCCATGTACATTGGTCAAACTGGACAGTCTCTACATAAAAGAATAAATGGACACAAATCCGACGTCAAGAATTATAACATTCAAAAACCAGTTGGAGAACACTTCAATTGCTGTGGTCACTTGATTACAGACCTAAAAGTGGCAATACTTCAACAAAAAAACCTTCAAAAACAGACTCCAATGAGAGACTGCTGAATTGGAATTAATTTTCAAACTGGATACAATTAACTTAGGCTTGAATAGAGACTGGGAGTGGATGGGTCATTACACAAAGTAAAACTATTTCCCCATGTTTATCCCCCCCCCACACTTTTCTCAGACATTCTTGTCAACTGCTGGAAATGGCCCACCTTGATTATCACCACAAAAGGTTTCCCCTCCCCCCGGCTCTCCTGCTGGTAATAGCTCACCTTAAGTGATCACTCTCGTTACGGTGTGTATGGTAACACCCATTGCTTCATGTTCTCTATGTATATAAATCTCCCCACTGAATTTTCCACTGAATGCATCCGATGAAGTGAGCTGTAGCTCACAAAAGCTTATGCTCAAATAAATTTGTTAGTCTCTAAGGGGCCACAAGCACTCCTTTTCTTTTTGCGAATACAGACTAACATGGCTGCTCCTCTGAAACCCTAAAAAAGAAAGAGACATTACATAAAACAATATCTCCAAATACTTTTAAAGAACCTTTAAAGATCTTTGAAATATATTTCTCAAACTCCTACGTATATTTCAAGTGGGTTGGTTTTTGTTGTTGTTGTTTCCTCTCCTTACCTATAATTCCTAATTACCAAAGCTTTTGTGTAAAGAGAGGTCTTCCCCTTTTTAAGCAACCAGCTTTCTCATCCCATGCTGATATCACAATATATGGTTTGTGACATCACCAGGTGTCACGGGTGTCACTACTATGTAACAGTGGCAGGATTTGTGTGGCATCACTATTGAACGTGCTTTTTAAAAAACATTATAAAACACAAGTCAGTAGATTTAAATTGCTATATAAGAGTTTACTGGGGTTCTCACAACAGTCTAAGACTTGAGGACATTGGGAATTGTGCTCCATTATGAAATAAAATTCAAAAACACCACCCTAAAGTTGTGTGAAAGTATTCGAGCAACAAGAATATTTACCTAACATCAAACATTAAACATTAACACCTGTTAAAATTTGCATTATGTTTGCCCTGGGATAGGTATGTAACAGGGAACAGAAGGAGCAATTATCTTTTCCCAAGTTATGCACCTGGTCAGGAGACCAGTCATCAGTTTTTGGATGCCTATCTAAACACTATGGTCTGATTTTCAGAGGTGCTGAGCACTCAGAACTCATAGGAAAGAGAATTAGATTGTGGGGTACTGATTGCCTCTGTGAACCCAGTCCTCCATGATGCAGGTCTCTCAAGTTGAGTATGCAAAAACTAAGGCATCTTAGCTTAGTGGCCATTTTTGAAAATGAAGGCCTAAGTAACTTGGCCAAGGTCACATAGCAACATGGTCTTACTGTTGGGAATGGAACGCAGATCTCCTGGCACCTACTCCTGGGTGCAAACCACGAGACCATCCTTTAATATAACATAGAATGTGTACATGTTTCTGTTGTCACATTTTAGGGTTGAGCAACCACAAGTCACAAAACGAGCACAACCCAGGCTGTAAACACTTCTAAAAAGACTGCGGAGTCCATCTTATGAGGGGAAGGAATCTTTGCTCTGGATGGCTGCATATGAATAAAATATGGGAATTTGGCACTGGCACATTTTTCATAGACAGTGGCAGATAGGGGACTGCAGATTTTGTTCTGGAGCATGGACGGTAGGTGGACCACCTTAACTCTCGGTTTAGCTGACAGAGCGATCCCTTTGAAAATAGGAGAGGGAAACATGACCCTTCTTTTATTCTGGAGAATTAAGCTCCAGCAGCCTTCTTCTCAGCTCACACAATGTTGAAACTCACCATGCACACACAGTCCCCATCTAACAAGACATGGGAGCCCCATGTAGTCACTTCTTATTAACCTTGCCCAGTGAAACAGAAAATGCTTTTATATTAAACTTACTAACAAGCTACAGACTGTGTTTCAGCCAATGGTGCAGATTAATTTTGTAACAACCAGGGATGTTCTTACATTTGTCCTTTTTTCTCCATCTTCCTTATTTTTTTTCTTTAACCATGTGTTTTTTTTCCTCACAAAGACAAGGTCGGTGGAGGTACTAGAGTGGTCCTACATACCTGCAATATGGAATCTCATTCCTGATACCCAGGAGTACTCAAAAGAGCAGAAAATCCATCAAAGTCAAGTCTCTGTGCAATGCATGAACCACAGCTTCCAAAAGCAGGGGAATGGAGACGAAACGGCTTGCAAGTCTGTTGGTGTTAAGAACCAATGAGGCAGAAGAACCAGAGACGTGAATTGTGATGTCAGATACTTCCCACTGCCCCACTTTCCACTTTTCCTTCCTTCTCTCTTCTTTACTTGTTGGAGTAATTTAAAGCCCTATTGGTTTTATAATGGCACTCTTAACAAAGTTATGAATGGCAATGTGTGAAGTGGCTGTTAGGAAGCTCTCCTGAACATCCTGTTAGAACTAAGAAAAGATTAGCACAAAACCAAAAATGAATCAGAGTCAGAATAAATTGAAAAATGCAAGAGGATTACCAAACCCCTAGCCTGAAAAAGCCTCTGATCAGGAGACAGAATTGGGAAGTTTCTGCACAGCCATCATGTCTTGCTGTTTAATCACTTCTATGAATTTAAACATCCTTTGTGCTATACAAACACATTTCACACTACCGCACCCATGCTGTGTATGCAACATACCATAAGTTGGCCTTGATTTATAAACTATTTAGCAACTTACTTAATCAAACACCCTTGCACTGTTATTTTAAAAAAAACCCAAACAAGTAATATTCAGGTTTTCCATACACTCTGCAAATGAATGGCCAAATCCCAAACTCTTAACTTAACCCCAAACAAGGCAAAAGTTTGATTTTAAGGAGAGTCAAACACTTAACTTCAGTTAATGAGGCTTTTGCCTGAATAAGGATGGCATAAACATTGACAAATGCTTCAGGATTTGGCTTGAAAATAGCAGATTTTAGGACAAGGTGAGCTAGGAGCCAGGGTACTAGCTCTTCACCTCTGAAAGTCTTGGTTTAAATTCAGGTTTTAAGCCACAAGCTGTGGCACCTAGCCCTGTGTCCATGTCACAAAATGTTAATATAAGTCAGGGATCAGCAATCTTTGGCACGTGGCCCGCCAGGGTAAGCCCCCTGGCAGGCTGGGCCGGTTTGTTTACCTGCCGTGTCCTCAGGTTCAGCTGATTGTGGCTCCCACTGGCCGTGGTTTGCCGTTCCAGGCCAATGGGGGATGCAGGAAGCAGCGACCAGCACATCCCTCAGCCTGCGCCACTTCCCAGAGTCCCCATTGGCCTGGAATGGTGAACTGCGGCCAGTGGGAGCCGTGATCGGCTGAACCTGTGGACGCGGCAGGTAAACAAACTGTCCCGGCCTGCCAGGGGCAGGTTGCGTGCTGAAGGTTGCCAATCCCTGATATAATTTGACACTTTTCATCATGGGAGCTGGTCTCTGTTAAAAAAAATCTAGTATAAAATTATAATAGCTGGGGATTCTTTAGGTTCAGATTTAGTTTCATAGTCAGAAGCTGGGGGAAGTCATATTTATTCAATCAGCCAGAGACACACCCACCCCTTAGATTAATATCTGGGTATTTGTGGAGTAGTTATATCAAAGAGATGCAATTCGGAATCAAAATCCCAGATCCAAACACCCCCAAAGTATGAGGCCGTTTGAAATCCAAACCCATTCCATACAGTAAATGGTGTAGACTGAACCAAACCCATTGGATCCAGCATCTCCAAACTTTCAGGTGTTTGAAATCCAGATCCAAACATTATGACTCGTTTATTGATTTCACTAGGTGAATGATGAGGTTCCTCTATCTGAAGTATCTCTTTCTGCAATTCATTGGCCAAAAAAAAAAGCAGAGAAAGACATAGTAAGTCAGCGTTCCAATTCCTCTTCCAATTTACCGTGGACAATGCCTTATTTTGAAACCTTTTGCAAGGGGGGGAGGAGTGATGTTTAGAGGAAAAAGAACAAACCGAACAGAACATAGTTGTCTCAATCATAACCTCTTTTCTTACTGGAGAGCTGTCTCCTAAACATTTCTATGATGATGAAGTAACTGACAGAGACTAGGAGATTCTTGAAGGTGACAGAGAGGATTCTGGAGAGGACTGTAATGAAGACTGGACTGATCAAAATGTTGGAATTCCAAGCCAAGCAAGACCCAGTCAAGAGTCCAATTGTAAGGTATTTATAAAACCTCACTCCAATAACCTTGCCCATTTTACCATCATACATTCATTTGGGCTTTTTGGTAATTGTATTTGATAGTTAATAAAGGAAAGTAATCATAGCCATTGCCATTTTCCTCTTGTCCTCCTCCTCACTGTGTGGGATGCTGTCATGCAATTAGCATTATCTCATTAATTAAACAAGTCTGCAATCAAGGGCCTTACAGGTCTATACTGGAGATAGATCTTTATTTTGTCTCAGGAGGCCTGTTTTTGTATTCATAAATATCATAGCTAAAGTTCTAACTTGAGCTCTGAAGCAGGAATAGGATCATTATGTTGCCATTTAAATATATATAGAAAACATCAGGAGCAGCAAGATACTAGAATACTAGTTGGGTTCTTATAGTTTTGGAGTATATTGCCATTCCTTTTACTTTCTTTCTCCCGCTCCCCCACTTTCCACCATCATACAGAAACTTAAATTAAGATACAATCTGAACTACCGCTGAATTCATGCTGTACCTTCCTTGTGAAACCAAAATTCCCATTGACTTCAACAGGAGTTTGGGGTTGGTAAGAAACACAGGATCAAGACTACTGTATTTAACTTTAGGCACTGCTTCTGTCCATTCTCATTTATCCCATTGCAAGGAGAGAAGGCTTCTTGATGACTGCTTCTGTCCATCATATAAGCTGTTTACAGCCTGTTGCAGGGTAATGGCCTCTGTGTTTTGTCCTTATCCAACTGTCCCTAATGGATATTCTCACTATACTTCAAAGCAATGACTTAGTTCGCACCACTGTCATCATCCATGTCAGACATTCTCATCTCGCTGTGGGGTGAAGACCTCTTCTATTTCACTCGTGTCCATCAATCACACCCAGCCTCCCTGTAGGATCCTGGCCTCTATCTCAGCTGATATACGGGATAGATTGTGCCATTTTGGGGGGTGCAGAGAGGAACTGCACTTGTAACAGTGGCTGGAGGCATTCTACCTGCAGTGGACAGAGGTAAACAAAGTACCTCTGTAGGTGCAGGAGCAGCAGCTCCTAAAATTCCCACCCTTTAAAAGGCTGTAGTGTCCACGCCCTCCTGTACTGGCCCCCGTCATTGCAGAAAGGAGGTAGGGCTATGATAAACAGAATTCATATTCAACAAGTAAGAGTAAGAAGGCTTTGTCCCACAGATCAGGATGCTGTCCAAGGCACAGAGCTGACTTGGCAGTGAGAACCGGCTAGACAAGTGGCAGCAGAGTTGATATCACAGAACTGGACGATGTAGCTTCACATCAGAGAGAACATAGTGTTGCGGACATGTCTGGATTGGAGCAGTCAGGTGGGAGAGAGCCTGTGAGTAAGAGAGTCTAATGAGACCTGAGAGTGAGAGGGGGCGTTATGCGAGTGGGGGTTGTTGTATGGCTAATGGGTCTGAACCTCAGTAAGTGGGACAGTTAATACTTGGAATTGTGGAGTGGGCCAAACTCCTGATACATTGATTGGGTTTTGCTCATTTTATTATGTGTAAATATCATAATAATACTTAGCTCTTATAGAGTATTTTTCATCAGCAGATTTCAAAGCACTTTACAAAGAAAGACAGTATCAGTCTCTCTATTTTACAGATGAAGAACCTGAAGCACCAAGAGGTGAAGTGACCTGCACAAGGTCACCCAGCAGGTCCGTGGCCGAGCTGGAAATAGATCCCAGGTTTCCTGAGTACTCTGCCCACTAGGAAACACTGTCTCCCATATATGTGTGTGTGTGTGTGCTTATCATGTATCTTTTGTTTGTTCCCTTTGTTTGTTCTTTTCCCTTGGACTCTTCAGTGGTTGTATGTGTGTGTGTGTGGGCAGCAGAGAGAAATAGATGCACAGCTCTGGATGAGCACTTGAACCATGTTACAATTTATTTTAGGAAAGGACCCCCTAGAACACACCGAACCTGGCCCTTTTTGTTGCTATTGGCACCTGACAGAAGGGTTGCAATATATAAAGAACACTTTTGTCCCACCAAAACCACTGGCTTGTGCTCCCCCTAAAGTATTTGCAGCAGAAATTAACTAGTGTTTGCAGAATTCTCTGGGATTTATGATAGATTATCCAAAACCTGCTTTTTTAAGGCAGTCAAGCAAAAGTCACTGAAAATTCCATCCATGGAAGGCTACCAATATCTTAGTATGTTTAAAATCCTGAACAACTTACTCATTGGGCGTAAAATTAACTCATGCACAAGGCCTGTGATCAGCAAAAGGCCTATAGACTCAAAGTCTGTTTCAAGATCCTCTGAACACTTAATAATGGTCCCAACAAAGACCATGGAGTAATTTTGACCACCTATAAGAAAGGACTGATTACTTGGGGTCATTCCAGTGACATCTGTTTTAACAAAATAGTACTGATCCATATACTGTATCACTGCTTTTAGTGAACATTCTGGATGCAAAGGTTGACAGTGTGACAGTTTGAGGATGTATCAAAGTGTGCCTAGTTTCTACAGAATTTGAAATCTTGGTCTGAGATTAAGTTTCCTGGCTGGAATCCAGTTGTGTTCATTCCTTTTAAAAAAGAAAAGTAAACATTGTGGCTAATTAGACACCAATAAATGTTAAAAACTTTGTTAAATTAATATCAAGGATCTAATTTCACTTATAAAAATATCTATTATAATAACTGCTGCAGTATACTAGAATAATAGAGCCTGTAGTAAGCTGGTAGTGTTGGGGACCATAAATTCATAACACTGTAGCCATCCTTTTTTCATAAGAATCAAATACACAAAACTAGGTCATTTAGAAATAGGTTTCTTATGCTGCCATTAAGCTATCAGGTCAGATCCTGAACTGGTGTCAACTAACAAAACTACATAAGTTTCAGGGGAGCTACACTGATTAAGAGCAGCTAAAGATCTGGCCCACTATGTCTGCAGATGATGGAGAAGGACCAAAGGAAGTGTATGACCATTCTTATAATGGATGTTACCTTTAGTCTTTAGTAGGCTGTAACACAATGGCATGAGCTAGATATGAAATGAAAAGCCTTAGCCCTAAATTTCATAGTCTCTTAGGGGGGTTAAAACCAGGCCCCTAATGTTGCTTTTTTATTTTATTTTCCATTTTATTTAATGTAACAAAAACAGTAGCAATTCCATGTTAACAGTAGGCAAAGGGGACTGTGTCTTGTTAGCGCTCATTTTGGGGATGCCAAATCTGCATGGGCCATTGTCTTTATTATGGCTTAAAGTTGGCTAAGGTCATCCTGGTTCATCTGTTTTATACATTGGTAGCCTTCTACTTGTTACTTGCCAAACAAACCTTTTTATTTTTGCACACGTTTATGTTGATTCTGTGGTTTTGAAATTGGATTCTGGCTCCTACAAGCCTGTGTTTCCACGGTAACTACAGGCCTTATCTGCTACTGCTCTTTGGCAGACAGACAACAAGGCCTTTCAGTTTACCTCTCTCTCTCTCTCTCTTTTATTTTTTTACTTTTTTTATTTTATTTTATTTTTTGGTTTTACTTTTCCTAACTCCTGTCATTGAAAAATCACATAATTAATTGAGTACATCCTGTGCCACATGGGGTTGCCATGGCTTTGATGTCCCAGTAGATCATTTTATAGAGCCTGGGTGCCATTTTTAAAAAAAACACAGCACCAGGCGCCAGGGTAAAGGCTTGTGGAATTTAGCATATCCTACTCCAGGTGTGATAAAGAAACCTTGGCACCTTCTGTTTGTTTTTACTAATTTCCTTTCCAAACTGCCTTTTCAATATATAGGAAATACCTCCGGACTTAAAATTTGTTATTTTCTCTCCATAGTTAATTCTGTCCCCTCCTCCCTCCTCCCCCATTCCCCCCCTCCAAAGAAAACCCAACAACCCAGCTTGAACTGCTTCTTCATTTGATGGTAAGTTTTCCTTTTTCTTTCCCTAAGTGTGGTCTGATTTAGCATCATGTAGCTTGGAGCTGTTACTGATCTCTGCTACAGCGGAAAAACCAACCAAGGGGCTGGGGGGCGAGGGGGGGGGCGGAGAACCTTGACAGGCTCCATTAAACCTTAAGAACAATAAATGATCTCATCACCTTCTTAAGTACAGAAAAAAAAATACAATCATTTATTTCAGGGAAGGAACGAGTCTGATGGGACAGGTAATCAAGTCTACTCTGAAAGGCAGTGCTGCTGGCACAGATGAAGAAGAATCATTCTTTCTCTGTGCTGAGTTTATACTGGTATGTCTCTCAGATAGATATTTTTTCTGCTATCTATCTATCTATCTATCTATCTATCTATCTATCAAAAACATGTTGATGAACTGTGTGAGAAAAAGGAGTGGAGGAAGAGATAGGTAGAGAAAGGTGAATTCCCTTGTCGAAAAACAATACATTCTTCTAGAGTACACAACTATTGGGGTAGTACCTCTGTAGTGTTTGGACTATTGCTGTAAAATATCGTAGCGATTTCTCAAAAGAGAATTATGGGTTCCTGGAGACAGATATAATATTAATAATCATATTAATAATGTTACATTGCTATAATTTTAAAAGCGAAACATCACTGTGGACCCTTTTGTAACAAGAGGCTGATGCAGTATTAAATCCCAATAGAAAGCATCTCTGGTATCTAGAAAGATGGATATTAGGTCCTACAGAATTTAATAGAAAAGTGGGATCCTTTCTATAGAATTTTAAAAATCAATTCATAGAGGATTATGTCCCTGCTACAGAAGGCTTTTTTTAAAATGATTTCTGTATGATGGATTTGTGTTTCACTGCTAGTGAGGGTTTAGTCCAAATCCCACTGAAGCAAAGGGTAGTGGGCAATGATGTTGTCCATAATGGTATTAATGGAATACAATTATCTGTTAAATATAGGGGATATCATTTTCTATTCTCTATTAATTCTCTATTCAATTATATAGCAAAATATGACATATATAATATGATATTGTATTGGTTCATGCCTGCAGTTAACTATACCTATATATACAAAATTATTTTTATAACATTATGATAAGACAGTATTGTAATTAATATTTTATATATCTCCAGAAATCTATGATGCCCTTATTTTCAAAGGTGCAGTATTCTACAGTAATGACCTCATGTACTGTAGATTACAATAGGGCCACTACAATCTTTTGACTGATTACTGTAAAAAAAACTAGCATTTTTTCCCCATAATGTATTGATTACTCATTTTTCTTCCCTATCTCTGCCTGCCTCCTTCTCCTCTCCTATCTATTTGCTACTAACTTATTTAACTTTCTGGGTAACCCACCAAACTGCTCTAATCAAGAACATACAGGATGATACATAATCACCTAATTCCAAATTCTGCCAGTCTTACTCATACATGTAATAAAATAATACACTAAATAATAACAGTGTTTCAATGGGACTTCTCAGGTGAGTAAAATGTACTTGCCCGAGTAAGTGATATAGGCATGGGCTCTATACACAGGCAAGAATCCCTTCACCCACCTCTGAAATTCAGCCACTTCTGGGTCGTGGGCAGCAGCCAGGCAAACCACTGATACACAACATGCTGTTCAATAGCAGGGTTAGGTGAACGTGGAAAGGAGGATGGTAAACATTTTTAGAGCAAACAAAAAGTTATTTTTAAAGGTTTTCTCCAAAAGAGCCATCTGGACCCTGCTGGAACCAAAATCTATGATATCAGGATACACCCTTAATGAAGAGTAGGGATTTCCCACAGTAGCTGGTCAAAATTTCCACATTGCACCCTACTATCTACAGGACAGGCCCAACAAAGAAAACAACAGAACGCCACTAGCCATCACCTTCAGCCCCCAACTAAAACCTCTCCAACGCATCATCAAGGATCTACAACCTATCCTGAAGGACGAGCCATCGCTCTCTCAGATCTTGGGAGATAGACCAGTCCTTGCTTACAGACAGCCCCCCAATCTGAAGCGCATACTCACCAGCAACCACACACCACACAACAGAACCACTAACCCAGGAACCTATCCTTGCAACAAAGCCCGTTGCCAACTCTGTCCACATATCTATTCAGGGGATACCATCATAGGGCCTAATCACATCAGCCACACTATCAGAGGCTCGTTCACCTGCGCATCTACCAATGTGATATATGCCATCATGTGCCAGCAATGCCCCTCTGCCATGTACATTGGCCAAACTGGACAGTCTCTACGTAAAAGAATGAATGGACACAAATCAGACGTCAAGAATTATAACATTCAAAAACCAGTTGGAGAACACTTCAATCTCTCTGGTCACTCGATCACAGACCTAAGAGTGGCTATACTTCAACAAAAAAGCTTCAAAAACAGACTCCAACGAGAGACTGCTGAATTGGAATTAATTTTCAAACTGGATACAATTAACTTAGGCTTGAATAGAGACTGGGAATGGATGAGTCATTACACAAAGTAAAACTATTTCCCCATGGTATTTCTCCCCCCCACCACACCCCCCACTGTTCCTCTGATATTCTTGTTAACTGCTGGAATTAGCCTACCTGCTTGTCACCATGGAAGGTTTTCCTCCTTTCCCCCCCCTGCTGTGGGTGATGGCTTATCTTAAGTGATCACTCTCCTTACAGTGTGTATGATAAACCCATTGTTTCATGTTCTCTGTGTGTGTGTATATAAATCTCTCCTCTGTTTTTTCCACCAAATGCATCCGATGAAGTGAGCTGTAGCTCACGAAAGCTTATGCTCTAATAAATTTGTTAGTCTCTAAGGTGCCACAAGTACTCCTTTTCTTTTTGCGAATACAGACTAACACGGCTGCTACTCTGAATACTATCTACAGTGTGCAGGTTGCTTATCTGGCTTTCATCATGTGCTCCAGAATAGCTACAGTCCATTGATGCTATCTATGTGTACAGTGCTTTGGGATCTTTCCATTGGGACAAAAGGCATCATGTAAATGTGAAATGTTATTGTTATTATCAAGTCATTTCAGTAGGCTGGGTTGTAATATGACATGTTCAGGACTATGGACCTTCAGACCGTCTGAAGACGGTTTGTTCTTAAACACTCTCTATATCTTTAAGTGTATTTCTTTATTCTATGCAGAGTTTTGAAGAGTCACTTTGAACTTGGGTGATGCAGTGTATCCAAAAATATATTAAATAGTAGATGAAGAGCATGCTAACTAGTAGCAAAGGTATTGTAATGAATTCCATGATGGCCCCATACTCATAACACATTTGTTCAATTGTGCAACCTGTGTTTGGAATCTTTTCCTAGTGGCTTCTGAGTTCTTGAAGCAGGATTTATATTGACATCACCACAAGTTGACAAAAGTCACCAGGAATGTCTGAACTTAGCTCAGTGGGCTGTCTCATGGTCCCACTGAGGTCAATCGAAGTTTTGCTATTGACTTCAGTAGAAATGAAGATAATCACCTGAAATGAGCAATTCAGTGATCAGTTAATTGGATCATGATTCACCCTGATCTTCACGGCAGAATCTTACATAACTAACTTTCCTCTTGGTTTTCCTCTGGCCTGTCTTGCAACAATAAAGAGATTCTCCTTCTTCTCATCTCCCCACTGTGCTCTGCTCTTTTGTTTGGATCTGTCCAACCACAGCATTACTGCTTTCCCATCAGGTCCTCCTATTCCACTCCCCAGACCAGACCAGCACTGATCCCCATCTCCCCCTTTTTCTCTGAAGCATTAGAAGAACTCCCCCTTCTTTCAGTTCATTCATTCAGTGACTATGAATGGGCACATGGGTGGATGAGGCACCCCCATTACAAGTATAAGTAATGAATGTTGTAAGTCAGTGATACTCAGACCTCAGTGGTTCAGGGGTCAAATTAGCAATCAACATTACCCAAAAGAGACACAGTAATGTGAATTCATTGTTTGATTTACTGTAATACTATGTATTCATATTTAAACAGTATGACCCGGAAGATATATATATATTATTCTCACAGCAAAATGACTGACCAAGTATTATTATTTTATAAACTGCATGTGGTTAATAACATAGTAAAAGCATCCTGATTGGTTAATAACTTAGATTGGTTAATAATTAAATCACACAGCGTTTTAATATCACACGCTGCAAAGAGCCACAGGAGACACATTAAAGAGCAGCTTGCATCTCGCAAGCTTCAGTCTGAGTATTGCTGTTGAAGACAATCTGAATGTTCTGGAAATCTTGTAAAAGTCTGGCAAGACTCTGATTTCTTTCTGTTTCCTACGAAAGGCCCAGTCATGTCAAAGTAAGGCTTTTCTAAGATATTAAGTTTGGAGGATACCAGACACTCAATTTGCACTTTTTCAGATACTAATTGGCAATCTCTCAGAGTTCCAGGATGACTGTCTTCCATAAAATGATAGCTAGTTATCACTGATGGATCCTCAGGTGGCTAATGAGATCAATCTGGGATCCACAGATCTTGTCACAGTTGGGGCAGATTTTCTCAGTGGAACCCTACAGTTATCACACCCTGGTTCAGCTCAATGGAGTAGGTAGAATCCCCAGATTGCCTTCACTATGCGGTTCAGTTTTTCTCTGCTATTGTTCTTTCTTTCTAATGATCTCTTATAGCAAGGAAGCTAGTGCTGTTATTTTTGTGCTTGCAAGATATGTTAAGGAATTTATGTCCACAGATCATTTTTTTCTGATTAATCACAATGTTTTCTGAGTATTAATCAACTGAGAAATAACTATTTACTGTAGATGGGCATACCAATTCAAATAAAATGGCAACCAGCTCAAAACTAAGCCCATATATCAATTTGAATTTCCACTATTTAAAGACTGGAAAAAGTTTGGTGAACACTTTAAAAAAAAATCTTTTGCATCTCCTAATTTCTTCCAAGACAGGAGTTACAAAAACTGCAATGCCAAGATAGATCTTATTGTCTAGGCATTTCTATCCTTAATGAGACCACAAAGTACTGGAACTCCTGCAAATAAGCATTTCCTCACAGATTTCTAGTCTGATTTCCAAACTTCTGGAGGTTTGCCCACCACTGTGTAACAATTTTGGCTTTATTTTAGTAGCATATAAAATGTTCTGCGTTACACAGACCAGGCCCAAGGAAAATCTCAGTGTCCGTGCTCACCATGGTCTCATCTAAAATCCATTCAAGTCAACAAGAGTGTACAGATCATAAGGGTGGCAAGAATTAACCCCCATCCCTGCGTGGACTTTAGATTAGGCTATAGCCTCTCGAAACACTATTTTAATTGTGCTGAAAATTCAAGCCAAACGTTTGCTTGACCAAAAGAGACAGCAGTGGGAGCAGGACTTGCAATATTGGGGTTCAGTTCCAAGCTCTACCACACAGACTTCCCTTATGATCTTGGACAAGTTATTTTTGCTTTAAATTTATTCTGTAAAATGGGGACAGTCATATTTCTTTTCTCCCACCTTTTGTCTTGTCTATTTAGATAGTACACCCTGCTGGCAGTGCTATGAATGTGTGGAGCACCTATTGCAATGTGGTATTGATCTTGGTGAGATCATCAAGGTGCTATTGTTATCCATATTCTACTAACAACTTGGCCTAAATTGATAAACCTTAACAAAACTCTGACCCAGATTTGAGTTTGTAACAAAACTTGAAAACAGGCAAGTTTCACATTGTTTTTGTGATTTGTGCAAACATTGAGCACCAATTCCCCTATGTCTCTACCAAAGTTTTAACAGGATTGAATGCAACAGTTAATCCCATATGTTGATATCTGAAAGATAAATTTCTTAAAATAAGTGTGGCGGGTGTTTTGTGATAGTTTCTTAATCTGTAGGACTATTAGGAGACCTGTAACCAATGGAGACCATATTTGCCAACTTTAATGCGGTAAATAAACACCCCAACTTTCACAATAAACCAAAAATCAAGCTAATCCCATTTCAAAACAAGGCAAAAATAAGCCAGTCCCTAAGAACACCAACACTGTAAGTGACTAGATCCCCCCGGCGTGCAGTCTAGAAGTGCGGTGGGTCCACTGTGCACCACTGTGGGCGCACCATGGATTTACATAGTGGTATTATGATTTTTTTGTCTATTTTCTATCCCTTTCCTAAAGGCATTCTGTTAGCCTTTTTGACTGCTGCTGTGCTCTGAGCTGAAGTTTTCAGGAAACTATCCATGATGATCCCAAGATCTCTTTCTTGATTGGTAACAGCTAAATTAGATCCCACATTATGTGTAGTTGGGATTATTTTTTTGCAATGTGCATTGATTTCTTCCCTCTTATCCCATGACTACTTAGTTTTCTTAACAGCCTTTGGTGAGGGACCTTGCCAAAGGCTTTCTGAAAAACCAACTATACTATACTGACTGGATCACTCTTATTCACATGCTTCCTGACACCCTCACGTGTTTCTAATAGATTGGTGAATGATGACGTCCCCTTACGTTAGCCACATGGACTCTTCCTCCAACAAATTGTGTTAATCTATGTGTGGTTTAGTCTTACTCTGGTCTTCTCAATTTCCTCCCCACTGTCATTGCCCTCTGGATGTTTTGGGGAAAATAAAGAAAGTGTTGCTTTTATATATTTTCATTTTGCATGTTGGGTGAGTCATTTGGTGATACTAATTAAAAAAATCATTTCAATTCTATTCTGAATATCTCTTTTAAAAGAATGTAAGTCGAGAAGAAAATATTAAAATTGCAGAACAAGGGTCTTTCCTACATTTTGAGGGTGGGGGGGGGTTGCCATTCATGCTGCACTCATAAGTCTGCAGAATGACAGAATTAATTTAAAAAAAAAGGAAAAGACATGGTAAAAGCTTAAAAATGAGACAACCAAAAACAGACCGCTTCAGGCACCCAGCTTTAGAATTTTGGGCTGTGTGACATGATAACAAAGGTCACATACTCAGAGTCAGAGCAGGGATTAGTCTTTTGCTTTAGTACCATTCTGCCTCTATTGAGCTGCCTCTCCTTATGGCCAAAGGTCATGCTCTCTCCTGAGCTCAGGAGTTCACTCAACTGCAGATAGACAGCTGGTAGGAAATTGGTGGCAACTGTACTGTTATCAGATTCTGTGGTAACTTTAGGCAGAATTGCCCCAGACAGCTGTTAAATAGTCTGCAATCTTCCCTAAAATCAAAAGCCCTAAGGTTCTGCTTTTTCTGAATCTCAGGAAGCTCTGAGGAAACTCTGGAAGGCATTTGGAGACAATACAATAGTCCTGAAGTTGCTCTAATAGCTACCCAGCAACTCTGTTGTTATTCTTCAGCTCACTGAGAGGGACTCTCCCTCCTGCCCATCACTAGTGGGCCGACCTCTATACTTAGCCACTTGGTGAGGGTGGTGAAGAAGATTTGCTCCGGTCCAAACAGGCTAGAAAAGCAAGAAAGATAGACCTTGAGATTAAAGGAGTAAGCTATATCTCAGGAGTTCTGGGTTTGGTTCTGTCTGGTTTGGGGCAAGTCACTTCATACCTCTGTCCTCTATTTTCCCACCAGTAACGTGAGGGATATTGAGGTTCTGCCTCATCTCTTTTGATTTCAAGCTCTTCAGGGCAAGGATTCTCTCTTGTTATGTGGTTGTACAGTGCCTAGCACAGTGGGGCCATGATGTCTGTGGGTCTCTTAAGTGCTACCGAAATACAAATTATATTAACGGCCACAGTGTTGACTATAGCCATGTGAACAATAAGACTAAAACAAGCTGTGCCTTCATAAACCAAAGATTTGAGTCCTAATACTTTCTCTGAACGTGGTCTCTTGGCTTAGGACCAATTATACCCCACTCTAACAACACCCCCTCTGTAGAACGCTGACAATTCTCATTTTCCCCAGCGTAGTGTGTCCTGAGGGTGGAAGGTTCCATATTTTCTTCCATCAGCAGCAACTATGTGGAACGGCACCATGAATTAAAGCTAGTAAATATCCCTATTTCCCAGCTCTTGCCTTGTGCCAGACCATACGTATTCATGAATAATTCCCCAATAATTAAATTCTTTGGGTTTTATTCTCGCTCGCAGGAACAGAGTAATTTTGGATCCCTTATGAATTAAATTATCCTGAAAGGTTATGATTCAGGCATTCCTTTTTTCTCAGATGTGACTCTTTCAGACCTTGGGACTGATAGGGCACTGCACAGCACGAGGTCTATGTTTTCTCTGTAAATACAGGCCTACAAAATCTCAACAAGTCAGCCCTTGTGTGCCATGCCGAGAGATTGATGACAAACCACATTATTTTTCCCCTCCATATAACAGCCCACAATTACAACTGTACTCTCTCCAAACACTGGCTTGTTTCTGTCCAAGGTGCAGTACGGCTCACTCTGATATCTTTGTAAAGAACTGCCTTTAACACTGGGTAACCTTATTTGCAGAAAATGCTTTTTTCCCCCTTTCTCATCCACAGTAAAATATAGGACCTGATTCTGCAACACCTCTGCAGAGCAACCTTTACTCATGAGTGTTGGGAATGCAGATAGTAAGTACTCTTCAGTGTGAATAAAGATTGCAGGATCAAGTCTATAGTGGGGCAAATCTGTCGTCCTTCCTCACATGCAGTAGCAGTTTATTTGGTTGTACATGGAAAATCAAACCTTTTCTGCTTAGACCTGCTCAGATTGTGACTCTATCCTCAGGAGGAGGAAATAGATTAGGAGCTACTCACCTGATTTTCCTCACTGAGAGCTAGTGGATCAGGTGGGGCCAGGAGAAGAAGCCTTAGTTGCACCCTGCCCCTGCTAATTTTTAGGCATAATTGGCCATGTGTATGCTCTATGGAAAAGGTGTGAAGTAGTTATTTGTCTCCCTAGAAGAAAGGTGGACAGAGAAGGAATCATGCCTTTGTGAGTCACAATTAATTATCTGCGCTGCTTCTGTGATGGTGCATCTATGCCCCATCCTTTACCATGGGCAGATTGTGACATTACAACCTTGCCCTTGAGTAGTGTCATTGATTTTCTTAGGCCTTTTCACAGAGTGGGATTAGCATGGGGTTTTGTTTCTCTCTGCGTATGGATTGGTGGCATATCTATAACACATGCAGCATTTAATATGGCACACATGTTTGCACATTATGGACATGGCATGACAACACGGTTCTGAGCTTCTATAGAATGCTACTAAACAGAATCATAGACTTTAAGGTCAGAAGGGACCATTATGATCATCTAGTCTGACCTCCTGCAGAATCTTTTTTCATTCAAGTACAAAACAGCAAGGCCAAACAGTTTTGGGTAAAAGGCAACTATTTCCCCAAAGAAAAGGGAAGCAATGCTATTTTGTTACCCCTGATTCTTTTGACCATCGCATCAGCTTGCCTTATTTCTCCAATGCCATTCTCATTGCCCTGATGCAGTATTTGGGTAGAGGTAATCATATTGCAGCGCTGGAAAGCACTGAATGTTGGACGCTCTGATGACATTTGCAGAAGTACCACCAGTTTCCAGATAACCGAATTCCCAGACTCAGTTGCAAACATCTGAGGAGAGACAGCATCTGAAAGCAACTTTTCTTATTTTAAAATAAAATAATGCACATTGCATCAAACATTCATCAGAGTCTACCCATTTGTCATGAAACTGCTATATGGTGATATAACAAATAATCATGACATCCTGTACTTTAAACAGCACTGAAGATGAATGCCATTTATTTGTAAAAGTTTTCCTTACTCATGCTTACTGTTATCAAATTGAGAGAATTCTTTAAAAAGTCAATTTACTATTTGTTTATTGTGTTGTTTGGATGTTGTCAGTTTCACCCCCCCACCCCAACCCCATGCACGAGCACATTTCTTCAGAATCTGGGCTCATGACAACAGTCCAAGGGAATGTTTCTAAATGTTAAAGGTCCTACTATTTGTATTGATTTTTTTTCTTTAAACTGCATGAAAATTTTCTGTTCATGGTAGATTTTTGTAAAAGCCTATTTGAGATTTCCAGCTAAATTGTGGAATTTGAACAGACTTGAATAATTTAGATTAGGTGTGGATAAGAACGTAAGCTAGTGGATATTTAATCCAACCCATATCACCACATGTTATTGATGTCTGGCCATCACTAAAAGGTTCCAGTGAGACATATCTTTATATATCAATGTTTAGAGACCACACGAACAACTCCTAAGCCTTTATTGGATATTTGGCACACTTGTACAAAGTTTGTATGCATGCTGGCCTCATAGGCATGCATTATATTTATTTATTCACATTCTCTTGAGATATTGCGTGGCACAATAGGTGCATCTACAGTGTATGTAGCTCCAGGAGAGGTGCTCAGGTGCATAAGGGAGCAGTCCAAATGTGCTGTAGAAATTTTAATCTGTGTAGATCTTGGAGACTGAGGTTAAATGATCCAGAAATCTTGCATGCTCCGTCACATCTGAACCAGTGCCAGAATATGGACCCTTAATTATTTTGGGTCAACCAGAACCCAAACTGAAAGTATGTTTTAAGATCTGGGGATCAAAATATGGATTTACCACCTCCAATATTTCAAATTGGTTCTAATTCTTATGGAAAGGTAGACCAACTGTTATGCTGGATACCAGAGGCACCATGCACATTTTGAGCAGCTGCAACATATAAAAATTCTGTGCTATGCCAGTTATTGTATATGTTTTGTGGTCTGTGGGAGGGGTAGGAATTTCAAAGGTGTTCAGCAATGGAGCCATTGAAATTAGTGAGAGCAAAATTAGGCCAATGCACTGAGGTCAGATTTTTAAAGTATTTAGGTTTTGCTGCACTCAGTATTGCAGCATCTAATTGATTTAGGTGTCTCAATCTCATTTTCAGAATGATGTCAGCACTGAGGACCCTAAACTCCATTGACTTTCAATGAGACTTCGGCTTCTAAGGAACCTATGGGCATTTTACGTGCTTTTTAAAATCCCATTCATCACCCATCTATGCCTTTAGGTGCCTGTATACCTTTGAAAATCCCACCCTTTTATTTGTTAGAATTCCATTTTTGTTCACCTCTTCGAAAAGTCAGTTCCCAGCATTAACCTACACAAGGCCCTGTACTCAAGTTGTATTTGACATAACTGCAGAAGTGAAGTGCACAGAAGCGAGACCCTCTGCAGCAAACCCTGCTGAAACACTTTTAAAAAGGAGTAGCACTTGCAGATTTTTTTTTAAATGTGTAATGGCCTAATCTACAAGACCATCTGCAGGCAGTTTGTGGGGTCTCCAGCAAAGATGACAGGGCTCATGCTGTGACTTAGTGGAGACCACTGAGTTGGGATAGGGAGGTGAAAAGGGAGGGAAGAACCTACATTGTATTTCTTTTTCCTTTTAATAAGAAAGCAATAAAGCAAAAAGCATTTCCTACAGGTAGCCATTAAATCATTCAACACGCAGGTCTCCTGAGACTGGCAAGGTTCCTCTTTCCTTTCCAGAATGGACTTTTACTAACCATTTCTCATCTAATGCTCAGTGTCTTCACCTGACTCTCCTAGGACTTTTACCCAGACTTGCTCCAGCATGACAGCACCACAGCTCTTTCTGAGATGGACTTTGGCCCATGCATAACTTTCAAAGAATTTTTCAATGGGTCCCCAATGACGCCAGCCAAGGGCTCTGTTTTGCTCGTGATAATGTGCTAATGCGCCGAGACCTGGCATAAATTTTCTCTATGCATCGTCATTTGTCAAAGTCACAACATGGGGTTGGGGTGTGGGGGGGAAATCTTGGCTTTAGTTTTGTTTTCTCTCCCAGGTGACTTCCCCCTCCCCCACGCTCTGTCTCTTAATCTCTAAAACATCTGATTATACAGAGAGGGTACATAAGAAAAATAAAGGCTTTAGTTTTTCCCTTCTGTCTCTCTCTCTGTGTGTATGTCTGTTTGTTCTTAACATTTTTATAATGGAAAATAAGAGTTCATTAAGGGAGCCTTCACCACATTTTGGGTAGGAAAATGCTTCATAAAATTTGGTGAACTGGCACTCATTCCAAGTTAAGCCATCATTTGGGCCGATATTAGATAGAAAAACATGGTCATATTTGAAGTGGGTCCAACGGTTGGTGTGATTTGTTTTCAATCATCTCTGCAGGAACAGTCTAAGAGCGCACATCAAAATGTTCACTAAGGCTGGTTAAAAACAAGAGTGGGGAAGAAATCATATAACCGTTTTCAATGTATTTTGCCTTTGAATTTTCTTATTTAAACTTCTTCCAAATTGAAAATTTTGAAATTTGAAAAATTTCAACTACCTCTGGAAATGATTGACAACATGTATAGGTTTGTTTTTTCTCAGTATTTTCAATTTGCCCTGTCCCTCTGCCCCATCTGACACCCCGCCCCACAACAAACACACACCACCACCAAATTTTAAATGTCTAATGTTCAATGATATCCAGTGATATCTATCAGCCTTCTCCAAATCCCTTCTGCAAGGAAGGGGAAAGAGGGTATTTGCAGCATAGATCATCTTTTTGCAACCTGGGATGGGAATCTCAACCATTTTTTCACACATCGGACACTGGACTCCTCAACCCAAGCCTGGTTTCTTCTTTCTATTAAATGCAGTGCAACCTCAAATGAGCAAGACAAAATTGCTTGCATAATGGAGGTGCCCTTCCAATAGAGGTAGAGCACACTGGGCCAGATTTTCGGGCTCCTCCTCTCTTATTCATTCTCCCAAATTTTGTGTGCATTTGCCGTGATTGCATGCACACTTATAATTGTGCATACGAATTACCCGTGTATGGGCCAGAATCTCAACTGTTCAGAATCAGCATAGCTTCCCTGAAGTTAATACTGTAGGTCTCTGCCAATGTACACAATCTGAAGATCTGTCCCTATATGTCCTTGTCGGCATTTGTGCCAGTGTGTTCAGTCACGTCAAAGATATGAAATTTATCTGCACGCGGAGCTATATAAATCTAGGCTAATATATTTGTGGATAGGCTCTTAAGGGGGACGGTTGCCTAAGAGAAGTATCTTGTACTGATTTCATTGTGGTTACAAAAAAAGAAAAGAGAGTACATTTCTTGGGCATCTTAATCTTTGGAGTATAGTTGCAATAGTTATAACCGATCTACCACTGGTTTAGAGGGAGATTTTACTTTCTATGTTAAAACATATTCTCACACATGCACATCACTGATCCAGAGGAAGGACTTACATGCAGTGGATGACATTATCTAATGAACAAATCTTTTAACCTCTTTGTATGTCAGTTTACTCACTAGTACATGAGAACCAGAGACTGATGTGTGCTGAATTTTAGATCATATTCTCTCACTGACACAGTATTCTTACAACCATAGATAGGTAAGCAGATAGATGGATATGAAAGAAAATAATGTTTTTTAATATGTTATAGGTTAAGTTACTTATATATTTCATTTGGAAGAAGCATGAAATTAGTTTCTGAAGCTTTGTTTTTCTTTAATAAACAGCATAGGCTAGATCCTCAGCTAGTGTCAAATGATGCAAACTGATATAAATTGATGTAAAAAGTGATGCAAAATTGTTGTTAATTGATGCATTGAAGTCAGTGGAGTTGTATCAGTGTTGTCCAAATATAATATCCAACTATTACTCAAGTATTATTATATGCATTTGTTGAAAACCCAGGGTCCAATTCTGCAACCCCTTTCTGTACAATCAGTCTCCCACGGGGACTAGCTTTTGCCCCCCTAGTCATGTTGAGTAGCACTCATTCACACGAGCAGCACAGTTGCCAACTTTCATGCGGTAAATCTGCACCCCGACTTTCACAATAAACCAAAAATCAAGCTAATCCTATTTAAAAACAAGGCCAGAACAAGCCAAGAACCCCAACACTCTATGTGACTAGATCTCCCTGGTGTGCCATCTGGGATTGTGGTGGGCTTGCTGTGCACCTCTGACTCTCTCCCTGCCTGGCCCTTGCTTGCCCCCCTTGCCTCTGCTTGCTGGGAGCTGATCAAAAAAAAAAAAAAAAAAAGAAGAAGCAACAAACTACAAGCCAAACAAACAACAACAACAAGCCCAAAACTAGCCAACAAACAACTCACAAGCCAATTAAGCCAAAAACAAGCCCAATTTCTATGGTTTTTTTCATGGGTTTGGCATGTCCGACGAGCAGTGTCATTAAAAGCAATGGGATTATTCACATATGGCATATGGCATCCGATGAAGTGAGCTGTAGCTCACGAAAGCTTATGCTCTAATAAATTTGTTAGTCTCTAAGGTGCCACAAGTACTCCTTTTCTTTTTGCGAATACAGACTAACACGGCTGCTACTCTGAAACCTGTGATTCACATAAAGTGATATTCTACCACTGCTTCTTTGAATAGTACCTTACATTAATCACAATGAGACCAGTTGCAGAGCAAGGTACTACTCTACATGAGTACGGCAAGCAGAATCCAGCATGTAAAATCTTGCAGAATGGGGCTCCTAGTCTGTGACACATAAATTTCATTTAAACCATTAATGGATGGGCTTTGCAACATCTGCTGGGAAAAACTGGATTTCCATAATGACCGAGAGAAAGCACAGAACCTCAAAGTCAGCGAAACCAGGCATTTAAACTCTCCTTTGTTGCATTCTGTCATTTGATATGTAGCTGTTTTGCTTTTAAATATTATATTTAATGCCGATTGGTCTTTCTGCATTGAAGTGGCACAGTTCCTACTTTCAGCTGTTTAACAGGCACCAAAGCTTTATCTTCAATATATCCTAACAGGCTGTATCCTAAATCATGGCATGAAATCGAACACATTTCTGTGATTGTTCTCTGTGCGTGAGCCACATCAGTTTTACTGGCAACCCTCCCAACCTCTGGCATCCTTCCTCAGCAGCCTGAAGTCCAATTAGACTTCACCTCAGGTAACTCTTCAAAGGA
This sequence comes from Dermochelys coriacea, assembly GCF_009764565.3. Taxonomy (NCBI): domain Eukaryota; kingdom Metazoa; phylum Chordata; order Testudines; family Dermochelyidae; genus Dermochelys; species Dermochelys coriacea. The sequence continues at coordinate 5,264,796 of NC_050081.1, forward strand.
AAATTCTAATAAACTTAATGTGATGGGCGACATGTCAGAGGAAAAAAAAATCCAACACCATTAAGTCTGGTTTTAACCTGCAGTGGAAAACAAGCCATGGGGTATTTCCACAAGATATCTTGGAAACCATACAATGGATGGAGGGTAAATGGATGGGGGGGGGGAGTTCTTCGCCAGGTCTGCTTCTAACTGAATGTTCATGGGTTAGGTTTAGTGTTACATACCTCTGCTGACAATTTGCTACACTTGGTATCAGGAAGATTAAGGGGGAAATGTTAAGAGAGGTCCCTTACCTAAGCAGTAGGGCCACATGAGTCTGGAGGTTTTTTTGACAGTTTCCCTTTTCATCAGACCTCATTCTAAGATCATTTATGCCACTGTAAATCCCACTGACTTCAGTGGAGTTACTTCTGATTTATTGTGGCAGGAAGTGAGATCAGAATTCTAAAAAGGTACTTTCTTTATTTTCTCCTTCCAGGATCTTTGTCATGGAGAATGACAATCCAGGCTAGCTCTCCAGTCCAGCAGAGTTGTGCTCAATACAGGACCAGAGGGACTGGAAAGGAGCAAAGATTGCTTTAACCCACCTGATTCTGGGGCTGGAAGTTTACTGGGCTGGTCTCTGACATCAGTTAGAGCCACCTCTGGGTGGTTCTAACTTAAGTCCAAATGCCCACAGCCCTATTCCAGCATCCAGGGATCATGAGGGCGCAGAGACATCTCATAAAAACACTGCACCAAATACAAGGTGTGGGAGAGAGAGGTTTCTTTGCCACTCAAAAATCCTTGTATGCAAGAGGAGTCCTCAGGGGACCAGATGTCTGCCAGTTCAATGGATGCTTTGCACTGTTGGAATGGTGCAAAGCAGTTGGTGTGGAGCCAACTATTGAGCCCAAAGAGTTCGATACTCCTCTTGGTCACATCAGTGTACATCAAGAGTCATTGATGGTAATAGGAATTACTCCAGTGTAAAATTAAAATAAACTGGATCTGAAACAGGCCCAGTGTAATGACCATTTAACTAGCTCTTAATTTCATATAAATAGAGATGAAAAGAAATAATTAAACTGGAATTACCCTTAGGAAATTCACACCTCTGATACCTGATAAAAGCACACATTTATATATATATATATATATTAAGAGATTCATTTACTCAAACCAATTACATTAATGTACATAATTACATGTTTATACAACACATTACATTCAATTTTTCTTACAACATATTAGATTTCATGTCAGTTACCACTTCTGAAAAATGCAGTTAGTTTAAAAAAATCCTAGTTTTAATAGTTAAAGCTAATTGTAGTAATGTACATCATTATATTAATTAATGTATTTATTATTTAGCACAGATTCTGTTTGATGTAATACAAAATAAATAGTTTTACAGTACTTCAGCAGGAAAGGCTGCAAACTCAGGAACCTTTCTAGAGATATATCCTTTTTAATATGGTTGTCAATAAAGATACTGTCTGATATTTCTGGGTAAATACAGCATAATAAGCTGTTACCCACACTGTGGTTCATTATTTCAGTTCATAGTTGGCCCCTCTGTGTAACTTTTCTTCACAAACTCATATGGAGTTGAGTTAATGATATTTAATGTACCAAAGAGATCCACACTTCAGATTTAAGAGTTCTAAGATTAAGAAGAAATTGTCTAAAACATAATGGATCAAAATTTTGAAAGTGAATCTTAGAAGCAATTGCTAAATCTGTTTTCTCTTTACTTGAGCTGGTCCTTTTTGTTCTAATTAGGGAATTTTGATAAAACTTTGACATTTGAAAAAAAATCAGGAAAAATGTGATAAAATGTTCACAATTTTTAAACCTGTTTAGAGCAATTATAGAGGTAGTCAAAATTTCTTCCAAAAAATGTTAAAGTTTAAAAAAAAAGGGAAAATGGTAATTAACATTCTTGTGAACTTTCCCTTCCCTCTCCCCCCGCAAACCAAATCTTGTATTTAGTGCTGCTTTATAACATTTAGAATCAGATTTCCAGTTGCTAATATTTGTGATTACAAGTTCAGAATATTCTGCAACATTCACGTAAGCACCATTGATTTCAGCTGGGCCTACTCACTTGCTTAAAGTTAAGCACGTGCTTGAGTGCTTTGCTGAATCAGAGCCTATATGAAGATTCCCACTAGTATAACTTATTCAGTACAGAGTAGCAGCCGTGTTAGTCTGTATTCGCAAAAAAGAAAAGGAGTACTTGTGGCACCTTAGAGACTAACAAATTTATTTGAGCATAAGCTTTCATGAGCTATAGCTCACTTCATCGGATGCATTCGGTGTATTTTCCACCGAATGCAGCCGATGAAGTGAGCTGTAGCTCACGAAAGTTTATGCTCAAATAAATTTGTTAGTCTCTAAGGTGCCACAAGTACTCCTTTTCTTTTGTTCAGTACAATATCCACAGAAAAAAAGATACATAAGGGACATGATAGAAGCAATTCAAAAAATGAATTAACACTCATGAATAATTGTTTGCAATACTCTCTCAGCTCTCATGTCATTTGTTAGGAACTAGGGTGACCAGATGTCCCGATTTTATAGAGACAGTCCTGATTTTGGGGGCTTTTTCTTATATAGGCACTATTACCCTTCACTTTTGTCCTGATTTTTCATACTTCCCCTCTGGTCACCCTATTAGGAACCAGACACATGAGCCATAATATTCAAAAGGTTTTAGTGATTGTGGGTACCTCAATTTTCAGATGCACAGCTGGAGACATCTTTAAAGGCCCTGAGTGTCAGAAAATTCTGAGGAACCATCTTATGAAAATCAGGGCCCTTTCAGGAGTCTCAAGTGGGATACTCCAAAATTGGGACCATCAAAATCATTATTTTGACAATCTGGGCCAATATCAATAAAAATCTTTCTCCCTGATCAATGGGAAATGAATAAATTAGCACAAGGTGGTGCTGATTTATTCATTTCCCATTGACCAGGGAGAAAGGTAATTTGATATATTCCTTGACTGTGCATTTCAACATCTTGGAGAACGTTGGTTTAAGAAAGAAAGAAAGAAAGAAAGAAAGAAAGAAAGAAAGAAAGAAAGAAAGAAAGAAAGAAAGAAAGAAAGAAAGAAAGAAAGAAAGAAAGAAATTGGTTACATTATATTTAGATTTGGAAGAATTTGTTTTTATTAACATAATTTTCAATTCTAGTTTTTAAGCTTTTTTATTTTTATCAATTTAAAATTTCACAGATATTATGGGGGATAGATAATGAGGTGGCCAGACAATAATTATTTAATGACAGGAGATGCTGAGATTCAATTAAGGAAAGGTTTACAGCTGTTAAAATACAAATTGTCAACATTATGTGTCAGAATATACAAAGTAAATATATGTAAATCAAAATCTAATAAATTCTCAAGTAGCATTTTTCTTACTTTTCCTATCTGTAAACGTCTATTATTGATGGAAATACATTTTTTTAATGGTAAATGTTGATTTCACGGTACACATACAAACCAACATCTACCGATAAAAATCTAATCCTTCCAAGCTTAATTATACAGTAATTTCCCAAGGCATCAATGATTCCAGACATCCATTTTTGACAAGAAAACAAAATTACCACACAGTTTCTAACATCAATAGTCACCTTTCCTCATGCATAAAGCATATGAGCACATTTTTAGCCAAAGGTATTTGAACAACTGAAAATGGGAAGGAAGAAACATAGACATGTTTTAACTTTCTGACAAACCGTCTTGATGAACGGATTCCCAGCACCAGTCAAAGGGTGAGGACAGAAAAATGGTTCCCAGTGGTGCAGACTGAGATCTCCTCGAATAACAGAATGAGTGAGCAAATCAAGGGAACCACAACTTTCCTACTGTGTGGAGAGACCACAAATAATGGAAGATAAACAGATACAAGAAGGAACTATTTGTTTTCCATACACATTTAGTTTGTCAGACATCAATATATTTACAGTTTGGCCTCTTATATCTTCACTAGTATAAGCTTATTTTCTTCCTTAAGAAGCTTGAACTTGGATTTTGCATCTCAGTCCAGTTTGTAGTGGGTTTTGGCTTTGTTTGAGAGGGGGTTAAAATGAATGTTTGTAAATCAAGCTGTATTCATATAAATCATCTCTATATGGGGGTTTGCCCCAGTGTAGCAACACCAGAGACTAAAATCCCAATGCAGGCAAGCACATTTGTGCTAATTTCACAACACAAACATAACTGGGAACATTATTCAGTAGTTTTTAATATTTTAAAACTAAATAAATTAAAATAACAACAAAGGCACCTATCCAAAGCTCTAAGCACCCTACCATCATTAGAAACACAATAAATTCCCAGCAGCATTAAAGTAGTTATTTCACAGGAACTCAGCCAAACAGCCAGATACCTACAGAACCTCCTTTGGTGTAGTACATTGAGGTCCTATTTCCTTAAAAACAGAAGCATATATGAGGTACCATGCTGGAAGAGACCAGCTGCCCATATATTTCATTATCATGTCTGTGGCAATCATTTAGGCTGGAAGCTTTAATAACATGAGGTGTTGAGTACACGCGTAACCCAATGATCAACGTCTGCTATGTATCCCCCTCAGTGCCCATTCCACAGATGATGAAAGTCTGTTACAGGCCCAAGCTTCAAAGCCTGGTTCTTTAGCAGAAGCTGCAAAAACTCATGCTATTAGCTCTGGAGGTCCTCACTTCAACCCCCTGTGTCAGCCATGATAGCTGCTGACACATATGTGACAGGAAACCTACCTCCACAGATGACCCTAAGTGCCTCTGCAGTATGCCATTTGTGGACACATTCCTTCTTTTAAGTGCTCTAATAAAAGTTATATTAGAATTGGAAAAAGTACAGAGAAGGGCAACAAAAATGACTTGAGGTTTGGAGCAGCTTCCATATGAGGAGATATTAAAAAGAGTAGGACTTTTCATCTCGGAAAAGAGACGTCTAAGAGGCACAATGATAGAGGTCTATAAAATGGTGAATGATGTGGAGAAAGTGAATAAGGAAGTGTTATTTAGTCCTTCACATAACACAAGAACCAGGGGATACCCAATTAAATTAATAGGCAGCAGGTTTAAAACAAACAAAAGGAAGTACTTCTTCATACAACGCACAGTCAACCTGTGGAACTCATTGCCAGGGAATGTTATGAAAGCCAAAACAATAACAGGGTTCAAAAAAGAATTAGATAAATTCATGGAGGACAGATTTATTAATGGCTATTAACCATAATAGTCAGGAATGCAACTCCCATGCTCTGAGTGTCCCTAGCCTCTGCTTGCCAGAAGCTGGGAGTGGATGAAAGGGGATGGATCACTCAGTGATTGACTGTTCTGTTCATTCTCTCTGAAATATCTGGTATTAGCATATCAGAAGACAGGATTCTGGGCTAGATGGACCATTGGTCTGACCCACTGTGGCCATTTTTATGTTTTTATGTGCTGACAGAACTCTGTGTTTAACATGATTTCCTGGCACATCAACACAACTCATGGAGTTCCTTATTTGTGGGAAATTATAGGTTCCCCTCTTTTCTGTTTACCAGGAAACACCCAAAGATGACCCTAAATGCCTCTGCAGAGTGTCACTTGTGGACACATTCCTTCTTCTCTCTCTACCCCCACACAGCTGTTCTGGCAGAGCCCTTGGTTTAAGTGATGGGGAGTACAATGAATCATGGGCCCCATAGGGGGCAGCAAGTGGGAAAATTTCAACCAATTAGCTTTCCAGGGCTCACCAGACTTAACTGACTCGGTCCAGCATGAAACCTGTGATGCTTTCTTGGGGGAGGGCAGATTCTTTCTTGGCATTTTTTTTCAGTTCTCGGCTGGGGTTATGGAGAAAAAAAATATATATCTAGTGTATCTGTGCTGTAACAGTAAGTACCTGCCTTGAGAAAGGTAAGTGCTAATACAATAGAAAATATATCCAATCAGATGACAAATCATGTGACCTAGAAAGGGAAAAGACATCTATCTTTGGTATTTATATGGCACCCATCTTCATAATATCTGAGCACCTCACAATCTTTAATGTGTTTAGCCTCACCACACCCCTGTGAGGTAGGGAAGTGCCATTATCTTCATTTTGCATATATCCTCTTCTTAGGCACAGAGACATAAAGTGATTTGTAGCTGACAAGGGAATTGAACCTGCATCTCCCAGTTCCCAGCACAACCCTCAGGTAACCCTTCCTTTCTTGCATGCATACAGCATGCATATATTGTATACAAATATGATATTTACAGGAAAATCAACCTTAGGTACTGGAGATATATACATATCAGCCTGAGTAAAGCCACTTAAATATTAGTTCGTAAAAGTCTCTAAACAGTTAGTAAATCTTGAGCTAGTCTTCAACTCATGTTCCTGAGATAAGAAAGAAAGAAAGAAAGAAAGAAAGAAAGAAAGAAAGAAAGAAAGAAAGAAAGAAGCAATCCTTTTATGCCTCCAGTCACACATATGGTAGGTCTATTTCTTTCAGCAGATGTGAATAAAAATAGATATATTTACAATTATAGTTGGATACAGAATTGAGGATAAACCAACAGAGCAGCCGTTTTCATCAATGCTAATGCCATAATAGTCTGGATTATGCAGTGTGTTCTTGCTGTAATAACATTCGTTTGCTGTCAGCGCTCCTGTGTAAAAACAAATTAGCTGGATGATTAATGAATATCAAAACCAGCATGTGGATACTCCTCTGTGATGCTTCAACCCAGTGTGAAATGGGCTGCCATGAGAGCTGTCTGTACTGTCTGGACATAACTATGTCTCTTCTGCAGATGCCGGGATGGAGAAAGGGGCTTTCTAGCCACATTGTCTTTTACTGCTATTTTTATATGGCATCACATCTTTTTTTTCCCTTTAAACAAGGTGTGTCAAAACACATGGTTCTACCTGGGCTCCGATCTTGGCATTGGAATCTAGTGGGCATATTCTTGTGCCCCCATTCAGGCCTATTGCCCTCAATGGACTCCAGACAAGCATAAAAGTCCACTCCTGTGCATCCAATTACAATCCCTCAGGAGCAGTATTGTGGCAACAGGCACTATAGAAAACAGGCAGGCAGACATCTAGGCAGGGTTTCTCAAATTTCATTGCACCACGACCCCCTTCTGACAACAAAAATTACTACACAACCCCGGGAAGGGGGACCGAAGCTCAAGCCTCACCGCCCTGAGTAGAGGGGCCAAATCTCAAGCCTGCTGCCCTCGGGGGGAGGGGAGGGAAGCGCCAAAGTTTGAGGGCTTCAGCCCTGGATGGTGGGGCTTGGACCTAGACTTGCTGGAGTTCAAGACTGAAGCCAAACACCAGCCCTGGCGACCCCATTAAAATGCCAGAGATTGATTCTGTCAATAAAAACAGTATGGAGCCAGTCTCTTGTCTTTTCTCAGAAAGGAACATGGTCCAGTGATCAGGGACCTAGTCTAGGACTAGGACATGCAAATTCAGTTCCATACTCTACCACAGACTTCCTGTGTGACCTTTGGCATGTCACTTAATCTCTCTGTGCCTCAGTTCCCCACACATAAAATGGTGATAATAGCACTGCTTTGCCTCACAGGGTGTTATGAGGATAAGTATTTTAAAGACTGAGATGTGCTCTGGTCTTATGATGATGGGATCCATGTAAGCACCTGAGAGAGTTTCAGTAGTCTAAATCCAGACAAACTCCCTTCACTTTGCTGGAACTAATTTGGGTTTTATGTCAATGCAAGTGAAATAAAAATCTATCATAGGACAGAATATTTTAAGTAGTTAGAAAAGTAGACGGAGTGTATGTATTCCCTGGTTCTAGTCCTAGCTCTCTCACTGACTTCCTCTGTAACCTAGTAAGTCACTTAACTTCTTTACGCACTAGTTTAAAAACACCTACTGACTTCATAGCATTGTTATGGGACCTAATTAATGGTGCTTATGGAACAGTATAGAAGAGCAAACTATTTGAATAAATTATTACAATGGTGATATTTTAATGTAGTATATGTGGGATGACTTAATCAATGAAGAAAACAAAATCTGTGCTTCTAATTAGAAAAAAATGTCCTAATTTCCAGGACACGTTCAATAGCTGAATAGATAAGAACATAAAAATGGCCTTACTGGGTCAGAGTTGTGGTCCACCTAGCCCAGTACCCAGTCTTCTGAAAGTGGCTGGTGCCAGATGCTTCAGAGGGAGTGAACAGAAACAGTAATTTATTGAGTGATCCATTCCATGTTGTCCAGTCCCAGCCTCTAGTAGTCAGAGGTTTAGGGGCATCTAAAGCATGGGGTTGCTTCACTGAGCATCTTGATGAATAGCCATAAAAGAACCTATCCTCCATGAACTTATCTAATTCTTTTTTGAACCTTCTGGCTTTCACAACATCCCCTGGCAACGAGTTCTACAGGTTGATTGTGTGTTTTGTGAAGAAATACTTCCTTGTTTGTTTTAAACCTGCTGCCAATTAATTTCATTGGGTGACCCCTGGTTCTTGTGTTATGTGAAGGACTAAATAACACTTCTTTATTCACTTTCTCCACACCATTCATTATTTTTATAGATGTCTATCATATCCCCTCTTAGTCATCTCTTTTCCACACTGAAAAATCCCAGTCTTTTAAATCTCTCCTCATAGGGAAGCTATTCCTTACCCCTAATCAGTGTTGTTGCCCTTCTCTGTACTTTTTCCAATTGAAATATATCTTTTTGGAGATGAAGCAACTAGAACAACACATAGTATTCAAGGTGTGGGTGCACCATGGATTTATATAGAGGCATTATGATAGTTTCTGTCTTATTATCTATGGTTCCTAACATTCTGTTAGCTTTTTGTTGTCGTTTTTTTTTACTCTCTTTACATATTGAGCAGATGTTTTCAGAGAACTATCACAATGATTCTAAGACATCTTGCTTGAGTGGTAACAGCTAATTTAGACCCCATCATTTTGTATGTGTAGTTGGGATTATGTTTTCCAGTGTGCTGTGCATTTATCAACTTTATAAATCATTGTAGTCTGCTTTGGACTTAACTCTCTTCTTCAGTAATATTGTATCATCTGCAAACTTTGCTACCTCACTGTGTACCCCTTTTTTCAGGTCACTCATGAATATGTTGAACAGCACAGGTCCCAGTACAGATCCATCCATGACCCGACTATTTTCCTCTCTCTACGGTGAAAACTGACCATTTATTCCCACTCTTTGTTTCCTATCCTTTAACCTGTTATTGATCCATGAGAGGACCTTCCTTCTATTCCCATGACTGCTTACTTTGCTCAAGAGCCTTTGGTGAGGGACCTTGTCAAAGGCTTTCTGAAAGTCCATGTACACGATGTCCACTGGATCACCTTTGTCCACATATTTTTGGTACCCCGAAAGAATTCTAATTGATTGGTGAGGCACGATTTCCCTTTACAAAATCCGTCTTGACTCTTGTCCAACATATCTTGTTCATCTATGTGCCTGATAACTCTGTTCTTTTGCTATAGTTTCAATCAATTTGCCATGTATTTAAATTACGCTTACCAGCCTGTAATTGCCAAGATCACCTCTGAAGCCTTACCTGGTGCAGAGGCTGATTTAAGCAATAGGTTACATACCACAGTTAATAGTTCTGCAATGCCATATCTGAGTTCTTTTGGAACTCTTGGGTGAATATCATCTTATCCTGGTGACTTATTACTATTTAATTTATCAGTTTGAGGTGTCAGTAGAGGAGGCTATGGAACAATAAGGGCAGGTCTTCAGATTCGTCACCTAAAAAGAATGGCTCAGGTGTGGGAATCTCCCTCATATCCTCTGCAGTGAAGACCAAGACAAAGATTTCATTTAGCTTCTCCACAATGGCCTTGTCTTTCTTTAGTGTTCCTTTAGCATCTTGATCGTCCAGAGGCTCCACTGATTGTTTGGCAGGCTTCCTGCTTCTGATGTATTTAAAAAAATGTTTACTATTAGTTTTTGTGCCTTTTGCTAGTTGCTCTTCAAATTCTTTTTTGACCTGCCTAATTATACTTTTACACATAACTTGTGACAATTTCCTTTCCCTTCTCTTCAGCAGGATTTTACTTCCAATTTTTAAAGGATGTTTTTGTGTCTAACCACCTCGTTCACTCTGTTGGTTAGCCATGGTTATATTTTTTTTAATGTCAGGTATACATATAGTTTGACCCTCTATTATGGTGTTTTTAAAAAGTTTCCAGGCAGTTTGCGGGTATTTCACTCTTGTGACTGTTCCTTTTAATTTCTATTTAACCAGCCTCCTCATTTTTTGTTTAGTTCCCTTTTTTGAAGGTAAATGTTACTGTGATGAGGTTATTTTTTATTTCCCCCCCCCAAAGATGTTAAACTTAATTACATTATGGTCACTATTAGTAAGTGGTTCAACTATATTGACCTTTTGGATCAGATCCTGAATGTCAGTTAGGACTAAATCAAGAATTGCCTCACCCCTTGCAGGTTTCAGGACTGTCTGGTCCATGAAGAAATCATTGATGGTGTCCAGAAATTTTATCTTTGCATCCTTTTGTGTCTCTTGTGTTAGTGGGAGCTTGGGAGAAACCAGCATGTTTGTGCTGAAATTTCAGTAGTGTCATATAGTGCACATGAATAAGACCAATGTGTGTTGTCTTTATTAATGAAATTCCCCTACAAAGCTTACAGCCAAGAAGAAAGAAAGCAGGTGTGTGTTCTGTTGTTCTTTTGACGCGTTTTTCCCCCTTTATTGTATTTTCTTTTTTAAACATCTACCTTTTTTACTACTTCCTAGATCACATACCTGAACGGAATCAGAGCGAAATCTGACCACAGAGAACTGGCATCTGTCATCAAAATATACCTCCAGAGATCTTGTGTTTGTTTTTCTTACTGTACATATGTGGTCTGCAGCATTGTGGGTACTTTTTAACCTTTTTGTGTGAAACATCCACCTCTCTGTTTCATGAGTGCTTTAGATGGTTCTGTGCAATGCCATCCAGTCATACACAAGTTATAAACGTAGTGTGTTTCATTTTCCTGTAGCACTAGATTTAGACTTCTCACATACGGTAAATGAAGCAAAAGAAATACACGTAAATGCCAGCTGATTGCATTTCTCAGTTAAGGAAATGCTTTTATTTTTACCTTAGAGAATATCTTCACCATTGAAATCTTACACATGTTTATATTGGTATAAAAATGGTTTCCAGTATGTATATTCACGAATAAGGCATACTCATGTGAATAAAGATTGCAGGATCTGGCCCATGAGACCTCAAATAATTAAAATGGAAAGAAATTAGAAAACTGTCTTTGCTTTTCACCAAGGTTTGCTGTTTGTTTACTTTTTTTACGCTCACCCACACTGGCTTGATTCACTTTTATATAATCATTTTCATTCACAGGTTCTCCTGCACTAGCTCATTCTTACTGTCTGTCATTTTAGAATGTTCCAGAGGAATGCTTTATATTAAAAAAAAAACAAAAAAATATTCTTTTCACAGACATTAAAAAAGGATGGTTTCTAATTATAAGCTTGTAAAACCCTTTTAATGTTATTATATTACTAGTTTCCAGTAGCACTCACAATGTGTTAGGTGCTGTACAAACATAAAGGAAAGCATGGCCACTGCCCCAATGGGTTTACACTCTCTTTTTAACAAAGCCTAAATTTCAAGTTTTAAAACTATTTGTGTGTCCCTTTAAACCTGGGGACTAACATTGTTTGATTCTGGTTCTAACAATTAAGACTATAGCACAGCAATGGGATAGACTAACTTCCCCTCTGAAGTGCTAGTTCGAATTTGGTTTAAGTCGATAGTGTCAAGCAGTCATTACTGGACCAGAGGCACAACTGGTGTAAATCAGCATAGGTCCACTGAAGTCAAATGAGTTATGCTGATTTACACCAGCAGAAGATTTGGCTCATTAAATTTGGAAGGCTTCTCAGTGGCCTATTTGAAAGGAGCTGATGGTTTCTATCCTGGTCCTAATATACAATGATCTACATTTCTGTTGGCACTAATTGGCAACCCAGTAAAGAGGTCTACTGAATGGGCTACATAGATTGAAATACCTCCCCATCTCTGGAAAAGGCCTTTCCAGTTCAAGGTTGAGATATACTCATGCTCAGGGCAAGGGAAGTGTTTATTGTTGCTATCCCTACTGTACTTATTCTGTGGCTACACAGAGGACTTCAGTTTCAGAGACTGTCAGCCTGAGAACCATTCACTACCTTAAAATTTACTCTGAAAAATAAAGCTAGTAGGATATATTCTATTTCACACGACTGTTGCAATAAAAATGAAAAGAACATATCTGACTGAGTGCTTCTTCCTTTTCGGTACATGTGTGTTCGTTTTGTTTTTAGTTACGACAGCCGCAGCAGCGGTCAGAGGCAATGACAAAATAATGAAGAGAAATCAATTTGAGTCGTGCCGATGGGCAGACAACCAGGCTTGTTGGGAACAGAGTGGGAATTTGAGAAATCTCAAGGCATTGAAAAATTTGTTTTCCATCCCTTTTCCTGCAAAATGCCGTTTTACTCTGAACGTCTGCTCCAGGATCTCAACTGCGTGCCATAGTCCTGCCTCAAGCAGAGGCTCCGGATTGGCTTTGCACAAATTTGTTATAAGACATGCAGATTGTGCTTTTGCCTTCTGATTGCCATTGGTGAGCATTAATCTAAATTTCCCCTTTAAGGAACATCAGCCAGAAGTGTCTTGTGCTTCAGGTTTTTAGCATTTATGGGGTTAATATTTGTGTGCATATGTGTGTGTGTGTGTGTGTGTGTGTGTATGTGTGGAGAGAGAAGTAGTTATATAATATAAAAAGGCTCTTTCTCATATCCCCACAGTGTGCAACAGGACTCCACATATAGCACACCAAAAAAATAAAAAAATAAAAAGTCCAAACGCTGCCAAAATCTACATTTTCATTTGGCGAACTAGTTAAATCTATTCATAATCTGGTGCCTGAATCAAGTTTCAGACCAGACTAGACTGACTTGGCTCCTGGTTTTTGTTGCTCAACCTGTCTCTGACTGAATTTAGCTATGATGTTACATCTTTAGCTGTAGAAATTTCTAATAATGGTAGCCTGTTTTCTTTTGCCACTGGAGGCTATATAGCCCAAGCTCCAGCATTTCCGTGTTGAGGTCCAATTGGAGCCAGTTTTGAACTTTTTTTTTTAAAGAAGCCCTCCTTGTTGATTTTGACTGTTTTCTTTCTTACTTACTTTCTTTTGTTTAATGTTCACTCTAACGGCTTTTCAGAAAGCAGTATTAAACAGAAAATGCATAGAAAAAATGACCAGTGTCAAAAATACACAAGTGATGAGGCCCTGGTGAACTTTTTCAACACAGTATTAAAAAGTCACCAGCTTCAATGTTTGCTTCATGATGAGGAATGCCCTTCCTACCCTGGTGCTGCAAGTTAGGGGTACCGTTGTGATGGTTGTGGCATCATCTGTTGGTTAGGAGATTGTAGTATAGAATTCCTTTTGGGTAGTGGGGAAATGAAGCAGAGCTGAAAACTAAGAAACTCATCTCCAGGCACAAAACATAGGCCCTCCACTAAGAATAACTAAACTATGAAACCTGGCAAAAAGAAAAGGAGGACTTGTGGCACCTTAGAGACGAACAAATTTATTTGAGCATAAGCTTTCGTGAGCTACAGCTCACTTCATCGCATCCGATGAAGTGAGCTGTAGCTCACGAAAGCTTATGCTCAAATAAATTTGTTCGTCTCTAAGGTGCCACAAGTCCTCCTTTTCTTTTTGCGGATACAGACTAACACGGCTGCTACTCTGAAACCAATGAATATGGGCAATCTGCACCCTTAAGGTAGTCAAAACCTAGGTTTAGGATCACATCTGTATACCTCCAGCAACACACAGTTCACATTCCCTCCATAGCTCTCTCCTGGCAATTGAATATAATAGTTTGAAATGACGAAGGATACACAATAAAAGATAAACATTTAATGGATGGAAAGAAATATGAAATTTGGGGCCAGTGAGAGTCACTGGAACAATGTCAATTAATACCATCTGAGGATCTGACCCCAAAATGAAACATCTTGTTGATAGTCTTTTCACAAAGCCCAGAAAGTGCTTGATTAAAGCTTTAATTCAGGAATGAGAGACATAAGGGGGATACACACTGCCAGTTGCTAAAGTTGTAATGTAGTTAGAGAATCCTGCATACATGTAGTATAAGCCCTTGGGGGCAACTCTAATATCATGGAACCATCTCATCCTGGCTCCTTTCTGAGACTTTGGAAGATCTACAGCTGAAACTTCCCACAGAGAATCCATTCCAGGTTTTATATAAGACCCAGCATATGCTGAGACAAGATTTTTTTTTTCTTTTATATAGTTCTAGGAAGGCCACAAGAACTGTTGGGTATAGCAACAGCTCTGGGTACAGAATTAAAGAACATGAACCACATTCTTATCTTAATTTCACTGATGTAAATACAAAGTAACTCTATTGGCTTTTGTAGAGTTACACAAATTTACACTGGTGTAACCCAGAAAGGAATTTGGTCCATGAAGTGTATGATGTAGCCAGATGACTCTCAGCAGTCCAGGAAGGAGTGTAATGTAGAATATGGGAATCTAAAAGAAATAGAAGAAAGAATTTTTCCCCCAGGTAAAGTCATATATTTCATTTGTTTGGCAAACCAGGTAATGAGAATGGATTTGGGCAATGTGACCATATAGGTTGACTTTACAGAATTTTATCACGGAAATCTCTCTCCAGCTTTTTTGTTTGTTGGTTCCTTATGAGATTTTATAGCTGTGCACCTTAGAATAGAATATATAGAATACCAGGGTTGGAAGGGACCTCATGAGGTCATCTAGACCAACCCCCTGCTTAAAGCAGGACCAGTCCCCAACCTTGGCACATCTGATGGTCTACCCCAAAATCCAGGTTGTAGGAAGGGCAACGTGATGGTGTGAAGCCAGTTTCTAATGGTGAAAAACACCGATTACAATGAATCAAAGAAATCACCCTGAGGCAAAGAGCCAATAGGAACAAGGCAATATTGGAGTAGGGATACTTTATTGATATCCAAGCAGCAGGAATGGCACAAATCGTGTGGATTGATGCCATTTGTCCATAGAGGGATTTGGGGAAGGGAAGCAAAATGAATTTAAACAACACCCCCCAAATCAAGAGGGCTACATAATTTGAATATGCCAACAAACATTTAAGAAGGGCCGGAAAGGGCCCTGGCGTTTTTTCAGAAGGTACAGAAGACCACAAGCTCTCACTGGAGGAATCCTTCCTCAGTCTCTGGACTGTAGCATGACAAGAGGAAGTGGAGAAAAAAGAATCAAGGTTTCAGAAAGACCTAATTATGTGTGACACTAGGGGCAAGTCTACTCTACAGTACTACACTGATGCGCTGGTGAAGACATGCTATGCCGATAGGAGAGTAATTAAGTAATTAAGCTCCTGTCAGCTTAATTACTTAACCTTAGTGAGAAGCAGAAGCTATGTCAGCGGGAGAGTGTCTGCTGATGCCATAGCACCAGTGCGGACTGCATGAAACTTGCATCGCTTGGGGTGGGGAGGGTTTTTCACACCCTGAGCGACGTAAGTTATATCAACTGAGGCTGTAGTGTAGAACTGCCTAAAGGCTCGGGAACACGTGCTGGAGCAGCGTGTGACTCTGCAAACACAGGTCTCTTGGCATGTAACACTGGTCACTTCGCACACTCAGTAAAGATCTTTATTCTACAGCTCTGCCTGCTTGCTGCATCACTTATTGCTAGCAAAACATCAATGCTACTGTGCTCTCTAGAGAATGGTAGGGACCTTTATACAAAGTAAGGTTCCCAGAAATATCATTTTTACAGAGGTCACAGGCTTTTTTTCACCCCATGCTTCTGACATGATGACCTAGAAGGGTCTTACTTGTTAAACCAGTTACCCTTGAATAATGGGTATTCCAATCTAACAGACCAAGTATCTATGGCTGTCTACTACATTACACTCCTCTGACCATGAACTCTACTTTGTAGACCAGCTGGCAAGAAAAAGAATTGGGGAAGACTTAAGAAACAGCCTCCTTCCTCCTGGAAGACCGAATGCCAAGTCTCCATGACACACCTTCCTCCCACTTGTTTGTGGGAGCCTTGAGGTTATTTCCCCAACTGGGGGTGCTTGAGGAACCATCCCACATGAAAGCAAGAAGCAGTGTGCCGCCAGCCCACAGGGCCTGTCTGCTCTCATGCTGTTGACACAACATGATGTTGATCAAGGGGACAAGGAGGGCACACAGTCCAAAGCTAATTTGGACTATTTAGAGCAAATGTAATCTAAATAAGAAGCCAGGATTTGGGTTTGGCTGGGGGTGCTCCATCTTGCCAACTTTGGGTGGGTTTGCATTAAACTGAGCTTTTTTTTTCTGCCCAACCCTAATCATTACTTTCTGGCATAGAAAATTAAGCTACCACACCTTTAATGAACTTAATTTCCTTATTCTGACAGAGTTCCTATTTCCAGTGATTCACTCTTTACTTCTTACACACTTCTTCTGTAAGGGTTAGTTGTTATTTTTTTTGCCAGACAGGTCTCAGTGGCCAAGCACTGGACTTAACCTTTTCCTTCCTCATTAGCTAGTTGAAACACGCTAAATAATAAAAGATAGCATTTTACAGAAGGGAGTCTGGCAACATTTTCAATCTGCAGGCACCGTAGTGAGGAAAGAACGTTCTCAGAGATCTCTCCCTCTTCTCAGACCCATAGATCCCAACTGCTTGGGTCTCCAAATATGTCACCCTGCAGACCACCAGAAAGCATACTGCAGAGCAATGAGGAACCACAGATCATTGTTGGAAATCTTTAAGGACACAGTTGCGTCCTGCTCTATAAAAGTGTAGGACAGAGGTTTCCCATTGAGTAAGGTACTATGCAGTGCAAATAACAGTGGCACAATCTGACTCCGAGAAATTGTCTCATTGGCCCCCACCCTCCCATTCATTGTCACATGCACCATCTGCCCCCCGTTCGTAATTACATCCGATTCGTGACATCTCTGCGGTGGCCATGGCAATTTGCTTATATGGGAAAGCAACATTAGATAAACATGCCAGCACCATGGGACCAGCTAGTTCTCTGCAGACCACTCATGATGTAAGCACCACAGTTTGGTAGCTTTTGTTCTTGGGTTTTCACAAAACACCACTGGGTCCTATCAGCGTATAAATCTGAGATCTCTCTATTGATGTTGTAGGGATTTAGGACCCAATTCTCCATGGTACCTGGTATAATTACCATAGATTTGAACACAAGGTGATGTTCAGCAGCTTGCAAGCACGTACCCTAAGCGTAAGCATCTCCACTGTTTAACCTGATTTTGGACAGTCTATTTCCACCATTTCCTCTTCTGTCCCCATAACTATTCTCTCTGTGAAAACCCACCATTTTTGGAAATCCTATCACAGGTCCCCTTGGAGGCACTGCCTCTGGAAATGCTTCTATCCAGCAAGGTGCAGCATGGTGCCAGTGTGAGCTGCCCTTCCTCTCCTATTGGTGCATTGTACAGGCTCTGTGTTCCAATTGTGAGGGGGCACTGCCCCCTGGTGGACAAAAGTTGAGGGGTGGGAACACTTTTATTGCTGTTGTGGTAGCCAGCTAAGGAGCATGTTTACAAATCGGTGCATGGGACGTACAGACCCAATAAATCCCATTCAGAAGTTACAGGGGATTTATTTGCAGCTGCTTTGAAAATTTGCCCCATAATTAGTCTGTACACATTCTGAAGACCTGAAACACACTTTGAATCAACGGTGTCTAATAGTCTGTGACTGCATTTTAAAGAACGCTTTCATTACAAGAACTCAAATTATTAAAAGTACAGTACATTGATATCAATTATGTATTTATGAAAAATTATCTTAACATAGGAATACTGTGTCATCTCTCTCTCTCTCTCTCTCTCTCTCTCTCACACACACACACACAGACACACACACACCCCTACCTACCTATCAAACTTCTGGAATTCTCTTAACATCTGGTACCTGACAGCAACACCTAGAAAGAGTAACTCTTGTCCCTTTATTAAATGGAAGAGTGAAAATTTGCATTAATGAGAACAAATCATACTGCTCAAGAAATCATTTCTAAAATACAGTATACATATTGATAGAACACACTTAGATGTCACTATATAGGAAAATTCAGAGATTTTTTTTATATGTCACTTTGACAGGCAAAGATATATGCACCTTTGACATGTCATGTCTTTGCTAGTTCTTCCTCAGATTTTCCATTCCTATTATACTGTCAATTGTTCTGTGAAATTATATTGGAATTTAGTAGATTATGGATAAACTATAAAACTGAGGGCCTGAAGATTAAATATCCTGTGGCCCTTAAAGGACTAATAAAAGTGGGCCAAACTGTGATATCCTTACTTACATTGAATACTATCATACACCATGAATAGTCCCTTTGAAATCAATGGGATTATTTGTGAATAAGGTACTCTTCAATATGAGCTGAGGGTTAGTATCAATGTCCTGGACGGACTCCAGTGTGAATAACATTTTATCTACCAAAGTCATCCCTGTGCGGTTTTAATTGGATAAAGAATTCTTATATTGTTCTTGTACTTTGTCTGTGATATTGCTTAAAGAGATGGATGCATTTCAGTGTAGGGCTAAGTAATTCTCATATACAAATAAGTACTGCATATATTTGGTGATAGCCAGGTGATATATTTCAGAGCTAGGTGATACATTTCTTGTATTCTTGGACCCTTTGACTGTTCAACTTGTAACAGGTCTGGAATTATTAAAGGGGAGGCAGGAAGGTATGAAGTAAAAATCATGAGATGCAATGGACACTGAGTGAAATTCTCTGGCTGTGTTATGGAGGAGATCCGACTAGATGGTCATAATGGTTCCTTCTGATCTGAAAATCTGGGGTCAAATCCTGGCCTCACTGGATTCAATGGCAAGACACCAATGGGTTTCAATGGGCCCAAGATTTCACCCCCTAAATCTACCACACATGCACTTTCCTTGCTGTTCCTGGTGGCATCACATAGAAGTTCACTGCCCAAAAGGTTGCCTTTGCCCCATATCAATATTCAACATTATGGGGAGGAAAAACAAACCCACAAAACCCCAACACAGTTGTGTCATGAAAACCAAGTATTTCTTGACATTTCTATCAAGAACATGTCCAAAGAGTGCTTTCTGATTGAGGTATTAAATGAAATAATTGTTATTTGCCTTCCGGAGGGAGAGTTTACTTTCTTTTGACCCTTTTTTGGAGTTCTTCATTTTAAGATAGGCTCAAATATTGACAGAGCTGGGGCTGAGATTAAAGCACATATAAAAAGCATTAGTGTTGTCCAGAGAAAACACACACACACACCTTGCAGTAAACTCTCCCAGAGTAAATAAATGGCAATGCAGATACTTGAGAAAACACTGCTGATTTTTACAGAGCTAAGATCTTCGCCCTAACTCCCTCCACACAAACACATTACCACAATCATTCCCTCCCCCGCCTCTTTGTGTGTGTGTGTGTGTGTGTGTGTGAGAGAGAGAGAGAGACATAAAATTATGCTGGCTTAATGAAAAACATTTGTTTCCTATCCCTCTCCCAGAGGGAAAAAGAGCTACATTAAGGTTCTCCCAGCCTGGGCCCTACAGACTGGGATCCTGCTATCTTTGTCCCTAGTTATTGGTGGAGTTGTGTGGCATGTTTGCAATGAAACCATGCAAACCGGCCTGACTTCAGACTTCATTATAAACCCAAAACTCATGTCTAGGGAGAGGGTTGATTGAAGCCGGGCTTCTTTCAAGAAACATTGTGGTGAAATATGCTTTTGCAAGTTTGTTGGGCTGAAGCCAATCTCCAGCAGATATGCTCCTCCCCTCAACACTCAGGATTAATCCACTCAACCTTTAGTTCTGCCCCCATCAGGATTCAATAAGGGCTAGCTTTTGGCTTTGTCACAAGCCTTGAATAAGGGGGAGCATGTGATTGGAGTCTTGAGAAGCAGATCAGGAACCAGGATAGTGTCACAGTCTGACTCCTGATTCCTGCACTGCTCTGGGGTGGAGAAAGTAATCTGTGGCAACCCTATATGTGTTGCAAAGTACTTCACTCTCCATGCTGGCTCAGGTGCACTGGGCAGAACATGAAAGGATGGAGTCAAGGATCTGCATGGGGTGGGGTACAGCAATTCTGGGTTGCAACCCATGATATGGGTAGCCTACACAGGGGAGTATGGGGGTAAATAGTTCCCTATATGGGTTTCTTACACCATGTGTCACAATTGTACCCTAATTTCTTTACATGCTTGTACTAGTCCCACACACTTCTTTGAATCAGAAATCAATAAATAATGGCCCAACTTCTGCAGTCCTTTGTGGAACAAAATTTCCATTAAACTGAAGCAAATAATATTGCTATCTGAATAAATGCAGGTTTCAGAGTAGCAGCCGTGTTAGTCTGTATTCGCAAAAAGGAAAGGAGATGCATCCGATGAAGTGAGCTGTAGCTCACGAAAGCTTATGCTCAAATAAATTTGTTAGTCTCTAAGGTGCCACAAGTACTCCTGAATAAATGCAGCTCATAGAAAAAGTTGGAGATGAAAGAAACAGTGCTTTGAAAACATGAATATGGGGCTAAGGGCTGAGGTGAACAGTACAAGGAATTATTGGCAAATTCAGATTAAAAAGTAAATTTTGATTCAATCACATCCATGACCAGCAGTGGGCAAATAATGAGAAAAATTGTGGATCATATTTTTAAAAATTGTGACATAAATCAATAATTTAATGTATATGGTTACAAATTATTCCTCCAACTAAGCAACTGTCTAAAAAAGGGATGGTTGAAAAGAAGAGTTTAATTTACATGTATGTGTGTGTGTGTGTGTGTGTGTGTGTATCAGAAAAGAATGAAATAATCCACAGAAAGATGACTCTGCCATGTTACAAATGACCATTAAGAGGAATAAGGGTCACTTCTGCCCAGGGATCAACAGGAAATTCTATTTCATTGAAATATGGATATGACAATCAGGCAGATATTTCAGATCAAATTCTCCACTGATGTCAATGAGTGAAATTTCACTGAAATCAGTGGAGCTGACCTCATGTACCAGCAGCAAACTGGCCTTTCTCTCTCAATCTAAACCAAAACCAAACAGGCCATATCATCAGCTGGTGTAAATTGGGGTGCAAAAGCTGAAGTCAATGGAGTTAGGTCACCATAATACCAGATGAGAATCTGACCTTATTATTTTAGGTTTAGCAAACATGTGGAGCCAGAGGTTATTGCCATGTTCTGCACTTGCTTGCCAGCTCTACAGTACTTGATTCCTCCACAGATAAAAACTTTGCAGATGTTAGAGACTTATGCTACAGTGCTTGGCATGGATTTTAAAAACTAAAGTGATCAGAAATAAGTATCCTTGTTTTATTAAAATATTATATTTTTTAACACACTGACAAGGTTAATCATCTTAATAGCCACTGATGTTTACATACCACTGTCTCGGGCAGCAATTATTTATGTTATTACAAATTTGAGGTCACTACTTGTCCTCTTGACCCCTTTCCAATGTACCTTTTTCGTGCCTTGTCAGTGATATTAGGGCATCAATAGTTTCTATTATAAACAACTCTCTGACTGTTGGCTGTGTTTTTCCTGCCCTTAAAACAGCAGTTGTGTTTCCTCACCTTGGGGAGCATTCCCAGGAGCCTGAAGTCCTTGGAAATTGTAGGCTTCTTTCCAACTTACCCCTTTTTTTGGCTACAGTTTTGGAACAGGAGTCGGCTGCAGGGAGCTGAACGAGCATTTATCAAAATTGTCTCTTTTTTTCTATGAGAAAACTCAGCCCAGGTTGTATTCCTAGCACAACACCGGGACTGTGCTTGTCAAGGTTCTAAATGATTCTTTTTCATAAATGCAAATTCTGGTTTCCCTCCCATTCTCATTTTACTCCATCTCAGCACTGCGTTCAACGGTGTCAGCCATGATGGTCCTTTCTGTCACCAGAGTATTTACTTCTGTCTGGTACAGCTTGAAACTGGCTAGACTTAGTAACAACCCAATATGATTGGTGGCTTGCTATATGATGGATCATGGGCCATTTTTATTCTTCCATGAGGACCTTTGAATGCCCCAGGAAGGTTCCATTTGGGGCTTATGCTTGCTATTTATTTGTTTTGCTTGGACTGTATTTTCACTGTAGACACAACACTGGATTTATTTCCTCTGTTGATGATCCACAGAGATATTTGTCAGGTAAACGATGTAATTTATGCTATTACCTTTGCTGCCAGCAAAACACATGGATTTGCGTGTCAGTTTCTACAGTTAACTTGAAATAAATTGGTTGTGCTCATGACTTTAGGTGGCCTTAACTTGATGTCCAAACTGTTGATTTTATTTCTGATGAAACTGTACTTAACTAGAGACTTTCACTTTAATCTCTCTCTCTCTCTCTCTCTTTCTCTCTCTCTCACTCTGTTATCCACCAGCCTCGTATCTGAACACTTTATGGTGTCTTTAATATCATTCTCAGAAAGCTTCTACTATCATGTCAAATAAACCATTGGACTTTGTGTTTATTTTTGTCTGCCACTGAGGGATTCACCCACAGTTTTATCTGCTGAATATGTTAGAAAGAATATAAAGATCAGCCGGACTGATAAACATGTTGGAAGATATGACTTATGAGGGAATGT
Source organism: Dermochelys coriacea (assembly GCF_009764565.3). NCBI lineage: Eukaryota > Metazoa > Chordata > Testudines > Dermochelyidae > Dermochelys > Dermochelys coriacea. Next base: position 5,287,488 of record NC_050081.1, read on the forward strand.
TAAAGGAATGTTAACTTCTGCAGCTCAAAGGAAAGAAGGCAGAGGCATAAAAGAACACTACACAAATACTCAAGAGAAGATAAGATAAATGACAGGAGGTGACTTATTAGAGGTTGAAATAAGACTTATTACAAGAAATAATTGCCTTAAAATAAAGAAGGGTGAACTGACATCAGATATAAGAGAGAAATACTTCCTACCAGTAAGAGTAAATGGGTAATGAAGCCTCCTATCAAGGGGTATTGTTGGGGAACCATTACTGGAAATTTCAAAAGCAGATTAGATAACAAATTCAGGGGGCAATAGTGTTGAGGATAAATCTGCATTAGGTACATGGTGGTTGGACTTGATAACCTATGACATGCCTTTGAGTTCCATCTCTATGAATCCATTATACATTAGAATATGTAATGCGATATTTGCTATCCTGCAGATAAATTAACCACCAGGCTTTAGCTTGTCCAATTCTTTGCTGCTGTCCATCCACCTAGCAGGGAGAAAAGCACTTACTGCAATGCTGGAAAATACTGACTGGCTAATGACACATGATCCCTGTCCTGACAAGCTTACAATCTAATTAAAGAAAAGTTCCAACAAGCAAACATAATAAACTATAGGAGGGAAAGGGAGAGAGTGAGATAAGACCATACCTTCACGTGGGCTGACTATGTACGTAACATGATACTTCTGGACAATTTCAAAGCATTTTATTTAAAATAAAACTAAATGGCTAGTCCCACCAGGCCACGAGCTAGGTGCGGCCACCAATAGACTCCTAGTTGCTTACTCCAGCGGTGAATTCCCCCCTTGAAATGTGAGATGCTTAGCCAAACCCAAATTTCAACCCTATTGAGGTTTTTTACAACACTTCTCAAAAGGTTCCAATTCTACTGGAAAAATCTCATACACACGACATTTATTAAGTGGTTTCATGTTTTGTCCACAAGAAAAGCTTTTCCCCCCTGTTTATCTTTTTCATAGACAAGTTGCATTTTGAAATGACGAAGCCTTGTTGACAGTGACCTTAAAAATTGAGATGGGGCCCAAACCAAACCCATAGATCCAAACACCCCCAATCTTGGTCTGATTCGAGTTTTTGTGGCTCAGATCACGTCTACGTGAAAAGGCTCCTTTAAAAAAAAGACTAGTGGAGTTTGACCCAGGTAATGGCCCAGATATTAAACCATTACCCACAGCTAGTGGCTGAAATTACCTGTGCAGTACCACAACTGAAGAGTAATTTGGGGCAGTAGAAGGCTGTTGGGAGTTCCCCTTCACAAACCAGATGGAATTAGGCTAAGATTGTTTAAGGTGTAACCTCTCTTTTTGTTTAGGTTAATTCCAGCTTGGTTTTAAACCAGTTTAGATAGATTATTGTAACTGATTTTTCTAATGTCCCTGGCTAGAAAGCAAGCTCTGCCGACAAATCTTTGGGAAGTGTTGAATAATTGAATAAAAACTTGAATAATTTCAAATGTGTAAATCCTGGTGCAACAAACGACATAAAGTTGCTTACTTTGGACCACAGCTGAGAGAAAACTGTTTTTTTTAAGAAAATGAGTGAATAAATAAACCAAATAACTAAAGAAGAAGAAGAAGAAAAAGAAAACAAAGGGAGAGAAAGAAAAAAACAAGCAAACCTATTTCCGTGGTTTTGTGTTGGGCAATTTTCACTGTCAGTCAAGCCATTTTACAGATGGGGAAGTTGAGACACAGAGAGGTTAAATCATGAGCCCAGGGTCCAGGTCACACACAGTGAGTCAGGACTAGAAGAGAACCTAGAACCCAGAAATAACACAAGAACCCACAAGAACATAAGAACCCAAAAAGAGAGAGAAAAAAACAGGCTGCTTTCTGAGGCAGAGAGACACAACTCCCCAGACCTTGTTAAGATAGCTCTTTCCAGATTGAGTCTGATTGCATACTTTGCTAAGGAGCTCTCTAGCCTGCAAGCAGGACTGGGAACCCCCCCCCCCCCCCGCACTCCGCCTTTCTTAAAGTGATAGCTTGCAATTCCAGCATAATCCTCAATACATCACAAGAGCCAAATTGTGTCCTGACTTACACACTGGTTTCAGTGTGGCCCTATTGAGTCCAAAAGGCTTTACATGGGGTAAGTTAGTACATGATGTTATCTGTCCTGTGAGATGTCTGAAATTCTTGACTAAAATTAGCATCATATCTGAATCAAACAAAAAAACAGATATTTAGATATTTTAGAAAGTTTAGTGTTTTGGTATTTTTGTTGTTGTTGTTCTTTTCATTATCATGCTTCTTTTAGCTGTTTTAGATTAGCTAAAAATCTCATGAGATCTGGTCAATTTTAAATACCTCTCACTTTTGTTCAAGGAGGAAATATCAGGAAAACAGCAAAAAGACAGATGATAATGAAAAGAACAAATAAAAAAATCATACTAAACTTTCTAAATTACTTAAATATCTGGTTTTTGTTTGATTCAGATACGATGCTCAAATTCAATTAAATCTAATTAAAGTCATCTCTACTTTTAGTGAAATTGTTTTTTCATCACTAACTGTGAGCCTTCTGCTGTCATGTTTTAAGCCAAGATCATTTCTGCCCCCCCTTGAATTGTACACAGACAAGGGAAATGAAAGAACAACAACAACAAAAAGAACAAAGCAGAAAACATTATAAATCCTGCTGCCTACAAACCAGAGAGATATTTAGAATTTTTGTCACACTTTGCAAAAAAACGCTGTACTTGTAGTGTTGATCTATTGTAATGGTATAAGCATATTAGAAAAAAACATATTGTGGCTATGCTTTATGATATCAGTAATGATCACAAATTTGTGTAACTGGAAGGTTCATTACACTGTAAATATAATTCTGCTAACATACCTGAATTCTATTACTATCTGTATTAGGAAGAACATTAAAGGGTAATAACAAGTACGTTACTCATGTATCTCACCTTTTGATTATATTAATTAGTAGTAATTACTGAAAAGCAAAACCACATTGTAATTATTCTGTAATTACCATTTAATTACATCGGTATTACAGTACCCTTATCATAAAATATGAGCAGAATTCCTTTATTCACTATTCCATAGCAGCCCACAATTTTTTTGGTGGGGGGAGCACTTAGTGCAGCTATTTCCATCCTGAAACTTCTTCCTCTTGGCCCCACACACTTGTTTCTGTGGGACCTTTTTTTCCAGAGCAGGGAAACTAGCTAGTACACTTGGGGTATGTCTACATAGCAATTAAACACTCATAGCTGGCCCCAGGGCAGCTGACTTGGGCTCATGGGGTTTGGATTGCTGGGCGGTAAAACTGCTGTATAAGATGTTCGGGCTCAGTCTGGAGCCTGGGCAATGGGACCCCAGGCGGTGGGAAGGTTTCAGAGACCGGGCTCCAGCCCGAGCCCAAATGTCTACCCAGCAATTTTTAGCCCCACAGCCTAAGCCCTGTGACAACTGAGTCAGCTGATCCAAGCCAGCCACGGCCATGCCTCAGGTCTTTTATTCCAGTGTAGATGTGCCTTTGGAGAACATCCCCGCCCCACAGCCTCTCTCCTCCTTCCCTTCAGTGCATGAAGAGAGCAGAAGGGCCAAGATTTTCAAAAGTAACTAGTAATTCTGGGTGCCTTAATATTGGGGCCCTCAACTTTAGATACCTTAAAGGGATTTTCAGAAAGTGCTAAGCAAACCCTTCTCTGAAAGTCAGATCCCTTTAAGGCAATCAAAAATTAAGACACGGTAAATTCAAAAGTGGCTAGCAAAGTCTCTTTGTGAACATAGGCCTCTTCTGGCTTTCTACAACAAGGGAAAAGGTTACATGTGGAATCCAAGATTCTCTTTCCCCCATCCCCCTTCTCCCCAAAATTTTTTTCTTCAGGATAATGCAGATGCATGCAAAATAACAATAATAATAATTATATCCACATTAGCTTTGACAAGCCACTAGATTATATACACCCACATGGTATTTTAGTTGAAAACAATCCCATAGAATGGGAAGTTGAAAGGAAGGTGGGCGACTCAGCTGGACTTTTAAATATTTTTTTATGTTAAGGAAATTTAGCTGAGCATGCACTTAGAAGGGCTGCTCAGAGGCTGATGCTAATTGCTCTGCCAAACCCCAAAATAACTTACAAATGCAATGGGACAAGGGCTGCTTGAAGAGTATTTGCTGAATATTAAATATAGTGAATTGAGGAGAGGTATCTTGGCTTCATGAGATGATCCTGTTACATGCAAATCTGTTTGGTATTTGAAAATATTTGGCCTGGATAGAGCAGAGTAGAATAGAATAGAGCAAGCAAAAATAAAATGTCTATTGATGGATTATTCCCAAAGTATCTAGTATTCATAATTGCAAAAATACAGTGGTATGCACTAAGCAATATGGGTGGCATGTTATCTAACAGGATGTCTTCATTTTATATTCTCCCTGTCTTTCCCTGTGGTTTCAAAGAGAAAACCAAGGAACTTCCTACCTGCTGTCAGGTACAATTTGCATATATTTCAGAGAAGTTCTATCAAGTGCCCCAGACTGTACCAACCCGAGGTTACCCATGTTCGACACTCATGGACTGTTTTAAATGGGCTGCATAACTGCAGAAAGGGTGCTAATGGGATAGCTCAATAGCAGGGGATATTCAATATGGAAAATGACCACACTAACCTTGAACGCAGTGGTCCCAGATTGTGTAGTCAGGCCCATGATGCACAGAGAAGGGTTTCCTCCTGGAGTCTTCCCTTGGCTCTGATGAGAGAGGCTCTAACCAAGCATCTAAGACCCAAATGCAACCCAGCTGGGAGCTGGCAGCACAGGACTAAACTGGCCTGGTGGAATGGGGTCTATGAACCAGGTTGGACCTGGCAGCTGACAACCAAAGAAAAGCTGGTTGGGCACTGGCCCAGCTGAAAGGAGCTTACACATCAGAAGGCTGGAGCAAGTCCACTCCAGAGGGGAGCTCCTGTGCCCACTTGATTGAGGTGGGGTTGGAGCGGGTGAGGTCATGGGAGGGCTTTTACTGGAAGCCAGAATTTTGGGGTGCTTCAACTCCCTGGACACTTAGTCTGTTTTCCCAAATAAAAAATAGTGGTGTTGCCAGGTTACCAAGACTGCTATGTGTAGTTGTGAGAGGGAAAAGAAAAAAAAACCATTAAAGGTGACCAGGTTATTTAGGTGTTAGTGTCCTAGATCAGGAAGTATGATTCCTAAGTGGGCGGGCTTGAGCTCCCCTCCCTCCATGTCTCTTAATAAAATTGTAGTCAGATTAATCCTAATTTAAACTTTTGGTGAGATTATCCAAAAATATAAACAAACTTTTGGTCTGTGTCACAAAGCTAGAGAGATAGTATACAGAAACAAAAGAAAGCAAATATTGACTTCCCCTTGTAACTCTTGACAATTGCTGACGTAAAGAATGGGCATGGGTTTAAATGAATGTGAGTGTCCTGGTCACCTGAAATATGTATTTGTTTAAAATACATTAATAACAGTTTGGGGAAATCAGCTTTCCACCTCATCTACTTTTACTCAGAATCCTCTTTATATTTAGAAATTGTGTTCTGGATACGATGTGCTGATCATCTGGGACCATGTACAGAGGGGAAAAAAATCACACTATCTACTGAGGCATTATTTAGAGTCTTCAAAGAGAACAGAGTGCCAGAGATATGAATACAATAGTTCTAAAACTATTTTATCATAGGAGGCTACCATTTCCTCCAGCAGACCTTGAAGGTGACTACTGTTAACGAAATATTAACTGGATCTACCATCTGCAACTCTCCAGGTTATTGTTGTAATTCCCAGGGGCTCCAACTAAGATCCCATTCTGATTGAGCTGGATGGTGTCTTTGGCTACAAGACCTTACCACCTAAATATACAGGACAATCAAAATAAGCCCTGTCTCTATTTTAGAAGTGGCGAACTGAGCCATAGAGAGATTAAGTGACTTGCCCAAGGTCATGCAGAAAGTCTATGGCAGAAGTGGGAATAGAACCCAAATCTAGCCTAGGGCCTTAAATCCTTTTCATCTAAGAGCCTGATCTAAAGCCCATTGAAGTCAATGGAAAGGCTCCCATTACTTTCAATGGATACTGAATCCGGTCCTAAAATTAGTACTCTGAGAATTTTTAGTCCTCTCTTCTCAGGAGTTAGCAACAGATTTTAAACTAGGCTCAGGGAATAAATAAAGGCTGAGAACACTTCACACAGCTTTCTTGGACCTGGGTCAGTGTGTCATCACAAAAGACTCCAATTAGAAAAGGAAATGTGATAGAGTTAGCTACTAAACACTGTATTAGCAAAATCGCTTGATCTAGAGGCCATAGAAATTAATAATTAATCTCTTAATGCCATACAGCAGTATAATAATTCAGATGGCCCAATGCATGTCAAGATAAGGAGCAGTGTAACCCAAGTAGGTTTGATTACCAAGAAAGACAGGAGGGGCAGTTTTCTTATCATTATCTAAAGTTTTCAAAGTTTGTTCCAGCAGACTTAAGAGTTTATGGCAGGTTGTGGCATTACAATGGCAGAGGCATTGTATTGGATATTTCCTGGGGGTAAGCAAGCAGTCAATTCTTCTGCTCCTGAAAGAAGAAAGGGTATCCATTGTTATCGTGAAGAAGCCACCTATTTGGATGGACGATATAGGGGTCTGTCACGATTCACATTGTTCAGTCGACTAAAAAACAGTCTATACACACTTTCCATCCTTACTTCTTTTCTCAGTTTACCAGCTACAGAACAGGATCTGGGTTCAATGAAGATGTAGATCTGAATATCAGCAGCACACTGATGTCACTACAGTCCATGATGTTCTTAACATAAGAATTGCTCAACTGGATCACACCCAATGTCCATCTAGTCCAGAATTCTGACTCTGACATTGATCAGTACTAGTTGCTTCAGAGAAAGGTGCAAGAAACCCTTCTGTAGACACCTAAGGGATACCCTGATAACCCCTGATAGTTAGAGGTTGGCTTAAGCCCTGAAGGATGAGGGTTTATATAACTTCTTGTGTATTTTCAAGCATTTGCTGTTATAACTCTGGATATTTTTGTTCATAAGTGACATGCATTTAGAACCCTAAGTCTCACTGAAAGTCAATGGGCCCCGAAGTCATTTCGGTAGTTTGAACATGTTACCCCAAATCACTCATAACTTTGGAAAACAGAAGTGCTGAAATATTATAGTAATGAGAGCCAGCTAGACAGGATTTTGATCCACACCCAGTTCTGAAATGCACAGCTCAGACCCAACTCTAAGGAAATCTGAGGTATTGTGAATGAGGAATTCTAAATTTAGCAAATACTTTGCTAAATCAGAGACAACTTTTGCAACTTCATGCATCCAACTGCACAAATAATTAAGAACAACAATCATACAGGGAAAGATAGGTTAAAATCCTGCATTACTCTCTTCTCAACTACTGCAGCTTACATTTTGCAGACATCATTGCCATGCCAGCTCACCCTTCTAAATACCAACTCTATTTACACGATGGTGGGGCATATAAATACACGAACGAATTATTTTAACAAAGTGACCTACTGCCACCACTTGATCAGAGTAAGCTTTGCAGGACAAAGTGCTCAGTTTGCTTGCAAATACCACTGAGTGTAGCCAGCAAAATGGCAAAGACATAATTGTAATGAGTCTGATTCGCTGCGCTGTCCACAGAAATATGTGTTTTGTCTGTCTGGGAAGATCTTTTGTTGTTGTTAATATAACACAGAACTCATGTCTGACATGGGATCTAAAGGGAGAGGGTGAGCAAACGGCACATGAACATATAGATAATCTCTGGAATTTATGTGCTATCTAAAATGCACTGCAGATTCACAGTGGTCTACCTGGTTGCCTTCACTATTTTTATTAGGAGATTTTTCCTCCTGCAGCACTACTGAGGGTGATGTGGTGTACAAGAAATGTGATAGTGGGAACAAATAGAGAAGAAAATGTTGAAAAGAATTCAAACAAAATATCAGTGCTGCTGTATTATGTGACTAATGGCATAAGACATTTGTTGACAGACTGGTCTGTAATAATTTCATGAGCAAGCAAAAGAAGCACCATCGCTTAGAAAATTTAAACTGGATTGGACAAGGTCATGGGGACTATGAAGCCAAATTTTCAAACTTGGATACCTAAATCTGTATTTAAATAGCTACATGCTGATATGCCTGGATGCCTGAATTATCACTTAGATCCTTAAAACTGATACTTATATGCCGGGCTGTAGGCACATGGATTTGAAAATTTGGTCAATACAGTAAGAAAGAATTCTGTCATTGAATTACTCTTAATAACACAGTGAGAACACGGGGTGCTTGAGGAGAACATATAACAGGGCACATCGTGACCTAGCCATACTCAGGAACCTTATGCTGCCACAAGTGCATGGCATGAAGCTGGCTATGATGTTTTTTTTGTCATCCAGGTATGCCCTGTGTTGTTCCCTTAGGGTAGCTTTCCAGCTGCTTTCAACAAAACAGGTGGACAGTGAGATATAGAACTGTCCCCAAGGCTTCCAAAATAAATGAACACAGCCCAAAAGAATACAAAAGTAAAATGCATCCGATGAAGTGAGCTGTAGCTCACGAAAGCTTATGCTCTAATAAATTTGTTAGTCTCTAAGGTGCCACCGGTACTCCTTTTCTTTTTGCGAATACAGACTAACACGGCTGCTACTCTGAAACAAAAGAATACAGAGGCCCCATTGAACTCAATGGGATTTCTGTCATTAACTTCATTGGGACCCAGATTTCACTCTGTATTACTCCCTGCCTTTCCTTATTAAAGATTTGATACTCTAGGAGACCGATTCTGCAGCCCTAACTCATGCTGAGTATCACTCGCTCACATGGGAAGGAGAATGCTTCTAGAACTGCAGTATGCCTCTCATTCTATAGCTTTGCAAGTATCTGCAGCAGTTGAAAGAACCTTGTAAAGGGGTTACAGTATCAGTGTCTAGGTCGAGTTCACTGATTTTTTTTTAATTTAGTGCCGTTTAATTGACCTGGAGGCAGGAGCTGTCTTTCCAAGAAGAATTTGTACAGCACCTAATCCAATGAGGGAGTCTCCCATAGTCTCTGGAATATACAATTTCCAAAAATTTTCCTTTGGGTTTATTCATATCAGGGAGTTCCCTTCACACACATGAAAAAAAAAGTTTCCTTCTTTCAAAAATGACCTGGTAACTACTAAAATGATACTAAAGGGGCTGTGCCAGAAACAGCCATGCTAAAGCCTGAAAGATCAGAAAACCATAAATGCAAACAGAGAGCCCATTAAAACTGTGTGGTAAAATGGAAGCACTGGAATCTCTCCAATATAATTAAAAAGCGATCCAGGGCCCGAGTGAGTCTAAGGTTTGTTTTTTGTCTGTTTTTCATGATTGACTTATTGTGGCTCAGGAAGAAAATGCTATAATTTATAGAGCTGGTGGACATTTTGGAAGCAGAAAGATGGTTTCATTGAAAAGTGGACTTCTTCCCCAAGATAAAAGTTGCTCACATTGCTGAAGGAATTTGGTTAAAATTCACTTAAGAAAGTGTGTCAAAAGTATTAATTTTTTTTAAAAATGATCACACTGGTAATCGAAGGTTTTTGTTTTCAAAACCAGGTTTGTAATAGTATTGGAAATGCTATTGAAATGATTGCTTTCAATAGGGTTTTCAAATTGTGAAAAAAATGTAGAAAGAGGGGAAAATGGGCCCATTTTGAACACTTCAGAGTGAGAGCCACGATGGCATTTTTCAGGGAGACTGTTTTATTTTCTGAGCAGCTCTAATAGCTAATCATCTGAAAGGTGCTGTTTGCAGTACGCAGTGCTAGAGGCCCTGACGCACAAGCTAGGGAAGGGCTACATGGGAGTGAAGTTGCAAAATATATACAGCAAAGCCATCATGAGCACAAAAAGACTTTTCCTAAGCAAAAGCCAAACAAATGCCAGAGCATCAGCTGTTTTTAAAAAAGCTCTTTGCTGTTTCAAAATTTTGCACAGTAGGGAAGAAGGAATGGAAAGGGGGGGGGAGGATTTACTTTGATGCTCCTCTCAAACCTGTTCTATAGCTTTTTCTTTGCTTTACCTAACCCCACCTGACATGCTTTGCTCCACAGCTCCACCCTGTTTTATAGGTTATTATAATATTAATCATTTGTATTAATATAGTGTGGATGGGCCCAGGTGGAAACACATGTCCCATTGTGCTAGACACTATATATACCCGTAGTCAGAGACAGGACCACACAGTGATATCCCTAGTCACACTGAGTAGTACTTTTAATGTTGAATAGTCCCCCTGAATTCAAGATAAGGTACTATGCAGCATGAGTAAGTATCACAACAGAGCCCTACACAGACAGTGAAGGCAAAGGGTGAGAGAAGGGGTGTATTGTCATCTTCATTTTACAGATGAGAAACTGAGGCAGACATCGAGTCTTGCCAACCCTCTTCCTAGGCTTCAGGCTTCAAACCTGAGCTGTAACTTCAAAGCACTGTCTATGTACAGCTATTTTTAGAGTGCTAACACCCCCGCCTTCTCACTACCCGAAGTCTCTCAACATTGTCTGGGAGGCTTAGTCCAAAATGCTTTGTAGACATACACTCTGTTCCTTGAGTATTTTCTGGATGTCCAAAGCCAATTCAGTCCCTTAGCCAACCCTACGGCTAAAATTGTGTGCAAATCTATATAGCAGGTAAACCACAACCTGAAACTTTAATTTGTTTTGTGTCTTTTCTTGGGTCTATTATTAACATGTTGTTATTAACTAACTGCACCTTTGACTCTTTGCATTGCAAATGTAGTCAAATGCTTTTCACTGGCTCCATGGTGCTGAAAATAAAACATAAAGAGAATTAAGGAGGACAACAAGTAGTAAAATAGGAGCTATGGAAGGATAATCTAGAGGATAGCACTCTAGATTGGGATTCAGGACACCGAATTTCAATACCTGAGTCAGCTTTAGGCTTCCTGTGTGACTTTGGACGAGTCATTTAATCTACCCTGTGCCTCAGTTCCCCCTCTGGCAAATGGGAATAATACTTCCCTACTTCACAGGAGTGTTATGAAGATCAAATCTATAAATAAATGCAAGACATACAGATGGTCTGATGATAAGAACCTTGGTGGATATAGCTGAAGGTGCTCAGTACATCCTAATGTGATGGCCAGCAGATTGGCCAACACAGGGACTGCACCAGGGACCTCCAAAGCTAAAAGTCATGACCTTGCTATGGCTTGAGTTAAAGAGCCAAGCATGTCTATCTGGGATTACAGACTTTTGTCTTGTGCAGATGGCCACAGAGAGAGACCTGTCACCAGTGGATTACACTAAGATTAGGTGTGGCAACCAAAAATATAATTGTCTTTTGTTACGCAACAGAAAAGAAATAGAGAAATTGATTTACTGGAGGTGATGGTGACAAGGGAAGGCGGACAAGAGGTTCCTGAGCTATGTGTTAAAGAAACATCTTAATTACACTAATGGCTTGATTTTTTTTTAATATAATTACAAGCCTTTTTCCACACCTCCCCCGGCTGCTGATTTTGTATGAAATGTATTCACACTAAATATTACCTACGGTATGTTTATTTACACAGATGCAATGTATTTCAAAATTTTGGGGGGGTGAAGGGGGGCACTGGAGCCAGAACCCAAAGCCCAGCCCCACTCCAATGGTAATTTGTGGTTTTTCTTCCAACGCGTAGTAGCCACAAAGAAGTCTTAGAATTTGTTGGTCAGAGCCAGAACTGCCCTGTTCCTTTATATATAAAACACTGAGCCTTTACACGCATAACCCAATAAATATTTCATCTGGTTTGGGGCAGAAGGGGTGGAGGGCAGTGGAAATGGTGGATCATAAAATCGAATCACAGCTCAAACTGTACTGCATCTCCGAAGGTTTAGTGTTATCTTATCTAGCACCTGTTTCTCCGTGCGTCAGTGAGTGTGCCCATTTTTTCAGATGTGCTGAGCCTGTAGAACACCACATGATCAGCACTTTTGGAAATCAGGCATGTATCATCTCCCCAGACAGAAAACTCTGCAAAGATGAAGTTAAGGTTGAGAGTACAGATCAGTAACTGAATGGTAAAAAACATGATAAGCTCCAGAAGTTCAGAGCTAAGGTTAATCTTTATAAAAACAATCAAGATAAAGAAATAAACAGTTAGGACACTCAAACAATCTTAACCTCTTCCCTGATGCCATGTGTTGCCAATTAATGCATACTAGTATTCATGGACCCAGATTAAACAGATTTCTTAAGAGACATTCTCTCCCACCCTACTCCCACCTATATTTTTACCCTCTGGGGGTCATTTCAACTAGATTCTCTGGTACAGAGCAGTTACTTCACTTCCCATCTGTGATGGAATCTGGCCAGGCTCGAAAAGGATCATGTCAGTGGAAGGGGAGTTTTTTGGTGTGCAAGAGGCTGCTATGCCATGTCAAGAGGAAAGAGTGACAACTGATTGTATGTATATGAGATACAAACTACATTGTAAAAAGAAAAGGAGTACTTGTGGCACCTTAGAGACTAACAAATTTATTAGAGCATAAGCTTTCGTGAGCTACAGCTCACTTCGAAAGCTTATGCTCTAATAAATTTGTTAGTCTCTAAGGTGCCACAAGTACTCCTTTTCTTTTTGCGAATACAGACTAACACGGCTCCTACTCTGAAACCACATTGTGACAATCCCTCACTACTATTTTGGCCCCTTGGGATATGTCTCCAATCTAACAAAAGAGTGGAGAAGTGGAGGGTGAGTCTCAGAGCCTGGGTCTTTGAGCTGAGGCTACACCACTAAAAATAGCCCTGTAGATATTCTCTCTCAGGGCTGGAGCTTGGGCTTTGGGATTCACTCCTCTCATCATGTTTCAGAGCTCACCCTCCAGCCCTGAGAGGGAACGTCTACATAGCTACGTTTAGTGCCACCAGATGAACCTGACTCTGCAACCCCAGGTTCTGAGACTTGCTGCTGTGTGGGTTTTTTTTTTTTTGCAGTGATGATGTATCCCTGGAGGTTAGAGCGGGTGGCATAAATTTGACCACCCCGATGCTGCTCTAACTCAGCAGTTCTCAACGAGGGGCCTGGGGCCCCTTGCGTGTGGGGTCACAAGCAGATTTCAGAAGGTCCTCCAAAATAAACCAGAGAGCAGGGCCAGCGTTAGACTTCCTGGGGCTCGGCGTAGAAAGCTGAAACCCAAACAATGTGGGACTGAATCAAAGCCCAAGCAACTCAGCTTTGCAGAGCCCCCTATGGTGTGGGGCCACAGACGATTGCCTGGCTTGCTATCCCTTAATGCCAACCCTGGCTTTTAATCTACTGGATATGCAGAAAAACAGTTACTGTGGCACAGACGGGCCATGGAGGTTTTTATAGCATGTTGCAGGGAGGCCTCAGAAAGAAAAAGGTTGAGAACCCCAAGTCTAACTCACACCAGCACCATGTTGAATATGGTAACCCAATGCTTGCAGAGATGCAAAGGCGAACTTTAAATCTGCACACACGCTGGCCTGTGCCACAGCCAGTCCTCAGGATGTGACCACACAGCCTCTAATTTTGTGCCTTTCAGTCAGGTCACTAGACAACAGAATTCTAATGTAAGCCCCCCAAACTGAAGGCAGGCACAAAATTATAGGGTCAAAATCATAAACAAGATGAAGACCCTTTGAGAAGTTGGCCCTCTGAGTATGCCTTCATTCTTGACAGGAAATCCCTCACTCCATCACTCACTCCTAGGTTTTTTTTATAACACCAAGAAGTTATATTTATACCTGAATACATGCTGCTCTGAAGAGAGATTTCAAACCACTGGGTTCATTTCTGTACATGTGAACCCAAATGAACCCAAAGACTCTGGGTTGGCAGAGCAATCAACCACCACTCATCAACTGAAAAATGTCTGAAGCCTATTTATGAAGTTAAACTAAACTAAACTAAACTAAAACTAACTAACTATATATATATGTATGTGTGTGTGGGGGGCATTATAATTTTAAAGCGAGCAAAATCTTTTAGAGATTCTCCTTAGGTTTGCTACCTCATTAAGATAATGTATCATAATTTATTACAGAACACTACATTGGCACACTGTCTGCTGCAAATACGGTGTGAGGAATCTTTAAATGCTAATAGTAAATTCTTGAAGGGCTCCTGTAAAAACCAAAAATGGACAGGCAGCTAATAAATGTAATTAAGCCCTATTTTATGAAAAGCTGAAACTAAAATGATAAAGCATGATGGTCTCTATTATGAAAAAGAGGTAGAGGAACTAGGACTATATTCTTTGAAGTAGCTGAGAATAATACATTAACTGAATAATATTATACAGCACTTTTCATCAAGAGAAAACCCAAAGTACTTGACATGCTGTTTGGCATTGTAACACACTGACAAAGTGTGTTATGTGTTTATTTCTGTGAGCCATAGAAGATACACCTGATATTAACACTCAAGGACAAATTTTCAAAAGCTCGTAGGTGATTTAGGATCATTTCAATAGGACTTATGCTCCTTAGTCACTTAGGCAGTTTTGAAAATTCTGCTCTTGATCTTTAAGCGTAAATTGTGAAGGTCTGTGCTTTGGACCAAGAACTGTCAAATACAGTCCCTGCTGACAATCCAACCCAAGGGATTACTACACAAGATCTCATTTGTCCAATGTCCAAACAAAGTGTCTATTCCATCTGTTGTGCAGAGATTTATATACATTATCAATTTAGAATGACGATCTTTAAATGAAAACCTCAATGAGATATTGCATTTTAAGTTATACAGGGAATAGAGGCAATGATTCTACTTATTTGCTTGTATTCATTTCCAATGCCAGATCAAATGCATTAGCATTTTATCTTCATAAATGATCTGGAGGATGGTGTGGATTGCACTCTCAGCAAATTTGCGGATGATACTAAACTGGGAGGAGTGGTAGATACGCTGGAGGGGAGGGATAGGATACAGAAGGACCTAGACAAATTGGAGGATTGGGCCAAAAGAAATCTAATGAGGTTCAATAAGGATAAGTGCAGGGTCCTGCACTTAGGATGGAAGAATCCAATGCACCGCTA
Source organism: Dermochelys coriacea (assembly GCF_009764565.3). NCBI lineage: Eukaryota > Metazoa > Chordata > Testudines > Dermochelyidae > Dermochelys > Dermochelys coriacea. The sequence goes on from NC_050081.1 coordinate 5,302,557, forward strand.
CAGACTAGGGACCGAATGGCTCGGCAGCAGTTCTGCGGAAAAGGACCTAGGGGTGACAGTGGACGAGAAGCTGGATATGAGTCAGCAGTGTGCCCTTGTTGCCAAGAAGGCCAATGGCATTTTGGGATGTATAAGTAGGGGCATAGCGAGCAGATCGAGGGACGTGATCGTTCCCCTCTATTCGACACTGGTGAGGCCTCATCTGGAGTACTGTGTCCAGTTTTGGGCCCCACACTACAGGAAGGATGTGGATAAATTGGAAAGAGTACAACGAAGGGCAACGAAAATGATTAGGGGTCTAGAGCACATGACTTATGAGGAGAGGCTGAGGGAGCTGGGATTGTTTAGTCTGCAGAAGAGAAGAATGAGGGGGGATTTGATAGCTGCTTTCAACTACCTGAAAGGGGGTTTCAAAGAGGATGGCTCTAGACTGTTCTCAATGGTAGCAGATGACAGAACGAGGAGTAATGGTCTCAAGTTGCAATGGGGGAGGTTTAGATTGGATATTAGGAAAAACTTTTTCACTAAGAGGGTGGTGAAACACTGGAATGCGTTACCTAGGGAGGTGGTAGAATCTCCTTCCTTAGAGGTTTTTAAGGTCAGGCTTGACAAAGCCCTGGCTGGGATGATTTAACTGGGACTTGGTCCTGCTTTGAGCAGGGGGTTGGACTAGATGACCTTCTGGGGTCCCTTCCAACCCTGATATTCTATGATTCTATGATTCTAACATGGGGCTTTCAAGAAGAATTGTTTTCTTATACCACAAAGCAATGACATGGAATAAGTCAGAAGCTAAATGTTTTTTAACATTGAAGGAGAGTGCCTGCATGCTTTCTGTCACAATCATTCCATTTGTAATTCTGTCACATTTTATTGATCAGGAAGATTATAACTCCTTCCCCATGTACATCCCGACCACAAATTACTGAAGTCTAAATGCAAGCTTTAGCAGATGTCTAGCATACATAGAAGAATATCTATTAATTTAAGAGAAATTCTATTGTGAACTTCACCCTGCTAATCTCCCCCTACAAAACCTGGCCAGTGTGGTTGGAAGATGATAAATAGTTTACTAATATAGGTCTCTGTAAACATAAAGAAGACAGTTTTATTGAAGAGGTAAGCTATAGAAAAAATGTAGGAGTGGAATCCAGCATAAAGGATAATCAGCTTCAGTGCAGAAGTCACTTACTAAGTGGCATGGTTAACAGCTTCTGAAGATTTAATGTTTTATCCTCTGCTTAAACTCCAAGTGGCCTCTCATATCACTTAGAGACTAAATGTTGCAGGTAACTGTGCTATCTCCTCTTGCTCCATTAGCTGTATGGGCTGTCAATCCTTCTCTTGGGAATGCTGTGGATCTTGTATGTTAATTGTCTTTAGTTAATTTCAGTGCTGATGAAAAACACCAGGATCAGGCCCTATGGCAACAATAGAGCTATAAAATCCACATCAAGCTATCAGTGCTAGAGGATAACGAAGTAATGGTTAATAATTATTCCCTTAGTGCAGATAAAGCCTGTCAAGCTCTTATTGGGGGAAGCTGCAACGGGGTTTTAAAATCAGCCTACTGGTGGTTCTCTCTGGAATAGAAGGTTAGAGGGTTCTGGGACTGCTCTGATTTATCGGGCTTTTGTTTATTTTTAGACAGCATTAATTGGTGTAAAATAACAAACAGTCTTTCAGAGACTTGCTGGCAAACACTTTCCTGATGGCTCTGGCTTTTGGGAGTCACATTGGGGGGGTTAGTAGGCAAGGCCACTACATTTAGATGTAATTTATTTACTCTTGAGATCCTTTTAACCCAAAAGGAAGAAAAAAAAATTTCCAAAAGAGGCCCACGATACCTTCTCTGCTTTGCTAAGCCACGGAAGAACCATATTTGGTTACAAATAGCCTTTGCTTTAGCCATTTTAAAAGGCTACAAAAAATGAATCAGATTTAGAGAGAAAATCCAGTACTTCCAGCACATGAAAAGTTTTTCTGATAGATAACACTTCCACTTACAGGAAAACCCTATAGAATTGAATGGAAAATGAGAACCTATTGGATTCATCTCTTTTCCCTTCTACAAGACTATCCCATAAAAGCAATAGGATAGGATAAGAACAGTAGCATAGGACAAGGTATGCAGTTATACCAGATACCTTCATGCCTCAGGTGTTTTACGATGAATGAGATTAAAGGTTAGTTACCCCAGCTGAGGAGCCGGCTCTGGCTATCATCACTGCTCAGGAACTATGTATGTTTTTCCAGGGTTAGGCTCTCCTGAGCCCTGTATTTTAACTGCATAATCCACAAGGTGGCATTGCCAACTTTTTTGATTTTTATCATGAGTCTTATGATGTTTGGTGCTTTTCTAAAAGCCCCAACACCTGGAGTCATGTGATTAAAAAGAGCTGAGATGTTCATTTAAAGGAAGTTTCTAACCACCTTCATTTTCAAGAAAACCTTGAAATCTTGACTTAAGTGCCCTAAAGGTTCAGAATCCATAAGGTTTCAGAACCCAAAATATACTGTTTTTTGTTAAAATCTCATGATTGTAAGCCAATCTTGAGATTTGTGCATGCTTGGGGTTGGCACTACTCTGTCAGATACCGCACATACTAGACCTGACAGTTGCCAACTGCTACTAACTCTCATTGAAATCAGAGGGATTTGGAAGTGCCAGCACCTCCAAGGGTAGGTGCTCAGCAAGCTTCTCACCCTACGGCCAAGTCTCATAGTCAATGAGCCTCTTCTGGGGTAGCTAAAGTCCAGCAAGTTCTTTGCCCTCACCAGGATCTTCAGCCCTGTCTCTGGGTCCTTTAAAGCCCACCCTTCCTTTCCAAAGGAGTCTTGTCCCCTTCTTGGGGCATAGGTTACTTTCTCACTGGCCAGTGGAGGAACCAAGTCCCAACCCAAGAACTCTATAAATAGCAGCCATATATCACTGGTTTGAGTTTGCTGATGTTATTCCCTGGGCCTTTTCCCATGCAGCCCCTTTCACCCATTACTTTAGGGCTACAGTTACCAGGTCTTCATTCCAAAGGCCAGTAAATCAGCCCCAGTTCCTTTGCTCACAGTGGAGCACCCTTCCTCACCCATCTGGTCCCACCCACCAACTGACCTGCTCAGACCCTGCCGCTCCTTTTATCTGGACTCTGACTGGATGCTTCTATGCAGCCTCTCTAGGCAGGTCTGGAGGAGCCACCTTCACTGCTCCTTTCCTGAGGCAGGATGTGGTAGGACAGCAGGACCTCCAGAAGCGGGCCACAGGGGTGCTGGAACAATTTGTATAGGGATGCTGAGAACCATTGAACCCAACTGTAAACCCTGTATGTAATGGAAACCACTTCAAGCCAGGGCCCCAAAACTAGTTTCAGTGCCTATGCGGGGCCCACAATGACAACCTGTGGCCCACAACCGCCACAGGTTGTCATTCCATTGTCAGCATGTACCAACTGTAATGTCTCCTTTTCTTCCTCCTCCCCATTCCCACCAACCCCAGTGGAATCCAGATTTAAAATAGTGGTGGAGGTTTTCAAAGGCACAAAGGGCAGGTTGCTTCCCAACTCCCATTGAAAGTCACCTAACTTCTTTAGGTTTCTTTGAAAATCTCATTCGTGGATTAATTATTATTATTACTATTATTATTATTATTTTAAATAAAAGCCCTTCCATTTTTTTCTAGGGCAAAGGCCTCTGGGTCAAGAATTCTGTTGGAATTGTTCTTCTGACTTGGCTCACACAGTAGCAGCACTCGCATCTAGAGCAGGATAATAATTTGCTTGCGGTGGCTGTCACTCAGACTAGAATCTATGTGCCAATTTTTAATATAGTGAGTAATTAACAACAAACCTAGGGATGTTGTGTATATTCCTGCAATTGCAGTCATTAAGTCAAGACTGGACGAAAAGCCACAGCTCAATCAGTAGCTATGAAATTGATGCAAAAAATACTAGTGGAGGTTCTTTGGACTGTGCTACACAAGAAATCAGCCAAGATGATCATGACAGTCCCTTCTGCCCTTAGAATCTACCAATCTGTGAGTATTTGATATTCAAAAAGTGAATTGTTTTCTTTGGACATAGACATCACTTGGTAATGTTCCTGATCCCTGATCCGAGGAGTGTAACACTCACTTATCAGGTTTCCAAAACAAATATCCAAGTGAGTTCAAAATTCATTTTCTCAGAATATTCTGCAATGTTTTGCTTAAAATGTGCTGCTTTGCTTGACCAGCCTGCTGGTAACCTCTTTTTGCTAGAATATTTGCAGAGAGTGAACACAAGTGGGACGGTTTTAGATTAAACTGCTTTAGGAGTGTATTTGTGGAAAATACATTGTAGAATGCACCCAACCTGATCGCCATTGTCGTTATTGGAGCAGCAGACTGAAAAGTTCTCTCAACTGACAGAGCAGAGTCCAAAGTTTCATCTTCCAAAATACTCCCATCAAACATCATGCTCAAGTGTTTGTTTTCCCTTTTGTGCCTTTGCTGTCAACTTTTGAGAGCTCTCCAGACTTCCAAGTCAAGTTGCTGGTCATTAGCTCTAAGGAAACATGGGCTTAGTTCATCCGCCATATCAATCTGGGACCCTTAACTGTACCTGTCATGAAAAGACAGAATCCAATAAAAAAGCTAGGTAGTTACAGTCTCCATTAGGCTTTGGGTAAATATCTCTGTTTGTTTTTACACCCCTGCCTGTGCATTTTTTCAGTAAGAGTCCAAACACTTGTGGGAAGACAGAGTCAGATTGTTAGCCACTTATCTTATTTCAGTCCCTTATGTAACATTTAGGACTAGACTTGATATCCTTAGTCACATTACTCCTCATGTAATCCCAGTGAAATCATTTTATGGAGTGAAGTGCTATAGAATGCGAGAAAGGGCATCGGAATTTAGCCTGAAAAGGCAGGTAACGTTTTGAATTGGGGGGTATAATTCCAACTTTGGGGGTGCTGGATCTGGTGAGTACAATGCAAATCAAGTGTGCAGCACACCCTTGGTCTATTTAACCTCTAGAACAAGAAACCTCAAATGCTATACAATTCCCAGCTGCCTTTATTTACCCTAAGGTATAAAAGTTGAAACCCTTATATCTGTCACATGCTTGAAACAGCCCTGAAACCCTTATATCTGTCACATGCTTAACTGAATATACATATAAAGTGCAATATATAGTAAATTTCAAATGGGCCAAGCAGAGTTTTGATGACAGGGAAACTCCAAGCATTCTTCAGATTAGTGAAAAATAAATGGATTTGGTTAATTGCTAACTCCAAATTATTATTGTTCATATGGTATCCAATTAAAAATGGAGAATAAAATAGTTTTCCTACCTATGGGTCTAGAGCGCTAATCTGAGCCACCTATATCTTCACACTTGTATCCAGAACATCTTTCATTTCTATTAACACTTCAAAAGTAAGCCTGGCTCACAAGAGTCCGTGTTATGGCTCCTACAGTTTGTACATTTAGAAGAGTTACTTATCCCACAGATCTTTTGCATGCCTCAGCAGATGGAATGGACTACACAGAGATTAATCGTGTGTAACTGCATCACCTGAGGACAAGGAGAAAGTGTTCATCAGGAACTGGTGTTCTGTGTAGGTGTTTTAATGGCAATTTTCTGCATACACATGGCTATAAAGAAAACAACTTCAGGAGGTGGAAAATAAAATAATGTATATAAACTCTGGAAAAAGCTAAGGGACCAAAAATGAACCTGGAGGGTCCTGGGCTTTTAAATTAAGGATTTCTTTTAATCTATGCTTTAAAAATCTCTATTAAAAATAGCTGACCAAAATATTATGTTATTAGTACTGTAGTTTGGATCTTTATATACAGTTTGTATTCTTTATTATGATAAAATTCCAGATGGATAGAAGACAGCACTTCCATCCACACAGAGACCATCCACCTACACACACACACATGAGCAGGAAGTAATATTTTCTTATTTCCAGAAGAATGCCTAGGACAGGGGTGGCCAACCTGCGGCTCCAGAGCCACATGCGGCTCTTCGGAAGTTAATATGCAGCTCCTTGTTTAGGCACCGACTCCAGGGCTGGACCTACAGGTGCCAACTTTCCAATCTGCCGGGGGGTGCTCACTGCTCAACCCCTGGCTCTGCCACAGGCCCTGCCCCCACTCCACCCCTTTCCGCCCCCTCCCCGGAGCCTACCATGCCCTCTCCCCCCCCCCCAGAGCTTCCTGCATGCCACGAAACAGCTGATTGGGAGGCACTGGGAGCGGGGAGAGGGGATGGAGCTGATCCAGGGTTGCTGACATATTACTGTGGCTCTTTGGCAATGTACATTGGTAAAATCTGGTTCCTTCTCAGGCTCAGGTTGGCCACCCCGGCCTAGGATAAAGCAATTCTGAAAATGTTAGCTTTGTTGAGAGCTAATAAATAATAATAATAATAATAATACCTAGCTCCTAAACAATGCTTTTCACCAACAGATCTCAATTGTGGTATTTGAAACTGAAGGCCTGATCTGTTGCCTATTGAAATCAATGGGAATGCTTCCATTGAGTTTATTGGGTATTGGATCAGACCCCAAAACATAATGGTAGTTAATGCAATCGAAATAAGACTGATGTTCACAATGGAACCTACCATTGATCCGATAGTGTGACTTCATCATGGTAGTTTCTTATATCCAGGCAGAATGACTTGCGTCATATGCTCCTGCAGGTCGGTGAAGCTGCACTGCTTTGAAAGGACTTCTTACAGTTTTTCTTTTAAAATCATCATTCATATGATGATAGCAACTAATCATAAGCTCTTTAGAGCAGGAGCCATCTTTTTGTTTTGTGTGTACAGCGCCTCGCACAAGGGGTTCTGGTCCATGATTGGGCTCCTATGCATTATTGCAATACAAATAATAATAATAATAATAATAATAATAACTAACAATTATTCATTGATTTCTATTTATTGTTGCACAGCTGTCCTGTAATTAACATCTCTAGAGCGCACTGGATATATAACTGAAAGGCAATGACATTTTCATGATTATTTTATGGATCTGGGCTGGCCACTTTAAAAAAAAAAGCTATCACTCAGAGCCTTATCTGCTCAGCTTCTCCCATCTATCCCCTCTGAGTGCTTGCAGCTGTCAGTTACAAGTTCATCCAGAGATCCCGCTCCTCTAACTTTCACTTTTTATTAAAACGTCTACATCCGGAGATTTGATTTTACTGCCATATGTGAGAGAGTAGGAGCAAGAGCAAAGCCCCCCTCTGATTTATGAGAGTAATTTACTGTTGTGGATCAATGTGAAATCACTTGCTCCATCCTACTAAGATATATCTCCTCTCTCACTCCTTCAGTCTGTCTGTCTGAGTGCATGTGTGTTAATGACAATGTGTACCATTTTCAAAAGGGTCTAAGTGATTTAGGATCCCATGTTCAACTCATTTATTTGGACATTTGGCTCCTAAGTGGCTTAGATGCTTTTGAATGTTTGACATTGCATGCATGCATTTTCAGCAAAATCTGCACTGTTTTACAAACTGTACAATCCCATTGAGGTCAATAGGGTTGTTTGGATACAATTCACCCACAATCTGATCCCCTGGTTTAAAATCATGAAAGAGAACTGATGTGTTTTTAAAGTTACATATGCTATGACTTGATGTGTCCTTTTTAAAGGTTTCACCACAACAGCACAGTCCTCAAAACAGTGCAGTGAATGGTCCAAAAAGTACCACTGCCCACTGAATTACCACCCCACAATGCAACAGTTGTGACAATGATGGTAGAAAGAATATATTTTTATATGAAGCCATCATTTTCATTGCAACAAACAGCTCTGAAAAAGCATTTCCAGATACATTCGCTACTTCCAGGGATGGTAATAATAGACACACTATTCATGCAATCAGTGATAAACTCTGTTTGTATTTTTAGTTCAGCACTGCTGACAATGGACCAGATTCAGATGTTATTGGCTCTGGAGTAAATTAGTTTAATGTCGTTACCCCAGATTTACATTGATGAAATTAGGATCACACTTAACTGAAGTTGATTCACTGCTCCACTACACTAGCATGACTTCATTAAAATCAATGGAGTCATATCAACAGACATGGTATAAATGAGTGGTGAAAGAGGCCCTTTGTCTTTTTAAAATTGGGTTTAAATCACTCTGAGTAATGTTAACTCTGCTATTAGCACTGAATTGGGAGTCGTGTCAGCTTTCAGGATCTTATAAATGGTCAGAGCAGCCCAACCCATGTAATTCAAAAGCAGTAATTGTATTGTGTTGCATGGGTGGCCAGGACTGTACTTTGTGTCTGCAAGAGAGACCAGGTGCATTATGAATTAAATGCCTTTTTCTCTTCTTCCCTTTCAGCCTACATCACATGCATAAGAAGGTATCATAGCACAATCCGAAATTCCCTTCTCCTATGATTCATTCCCACCTGTTGTTCCCTAATAAATTCATCTGATGAACATTCATTAATAAAAAAGAAAGGAGTACTTGTGGCACCTTAGAGACTAACAAATTTATTAGAGCATAAGCTTTCGTGAGCTACAGCTCACTTCATCGGATGCATTTGGTGGAAAAACAGAGTAGAGATTTATATACACACACACAGAGAACATGAAACAATGGGTTTATCATACACACTGTAAGGAGAGTGATCACTTAAGATAAGCCATCACCAACAGCAGGGGGGGGAAGGAGGAAAACCTTTCATGGTGACAAGCAGGTAGGCTAATTCCAGCAGTTAACAAGAATATCAGAGGAACAGTGGGGGTACCATTTTCAAAAGGGTCTAAGTGATTTAGGATCCCATGTTCAACTCATTTATTTGGACATTTGGCTCCTAAGTGGCTTAGATGCTTTTGAATGTTTGACATTGCATGCATGCATTTTCAGCAAAATCTGCACTGTTTTACAAACTGTACAATCCCATTGAGGTCAATAGGGTTGTTTGGATACAATTCACCCACAATCTGATCCCCTGGTTTAAAATCATGAAAGAGAACTGATGTGTTTTTAAAGTTACATATGCTATGACTTGATGTGTCCTTTTTAAAGGTTTCACCACAACAGCACAGTCCTCAAAACAGTGCAGTGAATGGTCCAAAAAGTACCACTGCCCACTGAATTACCACCCCACAATGCAACAGTTGTGACAATGATGGTAGAAAGACACAATTAACTTAGGCTTGAATAGAGACTGGGAATGGATGAGTCATTACACAAAGTAAAACTATTTCCCCATGGTATTTCTCCCTCCCACCCCACCCCCCACTGTTCCTCTGATATTCTTGTTAACTGCTGGAATTAGCCTACCTGCTTGTCACCATGAAAGGTTTTCCTCCTTCCCCCCCCTGCTGTTGGTGATGGCTTATCTTAAGTGATCACTCTCCTTACAGTGTGTATGATAAACCCATTGTTTCATGTTCTCTGTGTGTGTGTATAAATCTCTACTCTGTTTTTTCCACCAAATGCATCCGATGAAGTGAGCTGTAGCTCACGAAAGCTTATGCTCTAATAAATTTGTTAGTCTCTAAGGTGCCACAAGTACTCCTTTTCTTTTTGAGAATACAGACTAACACGGCTGCTACTCTGAAACCATTCATTAATAATGTGACTTCTAGAAATGTTGATAACTTGGCCAAAGCTAATGGAAATGTATATTGTGTCAGACACCTTATCATTAAACAAGGCTTTCATCTTAGTAGACAGTGTAAAACTTCAGTAAGACACTGGATAGCTAACAAGATTTTTTATTATTTACTGACCTTTTAAAATCCAACCCAGATCAGAAGAGAACAAAAGTTATTACCTGCTAAAGGCTATTTGATGCCCTACTTGAGTTGGTGAATCTCAATCAGGTTTCTACTAGAGAAACCATCCATATAACAGAAACAAACACCACAGCTGGCGTTCATTGATTGGCAAACACACCAGAAAGGCCAAAGACTGAATGGATATGGAGTTTTTAACCCCATATTTGCCTATAGGAGTTTCCATCCAGACCAAAGTGATGGAGTGACAAGAAGAAATAGTCACCCTCATTCTCTTGCTGTGTTTGTGTCATGGAGAAAAGGAAAATTTCATGGTCCAGATGTGTCAACCTGGATCTTTAAGTGAGCATTGTAATACTTAAAATATTCCTGACTAGTTCTAATGGTTGTTTTTGTTTGTTTGTTTGTTTGTTTGTTTGTTTTTTGGGGTTTTTTCATTGGAAAATGCCAGTGCATTGAAAGCAAACTTGTTTGCAATAAAAGGGTTTTGACAAATTTTCCTTTTCAGAGCATCCTATTTTCACATTTTCAGAACAAAAATGTTCTGGGTTTTGGTTTGAAACAACTTTTTTGTTTTGTTTCGAAATTTAAGCTAATTTGAAAATCATGTTAATTAAGGAAAACAAACATATTTTACAACAAGTCAAAATTTGAAACAAAACATTTTGAAACTACCGAAACAACATGTTTCCAATCAACTTGATCTGATATATTCCTCCCAAGATTTTCAATTAATGGAAAATTCAAGATTTCAACTTTTTGTCCTGATTCAAGACAGGAAAACATTTTGAAATCTTGAAAATTCTTGAGAGCTAGAAAAAATTATTCCCACCCAGCTCTATTATTTAACCTCTAAACAGAAATGATCCCAGCAGAATTGAGTTATTGACAGATAATTAATTCTGAGGGAAAGAACATAAGATTCTGGAGGTGCCATCCCTTGACATACCATTAGATATAAATGACTAGTAGATACTATGGTAGCCAAAGTCAATGAACCTGGATTTTTCACAGAATGTTGCTTTGTATCTTCTGGTATATTATTATTAATGATGGATGAATCACAAAATCTTCATCTTCATTTCAGCATTCAAATGCTTGAGATGGCTATTGGAATGTAGTCAGTCCTCTTTTGTCTGCAATCTTCCAAGAACATGTAACTTTTAGTGTGGTTGATAATAAAAAGGATAACTTTTCAAACATTAAAAAAAATGTCTGGGATTTGATTTGGTTAGAATTTTGGGATAAAGTTCAGAATAGTTTTTATTTAATAACTCATCCATAATTATTATGGGAAGAAAATGAGTTGGTCTTGTATGAGCCACAAATAACAAATGTAATAGACTCATAAGAAATCATCTAGTTTCACTGATCAAGCTGGCAAGATGTTAATAAGGAGATTTTCTCCACAAATGGGATTTAGTTATTTGGCTCCCACTGACTTGCATCCAACGGCTCCCTGTGCTTTTGAAAATCTCCCCCTAAACTAACAGCATAAATGGTAAGAAGCCAATGAGATTTTTCACATACTTGCAGTTTTAATAAGTTAAAGGATGGCTAATAACACAGGAGAAAGAAATTATCATTTTTTTAAATACCTGATTTTTATCTTGACACTGTCCTTTAAGTTAAATAAATGAAGAAAAAGGCGGAATTTGGACATAGTCACAATCTTTCCTATATACACGGAAAGCTGCAAATATAATACTGTTTTAAATGATCATAAATCAGTCTGAATCCCAAAGCATATTTATTATAGTTGGAATTAAAAATAATAAAATGAAAACCTTTCACGACATTCAGAGTGGAATTTAATGGAAATAAAATGAACCTCTACAGTATGACTTTGCGCTTAATGCATTGTCATATTTTTGGACCCAAGACACTTCTAAAATTACGTTACCTGAAAAGTTGTAATAAGTGCATCAAAGTATAAATCAAGATTTTTTTTCTGGGCTTTATACACTCCTGGTGGTCTCACTTTACTACTCTTGCACTTATATATATGATCACCATCTCCAGTTTCCGGTGTCAAGGCTGGGTAAGGCCAACTTCTGTTGGTTTCCTGGCTTTAGTATCTAGTCTGCCAGCCACCCCAATTCTAGGGCCATTTTACAGATGGGGAACTAAGGTACATTTCCATATGCTAAGAAGTAGTTTGCAATTTTGCTAATAGTATAATCCTCCTCTTTTTTTTCTTTTCTCCACCCACCCCATCCCAACATTTCTGAAAATCTTCCATAAAACTCCATGGAACAAATGACTTGCATTTCTCTAGTTCCTTCTACCCTCTCTTAAGTCCAATAATCCAGTTCAGCAGATGCTATTATAAATATTTTCCAATATCATTATTAACCATTTAGACTATCATTTAAACCATTTAGAGAGTAATTATTTGGAGTTTCAGAGTAGCAGCCGTGTTAGTCTGTATTCACAAAAAAGAAAAGGAGTACTTGTGGCACTTTAGAGACTAACAAATTTATTTGAGCATAAGCTTTTGTGAGCTACAGCTCACTTCATCAGATGAAGTGACCTGTAGCTCACGAAAGCTTATGCTCAAATAAATTTGTTAGTCTCTAAGGTGCCACAAGTACTCCTTTTATTATTTGGAGTGAGAACCTTACACAATGTAGCCAAATATAGGATTATCCACAAACCCTCATCAAACTACCACCAGCTACTAAATTAAGTTCCTGTTTCCAGAGAGACTTATGTTTGATTCCTTTGAAAAATATTAGCAAGAAAGTTAAAATCTTTTGAGGGTTGTTAGGGAAGTTTGTGGGTTTTAATTTTTATCAGTTGGTAGTAGAACCCAGTCCTGATGTCACAAACAGATGATTATGATATCATCTGGGAAAGAAATAGCAACAAAATGAAATCTTAAAAATGGAACGACCTGTTTTTCATGCAAATGTCCCTAAGAATTCAAAAATATGTGGTTACTGAAATATGATAATATAAACAGAATTACTTTCAATATTAATGTTGTCCATGTAAAAGACAAATGGGTCTTTAGAAGATACATTGTAAACAGAAACATTTCACAACCTTATTCAAAACCAAACCTCCTTGGTTTTCATTCTAGTGTCATCATTTGTGAGATGCTGATACAGAGCTGCATAATGTAGAACTTCCAGTCAGATGCTTTTCGGCTGGGATCTGTGTGAGACATTTACAAAACACAAAATCCCAGGCAAGGCTTACTGAGAGATTCACTCAGGTTCACATTCAAGCCAATCTAGGCCAGGGTTTAGGTGAAAGGGGGTCTCACATCTGGTCGAAAACATTCGTATGAAATATGGTGCCAACATTCAGTGATTTCAGCACAGGTTTGTTCTGAGGTTTTGGGTTAATTCAAACCTGAAATTCAAAGCAGAACCCAGGATTGCCAACTAAGGTGAACCCAAACAGTATATAATGTTTTCATGGACCCCAAAACACCAGGTTGCACTCAGCTCTACTTTATTACTCTCTTTGTGTGGGTTTGAATAGAAGTTATTAAACTCATGAAAAGGTGAATGTCATTCAAATGTCTTCCTTTGACTAAAAGAGGTAGTTTTTTAAAAGGGCAACATTTGTTAGCACTGACAATATCTACAGCCAATTAGAGTGAAAAGAAAGGAGCATAAAAAACAAACAAACACACCCAACCCATTGATCTCTGGAGTCAAATTTGCTACCAGCCAGTCAGCTGCGCTACAGGTTCAAGTCAGTTCATGGAGATGAAATGGTTCTGCATCTCCCAAAATGAGGAATGATGCAAAGAAAAATAAACTGCCAGGGAAAGGTAATGTTGGCAGAGCTGGGAGAGCTGAATGTGTTGAGATAATGTTTCTGCATCTGTAAGTCATCTTTTTTAACAGGTATCCCTTCCACATGCCCTACTCATTCCATTGTGAACCTACAACATCGTCTCAAAGCCCAGTAGTCTCCAAAACAACCTTACTCATCCCTTTGTGGGTGTCATTTACCAGATATATTCATCTGAATATGTGTTGTTAACTTTTCTTCCATGAATTGCCCTTGTGAAATATATGTCCTGTGCCAATGGGGTACTGGGCATCTCAGAAACTCTGAAGGATTGTTTCATCACGGGGTTTCTAACATGGAAAAATAGTGATACAGCAATTGTTTTTCTTCCTTTGACCACATAATTAAACAGGGCCCATTAATCAATGTAAAAATTTACACACACACTTAGGCATCATTGGTCCAATACTTTGCTTGTGTGTTTTGGCATTCCACCATAGATTTATATAGAACTAAATGAAATTTCATTAGGATCACATCTGAATTTGTCCGTAAGAGTTGAAAACGTTAATGCATGAATAGTGATAACTCACATATCCAGCAAACGATCATGTCAAGGATCCCATGTCATTTCTAAGTACAACTGGTCTAACAAACTAAACATTTTGCCCTCAGCTGGTATTTCTATCCATGGAACAATATTTCCACTGAAATAACTCAGAGGAAAACCTGGTCAAGGAAGAGATGAGGAGAGTCAGTGTTGCTTGAACTACTGATTTTATCACAAGTCTTGTGATATTTGGTGGTTTATCATAAAGCCCCAGATTCTGGAATCATGTGATTATGTGAGAGATTCAACTTTCTTTTAAAAGCAAAGTTTCTAGCTCTCACGGTTGTGCAGAAAAGCTTGAAAATATGAGTCTAAACTTCATAAACCAGAACCAAATAAAAATGTATTATTTTAAAAAATCTCATGATTGCAATTACTATTTTATATTTTGATTGGCTAAAAAATTCAGTGATGTTCATGATTGTGGGGCCTGACTTCTTGATTCTTGAATGCTTAGAGTTGACCATACTGTGGAGTACTCACAGCCTCCTTTCATGAAACCCCATCACAACCCAATGTTACTCTATGCTAGTTTAAAAAATCCAGGCTGTTGGTGATAGCTAGCCAGCAAATACAAACTGTTCAATGGATATGTACAGCATCTGGCCCCCCACACTTGACCTGTGGAAGACACAGAAGATCAAGCAAACTCTTTCCTGAGTTCCATGAAGGAATGAATGTGACAATGCATTGGAAGGAATAATTCTTCCCATTCTGGCAGTGGTACTGAGCAATGATGAAACAATATTTGCTCCAACCTCACCAGTTATTTTGCAAGCAACTTCCATGCAATCCCAGTATCATAATTACTCAGAATGAGTCCTAGCCTAGTAAAGGAGCCCCAAATATGAATATCTATCTCACACTATTAACTGCACTGTGAAAATGCTTCTGTGTTCAGGAGAAAAATTTGCTATTAGACCATCCTTGCAGATAGATCTCTGTTGAATAATATTCTCTTGCAGTAGAGAATTGCTTATGGGTACCTTCCCTCTATATAAGGGAGTTGGCACTCCCATATCAAGCTTCCCAAAATGTGGCCAAACTCTTCAGCACATGTATATCTCTGCCTTGCTGAATGGTCCCTTTAGTCCTGTTTGGATGTCAGGTGGTGTACAGCTATCTCCCGACGTGATGTGCTAGTCTCTTCTGTAACACAAGCCCCATGGCTGGGTATCAAAGTTGATGTTGCCAGCCCAGTTCAATGGCAGAATCAGATTCCCCCCCCACCCCAAACAGCTCCTCCTCATGGATATGCTTTGTGCATCTGCATCTGGAAAGGAGCATAATCATTTATTTTTCCTCTCGGTAGGCACATTTGTAGCTGTGGGTGGCCTCTCCTGTTTAAAATAAAGCTAGGAGAAAGCTTTGTTCTTTTCAGACCAAAAAATAGAACATCTGCTCTGTGTTGTAAAGAATACAAATGTAGCCAATTTTCTGGAAGGATCCCCTCCTTTCTCCTCTCAACTTTTTATTTTATTTTTTGCAAAGGGGTAGTGGGAATGTTAGCAGCAGCCGCAACAACAACAAAAGAAGCTTAAAAGCACAGGGTGAATTGCTCCCTTTTGAGAAAGCATTTTGAACGAGAAGGGCCAACTTACAGGAGAGCTTTACCTCTGCAGTAGATGATTGCTTCAAATGAAGCCTGGGATAAAAATGATGAATCGTGACACCATCGAGTGGCAGTTTAGAGGCTTCTGTGAAAGAACTTGGATCTCCAGTCTAGTTTCCAGTGTTCTACCATCCACATCACATTGCCATTGAGAGGGAGTCAGTTGCACTGGTGGATAATTTCAGAAAAGAGGCCAAAGATGAATGGACATAAACAATGAAAACACCTTTTGTATCTGGAAGCAGACAGTCTCATTGTCACAACGATATAGGGGGAGCTTGCTTCAGTCTTTCAGCTCTTTGTTCTGGCGGAGCTTCTTTGAGGCCCTCGTTCTCGGGAATTTTGGAAGCACGTTTACCTCCAGTTCCAAGTTATTTGTGGTACAGAATTTGTTCCACTTGTATTGACTTCTAGCCCCATCTGAAGACATACAATAGAAGCAGAGCAATGGCAGGAATTTCTTCCTACAGCTCCTAACTTATGGCAAACCATGCTGGCAACCATGGCGAGATCTCACCAGCGCTAATTCAGATCTCTGGCCAGCAGCTCCCTCCAAACTGACAGCCATGTACATTATTCATGGACATTATGGCACAAAGCCCTGGGCATGGGTGGCATGTAATGGAGGCTGGGGGTGGGGTGTCAGTGGAAGATTTTGGTCTTCCAGAATAATCTTTCCCCTAGCACAGCCCAAGGCTAGAGGAGCTCTCACTCCCTGCTATGTCCCTGGGGCTGTGATGGGTTCGCAGAGCTTTTCTGGTCTTGGGGCTGCAGCTGCGGGAGGGAGGGGAGAAGGGGGAAGAAGAGTGAGTGGGGGCAAGGCCTGGGGGGAAGAGGAGGAGTTGGGATGGAACAGGGGTGGGCCATAGGGAAAGAGCGGAATGGGAAGGGGGCCATGGGAGGAACGGGGGCAGAGTCATGTGGGGAAGGGGCGGAATGGGGCTGAGGCCATGGGTGGGGCTGCGGGTGGAAGGGCTAGCCGCCCCAAGGGGAAGCTTCACCCATTCCCATGGTATTGGGGATTAGTTCACCACACTGGTCTTTCAAACCAGGACACGTTGGCTTCTGCCTTCCCATTCACCATTTTATCCCACTTAATTTTACAATAAAATCACCCCCTTCTTGAGCTGAAAGTACTGTCCATTTGCACAGTGCCCATGTTTATAAGACATGCTACTGCAAACTGAACAAATGTTATAATCACATCACATGTATATTGACCCTTCGACTTCCTATCATTTCTGATGGAAGGAATGACTTCTGGAGGACGTTTCTGGTCCAACGTGCCGCATCCTGCTAACCTGAAAATATAGTGTGTGGTGCCACTGTCCCTTGATTTACTCCCTATTCAGCATATTCGAGCTTAAGTACATCCAGCTCAGTACATCCAGTATAAACCCCATTTTTCTGCCTGAAACTTGGCTAACTGGTGGTAATAGATGCTTCATTCTCGCACTCCTCTAGCTGGAACAGGACTCTACTTTTAAAATGACATTTTACAGGCCATTAATCCATACCTTGGATTTGAGCCTTTAGCCGTTTGCCTCCCTAGTGACTGAGTTATTTACTGAGCATGAAGAATAGCTGTTTTTCACAGTTGTTTAAAAAGACGTTGCACATTTTTGAGGCATTATGGAGCATCATAGCAGCCTCCATGATATGCAACGGCTTGTATCCTTAATCCACCCTGAAAGATATACAGTGCATTACACTGAATCACGCCAATGTAATAGAATGGACATTATGTAATGTCCTTAACATGCAATGTGTATTATTCTTAGTATTCCTTGGCTACTTTCCCTCTAATGGCTGTATATGCTATTAACACTGAACAATTATAAAAGCTTCTTTGGGCTGTGACAACGTTAGCAGAAGATCTGTAAGACTCCCATTGGCATGGCTCTGGCCATGAATGGCTCTCAAACCAGTTCCATAATTGGCTGGGGGAGGTGTGAATATGTAATTATCCCGCAGTGCCAAATGTTGAACTTGGCCTAATAGGTGGATAAATATTTCTTGCACATGCAAATTATATCATCAGTATGTGGAAATGATGGATTCTGTCACTTGTGTGTATAAGATATAGTAATAATCAAACAGCAGAATGGTTTACGCATGCAAATTTGCTCATGCATTGATGGAGACCATCTTGGAAATATGGCCTTTACTTACTATCTAAAAACAAAAGTAATTAAACTTGAAATAATTTTAAAATATAAATTTTAAAAAATCAGGGCTCAGCTATCAAAAAGAAGAGATTTTGAACTGGGGTTTCCAATACATCCTTAATATACCTGTGTTATGAACAAGTATTTCTCATGAATCTCAGAACAGGGATTTAATGCTAAATGCACTATGAAGTGGGTTAAGGTCATAACTCAGAGCTTCTTTTTATTGGTTCAAAATGTATCTTGGGCATTTTGGTCTGCAAGTCTAGTTATAAGCAAACACTTGGACTATATAACATCTTCTGACTAAACATAACTGTTCCATATCCATCTCCTAGTCACATCAGCTCGTGTCCCCATACAAATTTTCATGCCAGTTACCCTTGCACATTCAGCATAGCTTGAGAAAATGACCTGGACATCCCTTCCATCTCATGCATTGTCAGCAAACAATACTGCAGGTAACATTCTGATTTCCAAATCTTTGTTGCTGGTAATAATATGAAAAACAGAGAGAGCTGAAATTGATGTGACCCCCCCCAGTCCCTACCCCCACTCTGGCTAACACTGGGATTGATTGATTGATTGATTAATTTTAAGAAAGAACTCTTTTTGAAGAATATATTGTATGAATCATAATACAGATGAAAAAGACCAGTTAAGTTTATATGATTCATTTCACTAGCAATGAAGGGTTGTTCCCTATGTCTCTGTATATGTGTACTGTCCAGGATGGAATTTATGGACCAAGAATGAATGTAGGGAATACTGATCAAAAATAAAATAAAAATCACTTTCCTGGTAATAATGATGATTTAATTTACTTAATTTGAACAGGGTATAAAAATGGGGAGTGAGTGAATGATGGCTCAAAGGGACATTGGAATCACCAGACTAGAACAGAACAATGGTCCATCTAGCTCGATAGCTAGTCTCCATCCGTATGCTGGAGTAACAGATGCTTCAGAACAGTAACAGATGCTTCGCTTCAGAAGAAGCTCAAGAAACTTGCACTGGGAAGATAAGAAATAACCTGCCCAAATGTTAAGTTTCTTCCTTACTCCCATTAGTTAGAAGACAGCATTAATTTCATGTTCCCTATATTAACTCCCTCCACTTTTGACATTTCTTCGGGCTGCTTTCTGCATCTCAGTGTCTTTATCTTCAGGGTAACTAAGCATTTCCATGGCACTTTCTGAATCAGTAGTGTTGTGGTGAGAACAAACAGTCTAAACATAAGACCAAGCCATTCAAACAGTAGTAGTAACGTTTTGCCACTTATCCCAAGGCAGTGGCAAATTAAAAAGCATGGGATGATGGACGAGAAGTCTCTCCAGAAAGATACTCTCAGCATAAGTTTCCATGGTTTCATTTGTGTTTTGGCTTAACAGGGAAGAACTCCATGGCAGTATGTTGTTTTAGTGGTTGGAGTATGACATAAAGTGAAAAACCATAAGTTCAAAGTGTCTAGCTGTTTACTGGAATCCCACCACCCGAGAACTGGCAGTTGAGTGCAAGATTACTCATCTGTGTTAACTCTTCGGATAAACATTTTCCTGTTGAGTGTAAGGTTGGGCGGCACATTCCCTGACAAAACCCTGTGTTCCAAAATAAACAGAATGTATGTCTGAATTATGGGTTTATTTTTTAAAGATGTATTTAGACAAGGGTAGCTCATCACAGCACGTTCATTCTCCCAACCAGCACATTCTCCATCTGTGAGGAGATAGGACACCTGAAAAGATAAATGCTAAAGAAATACAGGCCTAAACTTGTAATAATGAATGTCAGCTACCTTGAGAGGTGAGAATGGCACAGTATCATACCATGCTATGGGAGACATGAGTTTGAAAATAGTCTTGTGACTCTGCATCTGTGGGAATCTGGGAAAGAAAGAGAACTGGCAGGCCTCCTGAATTTGCTGCACTGATTTTTCTATGGGTTTGAAGTGGGAGAGTTATATAGTGCCATCGAGGAAGAATCTCTTAGAACTCATACATTAGAATAAATCATGAGCAACTCCACTGGCATCAGTTACATTTTGCTGCTGTAAAACTAGTGAAAATGAATCCAGAATCCGCCTAAGATGTTGAGAAAAAAATCACCAGAAGATTCAGTGAAATAGGCCTTATTCCAGCAAAAAGCATGCACATTTATAAATGAGAAGAATTTAAGATATGACACAATATGTTATTGGATTCCTCTCTACAGTTCTATGATGTAAGGCTGAGAGACTCAAAATCTGTAAAAAGCAATCTACAAGCCTGAAGCATGTCTTATGAGGGTAAATAGATTGATGAGTTAGTTGGTTTGTTTTTTGGGGTGAGGGTGGAAATAATGATAAGCATGCCCAATATTTAGGGTATAAATCTAGAGCTAACACCAGCCTTGCATATAGTTAATGGTATTTCAGTAGGGGAGGCTAATTCAAAATGGGGCTAAGGATGCCCTGTCTTGATCTTCATTTCACTGGAAACATTCACTCGAGTGCGGACTGTTCATTTGAGTTGAGGGTTTGCAGGATCAGGCTAACTACATTTGAAAGCAACACATACACGTGAAGTGCTCCATACATAAATGATTTTTACTAAATAAATGAATAAAGAGCAATGAGTTGAATGAACTTGTGTCATCCTGGCCTTTTTCTCATTTGGTTTCAATAGGGGTAATTTAGCAATGCACCCAGGGGAAACAATGACCAATGATCTCAATCTGTTCTTTCAGTCCTTTTGTGATATGATTTGAATGGTTGTAGCATGCTATCAAGGTAAAAAACTTAGTGCATGTATTTGACGTTGGGTCTTTAAAGTGCTGTACATCACTGATGAAGCAATAATGCCTATATCCTAATGCTTTGGGTGTTTTAGGAGCCCAAATCAGAAAAAAAAAACCCGGTGAGTAATGTAACTTCTGGTTTTAAGCATATTTCGTGCAGACTAGGAATATTAGCAAGTTGCTGATTCCCGATGGAAAGATGTTTCCCAAAGCACCTACTGTGGCCCCTTGAGTCTGACCTTGCTACCTAACTAATATCTGACCCCATAGCAAATACCCTGGTCACTGAGAAAGGAAAGGAAACAAGTGAAGAAATGAGTAGTCAAGATCCCCAGATGTGAGAGGTTATCTGGGCCAAATCCTCAGCTGGAGTGAATCTGCAGAGCTCTGTTGCCTTTAATATAGTTATTACACATGTATAAAATAATAACAGTCCCTCTCCTAATGAGCTATGCGGATTTATAGCAGCTAAGTATGTGGCCCACTGACTTCAGTGGTGTGTGATTGGGCCCTCATCCACTGTACTAAATAGACACCTACTGAATGGTTTATGGATAGTCTGTATAAATGCCCTATTAGCCCGTCTCCCTGTATAGTACTTTACTCTGGTCACCTACACAGCAGCTAATGATGGCCATGCTGATTACCCACAGGTTTTCATCCTGGTACATCCTACCAGGAAACCCATCATGGCTGCTACAGATATTTCAGGTTTTGAGACCAATAGAACTATATGGGCAAGATTTTATCATCTTTCTGGCAATCTAGACTCACCAGAATAAGAGGAAATGTATCCACTGGCTTAAAGCCAGAATGAATGTACTGACATGACCTAAAATACCAATATTTCAACCAGCATTCCAAAAGCAAATATTTTAAAATATTTATTAAGCTAACGAATCCAGTAAGCCACTATGTCAAAAAAGCATTCCCCATATTCTCCTAAAACAACTTTTTAAAAAAATATGGACAAACATCGTTTTACAGGTTTGTTAGCTCTCTGGCAGGTGCCCCTGTTTAGAAATGGCTGGGAAGATGTAAGAGGATCTGCCTTGACTTCTAAATATGCCAGCAGAACAGTATTTCTCTTTCTGGAGGAGGATGTGCTGATAGAGTATAGGTTGGACCTTGCCAAAATACAGCATGGTAATGCAATCAAATACCCCTGATGACTCGTGCTAAGTTTAAGCCTCTTTCCTTGGCTTACCAAAGTGTTCTGTAGCTGAAAGTATTAGTACATAGAAAAGTTCTACTGCTCGCTTGTTACAGTGCGGGGAACTGGACTGGATGACCTCTCAAGATCCCTTCCAGTTCTATGACTATTATTCTATGATTTAAGGTTCTCTCCCCACCCCCCAGTATAAGAGTTCGTAACACTGGCCAAAATCAATGGTAGCATAGTCAGGTAGGAGCACACATCAGAACTAATGTATTTACTTATCTTCTTTTTGGGTCATAGTGATAGGCAAGGGGAGGCTGGTCTGACCCTTTGCTCTCCCTACCCCCACCCCCATGCTCCCGACTTATACTCATCAGCTATCCAATCAACATTATACAGCCAATAATAGGTGTGTTATACCGCACACCGGCAGTGACTTTAACCCTCAGACCTCTACAGCCCTGAATCCTCTACCTTATACAGGTGGGATGTATATAGGCTTGCCCTTATGCCTACTTTCAATCCAAACCTTCACCACCAGTATTAAATGCCGCTTCTCTGAAGCTAAGTAGCCAACTGTGCCAAATTATTATGCTGTTTATTTCAAATTTGTGAGTTGATATCCATGGGGAGCTAGATTGATACTAATGTGGAAACCCCCATTTTATGCAGAAATTTAGGCTGATTTGAGACTTTCATGTCTAAAACTTTTGTACTTTTGGTTGCATTATTAAAATGACAAATGAAGATGAAGGCTAGTACTTTCCCTTGCATATTGGTCCCACGGATAGGGTGACTAGACTAAGAGTCAAGTAGCTGGATTCTGCTCTTATCTCTGCCACTCAACAGACCTCTGGGAAATCATTCCTCAGTTTCCCCATCTGTAAAAATTAACCCAATGACATTTATCTTCCTTTATAACTTGCACGATTTTTAAGGTTGGCATGGACTCAGGAAGGCTCATGGGGATTCAGAGAGCTAAGGCTGTCTAGTCATGATTGATCTGTGATATCTCTCTTTTCCAGTGCACAACTAGCAATACCTTAAAGAGGCCTGATTTTCAGTATTTTCTGAAAAGCCTGGACAGACATCACGAAACTGCTCAGCCCTGGCAATGTGGCTATGCGTTTTCTTGCTGAATACTGATTGGTGCCTAAAATGTCAGTCACACCTAACTTTTCTGGACATTCCAGAATCACCCAGCTGGAGAAATTCATACCTGACTGCAATTCATGGTATGCCTTACAGTCTAGTTAGTACGTATTATGCTGACCTCCAGCTAGTGGAGAGACAAACAGGCCAATAAGGCCAAATAAGAATGTTCACGTTGATTTAAAGCATAGAAGCTAGAGCCAGTATTTTATCAATTCCAGTGGAAACCAAGGATCATGCAGCTCAACGTTATTAATCACTGTGGATTAGAAAATTCAAGGCTTCCATTAATTTCCTTGTCCGATTCTGTTATCTTCTCAGATTTTCTTGTCATTTCTTTAAGACTTTCCTTGTAAATTTTGCATTTAAAGCTGTAAGAATGCCATTAAAAGATGGCAAGAGGCCTGTATTTTTCTTGTAATGAATTCTCAAATTACACTGGATTTTCCTGTGCCAAACAAACTGAAGCCACACACAATTATCCATTGGCTGTACTGAGCAGACATTCTTTGGTAGGACCTTCTCTTTTTAATGCAATGAGTACAAGAAGTTGGTTAGGGATTCTGGATTTTGCAGTTTTGTTATTTTATGTAAAAGTAAAAGATTAAGAACAATTAGAAACACTCAACATGATACAGCTACCAATGAAACACACTTATCCTCCTTCATTTACACATGGAGAACTTTTGTTTTACCCTAGTGGGAAAGTTCACATTTTTGGGCCCTTTCCTCAAACACTTACCACCTGGTATAGGGCCAGATTCTGTTGCTTCTATTGCTCATGTTGAGTAGACTTGAACCCCAGGTAGCCCCACTGACTTCAAAGAAGCAACTTGCCTAGTTGGTAACAACTCTGAGGGTGGTAGAATTTGATCCTTAATAGATTATCCTTTTTGCTGTAGCACAGAATAAGGAACGACTCATCATCCAAAGACCCTTTCTCTGAAAGGCTCAATCCCTTCCTATTTCTCCTCTTACTCCTGTGGAAAACAGGAATAATAATTGACTATTATCTTTTGCCACTACTACCTCTCCATCCTCAGCTGTATTGGCTACAGTGTTGTGGGAGTGGAGTCAAGGATCCACCAATTACCCTTACCTCTCTAACCACACCTATCTGTCCTGGCTGTGGGAGAAGTATCGGGTATGGAGCCCCAATTTCCCCCTCCTCCCATGTTCAGTAGAGATGAGAGGGGGCTTCAGTGGGTGAGAAGAGGGTTTCTCTCGCCTTCCTGGCAGTACATTAATTAGGACCAGGTCTTGAGAACTCTTACACAAGTAGTGATAAAAACTGCCTGTAGACCCAGTTATGTCACTAAGACTACTCCTCTAGTAAGTAATATCCAACATAGTATTGCTAACCCCAAGTGTTTAAAACTCATGAGTCAAGACCCCAAATAATGCAAGCCTGGCTTCAAAATCATGAGATGTTACATAATAATATTTTCAGGAGCTTTTTCGCAAGATTTGGAGCCTTTAGGATGCACCAAGGTCACATTTTCAAGCTTTTCTCTGCAACTTACTCTAGAAACTTAGTCTTCTTTTTTTAAAGAAAAGCTGAAACTCTCATGTAATCACCTGGTTCCACAAGCTGAGGCTTTAAGAAAAATATGCCATCTATTATAATAGAAGTGTGAGAGTTGACAACATTGCTCAGACCTAACTATGCATCAGACCTAACCACGGAGAAGTATTCAGACAGAGCAAACACCAGGGCCAATACATATGCATGAAGGTCCAAAAGGTCTGCTCCCCAGGAGTTTTCCTATCATTGTTATATTAAGGTGGTACGAGAAGAGTTCTTCATTCTCAGGTGTTCCAGATGAGGCCAATATGTCAGGTTACAGTCCAGTTTTACTCCCAAATAAGAGACAATTGGGTGAAATGGCAGTGGCTGTCCTTGCACATGGATTGAGATGGGTCAATTGACAAGACAATTGTTTAAATAGAAAGTAGTTGCCACTGTCTTGATTTCATTGACAAGTAGTCTCCATTGCCAGAAGTAAATCTTGGCTGAGATTCCCTTCAGTCCTATGGAAGTCATATCTACTGTCGAATACAGATGTCATCAGCATACATTCCAGGGAGGTGGTGTGTGTGTATATACTGAACAAAAAAGGAAGCAAAACTGACTCTTGTAGAAGGCCAGTGAAACGACATTTAAGGCGACAGTTTTCTCACTGATTTGCTGGATGAAGCTACTTTGCTAAGCATTTCTTGGGGAAGCAGCCACCACACTAGGCTTGCTGACGTGGAGCTGAATTCAGCCACTCATAATATGATGGATCTTGGACTATACACCAACCTCCAGTCTGTAAGTGCTAGCAACATAGCTTCACCTAACCTTCTACAAGGTGCCATTACTGTTAAGTCTGTTTGGAGAGCTGCAACAGATGAAACCGGTCCACTACATCTCCAGTTGACTGATGCTCAATTATCAGACAGGGAACAATACGCTGTGCCAATTTGAAGGACTTTTCATGTTCATGGCGAATCTCATTG
Source organism: Dermochelys coriacea (assembly GCF_009764565.3). Taxonomy (NCBI): domain Eukaryota; kingdom Metazoa; phylum Chordata; order Testudines; family Dermochelyidae; genus Dermochelys; species Dermochelys coriacea. The sequence continues at coordinate 5,328,043 of NC_050081.1, forward strand.
CCACAGACCGGGATGTGACACCACGGCTTATCTCTTGATACTCCTTTGCTATAGCAGCTCATGTGCTTTGGAGAACAGTGCTACTGGCCCTTTATCATGCACAGATCATCAGCACTGCCGGGGAGATTAAATTATGTGAAGTAATCTCTTTTATTGGACCAATTTACGGAGTGGAAGCATTGATGGGAAAGAGTCTAACACACTAAGTAAATTCAGGAGTCTATCACTGTACCAACCTCCTTGTCTATTTGATAGTAGATCCTGGACTAGACTCAACAAGCTACTCTCTGGCTTGACCATGTACCATGTACCATGTTGGCCTGGTTTCTTCCATACACCTGTGACTGTGGGGCAGCATAACTCTTGTAGTGGAAAAGTGCCCAACCCAACATCTGCAGGGTGGTCTACAATGCTTACCCTCCCTTGATACAGAGCCTATCCTTTGGTTTCAGGACTTGGACATCAAACTCTCATGTCGACATACAAGAGAGCGAGGGATCAGACCTAACACACATAAGGGTTTCATAATGCAGCCCTTAAACGGCTACAGTCTGACCTGGAAAGCACTATATAAATGCCAAGATTATTATTAATATTATTATTACCTTTTACCTGTTGCTCTGTTCCATTTGCTGGTTACACTGAAAGGAGGAAAAAACTGATATTTTGTTATTTTGTTGTTAATTTGTGTGTTATTTCTAAAGTCAGTGGTTAATAATAATATATATAGTGCCCTGAGGGAGCTTCTGTTTGGAAAACAGTTCCTTATTCATCATTCATCTCACTTAGAACTGCTCAGCTTTGTTTACATTCCAATAGCCGGGAAACTTGAACCATTCACAATTATTGAGCTGTTGATGGGTGTTTATTTTTCCTGTAGAAAAGGAGTCCAATATTTGTCACCAGTGTGTTTTTTAGTTTGGTTGGGATCTTTTAATATACAGATATTCAGAGCGTTGGCAGGATTCATTTATATAAATATAAATTACTCAGTAAATATGCCTAATGTAGAGGAACCGAGCTACCAAGTAAAATGTATACATGTCTGGATTGTATCACGTACATATCAAAGACAAGATTATGTCTGTATAGCCTTTTAATGGAAAATGGTGGGTGTGGTGGCCTCCATCCTCACAGCACCAAGATTGACTAGGGAATCCAAGTTGAAAGCATGACTCACTAAAACTTGAGCTAGATGAAGCCTTCCTCTGATGGAACTAGGACTTTTAGGCCCCTTTTCCTGACATAAAGTGACCAGTACTTCACCCTAGTCTACTTAACTGAAAGATGATCTCTGTTAGCATACAATCTGGTTGCCTCACAATCTTTAATGTATTATTCACAACACCTCTGTGGGATCGACGATCATTATGATTTCTATTTTACATAGGGGGAACAGAAGGACTAACTGATTTGCCCAAGGTCACACAGGAAGTCTGTGACAGAATAGGTAATTGAACCCAGGTATCCTATGTCCCATAATAGTGCCTTAACTACTGTACCATCCTAGTCTTTCCATTGACTTTAATGGACATTGGCTTGGGCCTCTATTTTCATCGAGAATCTGGAACTACAGAGCCTATGGTGAAAATCGAAAATAACTGAACAACATTAATTGAGGCAGACTTGTATTTATAAAAGATGCTCCTCCAGGTTGGGGAGGAATTCTAGGGGAGTAGAAGAAGAAAGAAATTGGCAATGTTTTTTATTTTATACAAATAAGTTTGCACCTTCTCTAAACGTTGTATGTTCATTAAGGAGCAGAAAGTCATTGCAGCAGGCTAAAACTATGAAAGAAAACCCGCTTTTCAGTCTGAGAAATCACTAAAATACATCATGGCTTTAATTTGTGTCTGTACCATCATTTGTTTTAATCAGATGCCTTGTGTAATCTCCCTGGTTTATGAGACAACTTCTTTTCCTGTCCGTGAAGTGAGCACATAATATTTTACAGGTTGGGTTCCTTTGATAAATCCACAGCTAACCCTGATCTCTTAAAATCCTTTTATTCTGCTTCCGAGTAGTCTATTAAAGAGCTCCCAGGTCGAACATGGACCTGGGCAGTAGGATATCTTTGTAATAAGCCTTAAATTGAAAGCCTTGCTCTGCTTCCCCACTGTGAGGGCCTGCTGAGACAGGCTTCTTTTAATATTGCCTTAATAGGCCCTTCAAACCCAGTTAATTAAGTTCAGTATATCTAGTCAGGCTTTCATTGCCTGCATGGGTCCTGGCAAATCGGTGATATCATGATCAATATGTGTCTACAGTAAAGTGATTAAAAACATTGGTAAGCAAATTTGAGCCACTTTTATGGCTTTGATTGCTCCACATGTTTCTGATGGAGATCTTATTTGTATGGTTATGACAAGGAAGAAAGAAGAAAGAAGAAGAAAGAAAGAAAGAAGAAAGAAAAGAAAGAAAGAAAGAAAGAAAGACTTGGAACCCACTTCGTAAGTTCCTGCTAAGGCAGCATAAGGCTTATAATTGAAAATAACATGGGCCTTACAGTTATAAATCTGAGGCCTGCAAAGGAATGCAGCCTTAATATTGACATGTCATTACAGCCATGGGCTGCTGTGGCTGTTAATCACGCAATTATACTCTAATTATCATCACCACGACATTAAAAGGCCTCCCATGGTCAAGAAAGGGTTGCAACCATTCACTTTGACAGGTGATCCCTTCCACAAACACAATGCCAACAATAGGCCTTGGTGGAGTTATCAGCATGACGTGGGTTGTATCAGAGTCTGGGACAAGGCCTGTTGGGGGCTTTCAGCAACCCTGACATAGTAGATCAAAGACAGGGAAACAGCTGATTCCAGACTGGCTGGTGTCTGCCTGGTGTTTCCTCTGTCAGAGGCAGATGTAGTACCATTTTATTGATTATTCATTCAGCGTTCATTCTAAAATGAAAGTCTTGGCCCTGGGGAATACTGCAGGGGGACTTTCATACTTTGAAGGCACTTACAACAGAGATATGGATAATCTGCTCCTTTCACTGACAACATCAGATGAACACTGGACAAAGGAAGTCTATGATTCTAGTGAGCTGGATCTGAAGTCCCAGATGTAAAAAACACCCTGTGGAATTTGGGAAAGTTTAGATCCAGAACTGACCTTTGCAGATCAGGCCCATCTGTGATTATAGGAATGTCTTTCAGAATTGAAAATTGTCATTAAAGCGAAACTTTTTCCAGTAGCTTGGTGTTGTTTTGAATATATCCCTGAGCCACCAAGAAGTCTGATGAATGTTTTGAGGATGGTCTTCTGAGATGTTTTAAAGTGATTATTTATTGTTAGCCATATAGATCAAGAATAAGGAATCAAAACACAAGCGCTTATAAAAGTTTAGGTGATAGAATTATTTACCTCACAGATCATAAGAGTAAAAAATTTTTCAGTGCACTTTATAAACTATATGTGGATCATTCCGCTATATAGCTAGAGAAAGTCTAGCTATAAAGGGACTATTCTGCCCCCTTTGAAGAAAAGTCTTATAGCATGGGAGATGGAAGACTTTCTTCACCAGCAGTATTACAGTTTTCAGGAGGGTCAGTGAGATATAAATTATCTATATGATATTGCAGGTGGAATTTGGAGTGGGTAAAATGCAATTATTAGAGATGGGCTTGAAAAAACCCCTCAAGATCTGACCAGAAGTTTATATTTTGACTTAGATATTAATCCAAATTTAGCTTTTCCTTGTCTTTTAAATTTAAGCAAGATACTTGCTGCCTACTTTGTATTAAATAATTTCTTTTGGCCATATTTTGAAAATTGTTGTCCCTCCCTGGAATTCTTCTATGGAAGAACCACATGCGTACATTCATTACATACATATATTTCTTGGTAGACTTGATGCCTCTTAGTCTCTATTGTCTGGTGCCCAAATAAAAGACTCACAGGGTATGTCCATACTACAATAAAACACCTATGGGTGGCCCATGACAGCTGACTCAGACTCATGGGGCATAAGCTGCAGCGCTATAAAATTTCAGTGTAGATGTTTGGGCTGGAGACTAGGCTCTGGGACCCTCCACCATCACATGGTCCCAGAGTCCAGGTTCCAACCTGAGCCTGGATGTCTACATTGCAATTTTATAGCCCCGCAGCCAGAGCCCTGAGACCTCCAGTCTGCTTATAGGGGCCAGCCAAAGGTGTTTTATTGAAATGTAGACATATCCAGTAAGACAATATCTGTGCTGCAATCTTAATTATTGTCAGGATGTTGAGGATGTGCAGACTGCATTGAGCCAATTCTCTTGTGGAGCTTGCTTCTTTGCGGATGAATGAAGCTCATGTAAAACACCTAGGTAAATTGAGACTAAGGGCTTGTTTACAAAGGGAAATCCAAGAAACTGAATCTGAATTAACTAAAGGCGTGAATTTGAAGTGAATTAGTTAACCATATTAAATCATCCTGTGGACACTGTTAATCAGAATTAAATTCAGTTTAGTTTAAATCATTTGGGAAGTGAATTAAAATAAACAGAATTAATGCCATTTTCATTCTGAATGAGGGTTAATGTGGTTTAACTAATTCACTTCAAATTCAAACCTTTAGTTAAATTCGGATTCTCTTTCTTGGATGTCCCCATGTAGGCAAGACTTAAACTGCTATTAGATCAAAATTAGTTGTCACTTTAAATGGGCAGTGGAGCATTGAGCCCAATAACCTGACATTATAGGACGCTAGAGTAATACCATAATTCTGTCAGCCTTTACAATATCAATTTCTTTTCCTTAGTTTTAACGTTGCATTGCGCTATGTAGGTATGCAGTGAGTCAGCCTGTATCAATTTCCCTAATCCCCACAAAATGCTGATAATTTGTTCAGCTGTTCTTTTTTAACAGAGCAACAGAACAGATGCGTAAGAAGTGTGTGGGGTGAGGATGGGTAACAGTTTCAATTTGGGACCCAATCCAGAACGCAAACTCAAGAGCTGGGTCTATATTAATGCTGGCCAGGAATTTTCCAATAAAATGCTTTTTCCATCAGAAAATGCCAGTTTGTCAAAACCAAAACTGTTCCCAGGAAATGTTGGTTTTGATAAATCTCACAATTTGAGGCGAAAAAAAAGTTTTGAAATTGTCAAAATGGGACATTTGGATATTTTCAAAACAAAAAGACTTCCTTTTTTCACTTCAAAATGACTTTTCATTTAGAAATTTTAACTAATGTATACAAAAAAGGTTAAAAAAAAACCTAAGTCAAAATCAAAATTAAACTTTTCAATTGACTTGATCCTTTTTTCCCCCCTTTGAAATCTCAACAATTCTTGTGGAATGGGAAAACCATTTGCAACTCAGCTTTAGCCTGTATCCAGGGTTTTGAACCAAAACCTGCCCAGAAAGCATTTGGATTTGAGGTTCCACTTTTGAACCCTTCTCTACATCAGTATGATTGACAAAGAATAGGAAGGATTCTCTTAGTGTACAGGGACTCAGGAAATGCAGGTTCATGTCTTCACTCTGTCACAGATTCCCCTTTCTGAATATGGCCAAGTCACTTAATCCATTCTGGGCCTCAGTCCTCAAGGAGAATATTTTCCTACCTCACAAGTGTGCTGTGAGAATAAAATGCATTAATGACTCTGAGATACCCAGAAAATACAAGGCTGAAGGCTATGTAAGTGCCTGGATAGATGATGACTGACAATGTAAACTATATCGGCCAGATCCTCAGCTATTGTAAACATACATTGCTGCACAGGCTTTGCTGACGTACACTAGCTGAGGATCTGGCCCTGTACATTTTAGTCTACTGAGATTATACATAATTTTTCTTCCAGAGATTCAAGTAAACCTGTTGGAAAAGTGCCCGCCGGGACACTGAAGAGAAGTTTGCAGCAGGTATCAAGCAAAAGAAGCTGATTGACAAATAAATAGGCCTTTGGCAAATTTAGCAGCAAGTACCACCCAGATTTTAGAACTCCCTGGGCCCAAAATGTAACACGCATTGCTACTTTACATGGGGAGGGTGAAATCCTGATCCCATTAAAGTCAATGGCAAAACTCTCATTGATTTCAGTGGGGCCAGGATTTCATCCATAATTACCTCAGTTGCGTGTGCAGTCAAGGCAATGGTGTGCACAAGTGGAAAGTCATAGAAGCTGTGCAAAGTCTAGTGAATTGAGAAGGCATATCTATGGTTACCTCAAGACATAAGGCTAAATCCTGAAGTTCGTATTCAGTCAAAATACCTATAGGCATTCCTGAGTAAAGACTGATTAAGGACTCGGGGTTTGGCCCTTAGTATCCCAGTATATTGTAAGAAACAAATCTTGCTATGAGTATCCTTTAGTGTCATGGTCTGTCCTCCTTGTTACCCACAGGAAATTCAGCTCCCAACTGCACAAAAACTACTGAGCAATGAAAGGATCTTGAAAACATACGTAATGTGCAGAGTTTTTAAAACAGATCCCTGGTAGCTGTGGATGAAATGTCCTTCAGGCTCTTTACTGTGATCTGTTACTTGTTCAATAGACTTTTTATTTGTCACTCTTATATTGGTAATGTTAAAAAAAATAGACTCCTAGGGAAAAGCTCTCAATAACACTGGGCAAACACACGGACATCGATGAAGTTGTATCAGTACAACTGAAAGGAGAATTTGTCACCAAATTAGGACTTTCCCTTATCCACCGAAAAAGCTACATTTCAACCAGGGTTGCCAAGCCTCCAGGATTGCCCTGGAGTATCCTGGAATTAAAGATGATTTTTTAATTAAAGATTATGTCAGGTGATGAAATCTCCAGGAATTTGTCCAGTCAAAGTTGGCGATCCTAACTTTAATAAATGCTTTACATAAGACACAGTGAGTCTCAGTAGATAAATGGAAGGACCTGTATTAAGGACATCTGCATGAATACAACTGCAATGATGCATTCATAATGGTGAAAACCGCTAATGGTGTGCTGAGACCATCGTGTTCTGAAAGAAGGTTGATATGATACAATTGCAACCTACCATGCTGACTAACACTGTTTCATTGCTTCCTTATGATCCCACATCTCCCTGTCTATCCGTAGCCATCTGTTATCTGATGCTTTGATTGTAAACTCTCTGGAGGAGGGGCTGTCTCTTTATTCTGTGTTTGGACAGTGCCTAGCACAACCAGGTCCTGGGCTATGACTGGGATTCTGAGGTGTTGTTGTAACACAAATAATAAATATTATTCATGTTTTATTATTAAATTGCACTGGGGCAAAATAGAGTTTACATTGGTGCAGATAATTCTGATGATTGGATTAACTGTCATTAGTGTAAACTCAGTTTTGCACTGGTCCTTCATGTCTACATTAGGGGATGTATACTTGTGTATTTGTACATTGAAGTAGTTACCTCGGTGTAAATTTCCTCAATGTAGACAGGGTCAGAGGTGTTAGAGTTCACTTAACTCATCTAGTTTAGCATGTGTTAAAATCTGCAATGCCTTGTCTACACTTGAATTTTAGAATATGCTAGCTAATACTTTCGAACAACATGCCCTCACATTCTAGCGAAGACAACGCCTGTTTGAGTGCTGAGCTAAGCTTTAAAAATACACACACACACACACACACACACACACACACACACAGAGTAACGCACTGGAAGCACTGGAAGCAACAAGGGAGAAGCTGGGCATATGGGGCACTGGAATACAGGCTGAATACACTCGAGTCAGAGCGAAACTCAGCTACAGACACTCTACTTGGTCTTAAGGGTCAAGAAGTCAGTGGTACCACTGACGTAGTGAAAGGAGGGCCAGTCGTAAGAACAAACACTCAGCTGACAGCATGAGCAGAGGAAAAACTACTACGTGACTAGAGAATGACTAACTTTAGGCTCCACAGCACTTTGTGGCTTGGACACCTCACTGAACATTTCTTTCGCAATCTGACATTTCTCACTCTGATTAATCCTTGTAAACCCTCGGCTCAGCTGACGTGGCTGAGCCCATCTGAACCCTTTGTTAAACTTTCTGAACATATTTCTTTTCTGCACACCAAAAGAGGTATCCCCACACTCACCCCATCCTTCATGCTAAAAGACTGTTTTGTCAAATCCAAAATGAAACTCCAGGAGGTCTGGTGACTTGGAAATAATCCCCTGAAGGATTTGAAGCACTTGGAGGATGTGCTGTTTGCATTGTGACAACCCAAGGATGTGATTTCCCCCCCTCCCTCCGTTCTACTGTGCGGTGGTGTTTCATAAGTGCCGGGCATTAAATTAAAAAAAACATTAGACAAACTCTGCAGTGTGTGGACAGCACAGTCAGTAATTTCTCACTGAGTGGTGTGTTACCAGCTGAAAATATCTTCAATGAAGAGAATAAAAGATGGCCCCAGAGCAAAACTCGAACCATAGATTCAAATGCCCTTGAACTCTGGAGTGATTTACATCTGGACCTAGCTGTTCCCTTTCCCTATAACTTTCAGAAACCACAAACACACACACACATACCACCATCATCATCTCCCCTCTCCCCCCAATTCTGAGTACCCCCCAAGCTCAGAATGCTCAGATCCAGATGTGCAATATTCTACTTGGGCCCCTCTTTAAAGGAAACACCAAAAGAGGAACAGAATGAACGGGGGTTTCAAGATAGAAAAACACATTTTACATGCAGTTTCTAGGAGTCTGCTCACCATATGTGTGAAAACCAAGAGTGGTACAGGAGAGTGGAACAGCATGGAAAGTCAATTCCAATGATGCAGATACCAAGAGAAAGTACAGATGCCACTTGCCACCTGGATATTTCTACTGACTCATTTCCTAACCCATATATCCAAATGGCCTGATGCACAAAAGACAATATTTGGGTTTCAACCAATTAATAGGAAGGAAATTGGCCCTTCATTCCAAGATAATTAATTTCTTGGAAGCAGAATCTTTGAGGCTCTCTAGGAAACAGTACATATCATGGGCAGTGCAGAGGATTGGGGAAAAATGGCTAGCCTTTATGATGGTGAAGAAAGCCTAATGAGAGTGAACTGATGCAGTGATGTCTTGCTGAGTCTGCGGACAGATTGTTTAAAATAATAGCTCACTGGGATGAACATGTACTCTAAGCAACAATTCATGTCCTTTTATTACAGCAACCCTTTTCCTTTAAACCCCAAGACTTAAGCCATATGCTTCCCTTAACTCTGTAAAGCACCTACTACACTTTTTAGGGCTGTATTAATTATTATGATAAGAACTACACATAGTCATTGCAGTGCTGTGTTAATACTGAAGCCTAATTGTAATGTTTGAAATTTCAATATTGTTAACTGTTTCTTAGCAAAAACCTCCAGCTACTTGGGATTGTGTATAGAGTTTGAGATTGTGGACTGACTCTCAATAGAATAACATTCCCAAGCCCCCTTCCCATCCTCCCCCCTATGGTCTCTTTTTTGCCTCTGTTATTCCTGGCTTGAGGATAAATGGGGAAGAAGTCATAAAGAAACAGCATCTTCCGATATATACTAAGTGTTTACAATACATAAGACAACAGGTGAATAGGTAACATAATAGGAACACTGAAATGTCCTTTAGAAAGGAAATGTATAAGAAGGCACATTATAAAGTACACAGACTAATGCGTGGTAAAGAGAAGATAGATCAGGAGCATCTATTCTCATGGATACTTAAACATAAGAACAAAGAGACATACCATGAAATTGAAATGTGCCAAATTCAAAACTAAAAAAGGAAGTACTTTTTAAATACAATACTTAATTAGACCATGGAACTCACTCCTACATGATAGTGCTAAGGCTAAGAATTGAGCATGATCAAAAAAGGGGACTGGACATTTATGTAGCTAGCAAGAATATCCAGTGTTAGAAGAGTTACTGCTATCAAAAACCATAGAAGGGCTCTAAAACCTCATGGGTCTAGGTTTAAAACAATCTCTATTAGGGATTATGATGAGAAACCAGGGGGGCAGATTATCCCACATCTGCTTACTGTCAATTTTTTTCTCCTAAACAGCTGATGCTGGTCACTGTCAGACACAGGATACTGGCCTTAATGGATCACTCGTCTGATCCAGAATGGCAGTTCCTATATTTGTACCTAAGGGTACACTTGGGTATGGAGTGAGTTGTCTTCAATTAGTCCCACTGGAAAAGAATTTTCATGGGAGAACCTCAACCCTCCCTAAAATAATAGATCTAGATAAGTATGGAAGGAATGGAATACAATTGGCACTTTCTACAATAGCAAGAATAAAAGAAAGAATTTTCAATTTACGTAGATAAGCCTGCCTGTCTATATCTTATTTGAGACCCCCAATCTGGAAGCAGCAGCTGTCTGATGACATATTACAAATGACTTGTTGCTGTAATGTATCATCGGAGTCCCATTGCCCTAATGATACTTTACTGTAATACATCATGAGACCAGTGCCCAGCAAGAACAGGAGTCCTGGAAACCAAACAGCTCCATACATTTTGACACAGTACCAAAAATAAATAAATAAAAATTGTTGTGAATTTCTTTTCTTCTCTATTCAAGACTTAAGCCTCAAAAAGTGTGGATCAGAACAGGCATTCATTAAACAGGCTCTGTTGGTTTCATAAGTCTCCTAAATCATTAAAGGTTCTAATATAGTAGATTAACTATTGCTGGTGCTGCTCAATTAGAATAAATTATCTTTAATTAATTTTTTATGCTTTCCTGGTAATGTGTCGGGAACTTGAGTTTACATTCAAGTAGAACCCTAACTCTGGGGGCTTGGAGAAGCATGGTTCCCTCTCGTTAAATTATGTGGTTTAAGGCACCAGGGATGTGACATAGTGACTCCAGTCCAGTGAAATAGATAATGCACTCCAGAATTTGATGAGCACTCTGCTGGGTTGCGAGAGCCCGATTTGCAGAAAGGCTGAGCACCCATAACTCCAGCAGGAATCAATGGGAATTGCAGGGGGTCAGCACTTCTGAAAGTTAGATTCTAAGAGGGCAGAAGGTGCACTGGATACAAAAAGAAAAACAACTCCTCTTCTGATATCTTAGTAAGATGAAGGTTTTCTGACCATTTTTTTTCAGGATCCAGTTTGGTAAGGAAATTAAGCACACCTAACTTTAAGCATGTAAGTGCCCCACTGACTTCAACAGCACTCCTCCCATGCTTAAAATGTTTGGCACATGTTTAAGTATCTTGCCAAATCAAGGCCTCATTTATAGTAAAGGGGAGAAGACAAAAGATTGTTGCTCAAGTCTGCAGCACTTCGTCATGGCCGGCAGCCCTTCTCACATGAGTAGTTCCATTATCTTCAAAAGGACAACTTGCTGCAGTAAGTGGGAGATGCTGTGGGCAAGGGTTGCACAGTTGGGCCTTAAATGTGAAACACTTTATTTCCATGTGAGAAATGTAGGGAGCAATGCAGAACATGTGTGCTAAATTCTCCCCCTCCCGCCGCCCCCCTGCCTCCTGGGAGGAAAGGTGCACTAGTGTATAATGGGAGAGGTATGATGTTTTTCTGGCAGTGTGTAATCCTGCCTGGTCCCATTTTAGAAACAAGGAATTCTGCATGGAGTATCTACAGTTACACCAGACAAGTAACTCAGGGCCTTGGCACCAAAACTCTGCTCTAACTTCTGCTGAACTCAATGGGAGTTTTTCCTTTTACTTCAATGGGAGTGCGATCAGGCCCCATGATCCCATGCAGGTGCTTCTATATCTTGACACTTTGACACCATGGTGATCAGTACCATGGAATACCATTGATTAGACTAGACTGCAGGGAGATAGAGAGATATCATTATATGCAGTAGGCAGGAATCCTAAACTCAGTGTTAGAAGAGCAAATGGAGATAGCATCTTTATTCCCTAGGCGTGAGCATAGTGCCTCACAAATTATTAAGCAATGACACTCTCTGCATGGCAACAACAGGAGAGACCATACTTAGCAGCTCTAGAGCACATTTCTTCCAAAGATCTCAAAGCCCTCTGCATTACAGTCCGTTTTACACATGGGGAAAAGTGAGTTGCCCAAGATCTAATATTATGTTAGTGACAGAGCCAGCTATAGAAATCTGGAGCACCAAGCTTTGCTCTAACCACTAGATCAGGTTGCTTGCTCTGGAAAGGAAAAGCCTTTTTTTTTCATTTAGAACTAACTACCTGATACACTATAGTAACCAGGCATTGTTAGGTATGATAACTAACATCAACTGAGTTCACAAAAGCATAGGTGCTAAAAGAGGAAGGCTGATTTATGGCTAGTCTTTAGATAAAACCCTTACTTTCCCCAACACAGAAATCAGATCACTTTGACACACATAGGATTTAGAAGACAGACACATGTTATAGGATCCTAGCTTAATATATATAGATATATATGCATTATTTCTTCTAGCATTCTTTGAGCCATGGAAGGGCTATTCAGTGAAGTCAGGGGTGCTATAAAAGGAAAATAACCATGAATAAACAAAAGAAAGAAATGGAACAAGCTATTCTCTCTTTATTTGCAAACGTGAACACACCCTGCTTATTAGCTCACTGGAAAATTCTTCAGGCCACCATCGGATGATTCTGAGGTACCTGTGTAGTTTAATTGGAAAGTGCCTGCTGCAGACGGTTTTGGAAACTCAAAGGGGAATTGCCAACAATTTCTTAGAAATATATTTTGTGGTGCAGTATCAGCAAGCTGAATTTGCCTTGGAAATCCCACTACAGCTCTGGCTGGATGATGCCAACTGCAATTTTGTAGTTATTTTTGATCAAAGATTAAGTGCCTTTTAAAAAAATAATAATTCTGAAATGGATTTTAATTGAATGTGCTGCCCTGCTCGAGGTGCACCAAAATGATTTGGTTGGGTGTTTTTCTTTCCCAAATCCTAAGGGGGACGTTCCCCTAGACCAACATTAGACTGGTTTCCCCCGCCTCCCCACCCCCAACCCCTTGGTCAAAAGATCCAGTGTGTGCTAATTCTGTCAAGCTCCCTCTCACTCAATCACTCATATACAGTGCCCCTTAAAGAAACACTGCAGAAGCCAGAAGGCTAAGAAATTAACCAAATGAACTACTGGGGCTTTGCCCTTACATACCAAATACTGAATTGCTGCCACCTTGCTGGTAAAATTAACCATGTGTTTCAAAGGGCTCACTTTACTAATCCAGTATGTAATATAGAAGTTGCTATGCTACATGAGACTAAAGACCCATCAGTAATCAGTAATGATCAATACTTGATGAATTAATGGAGGAACTAATACTCTCATATAATTAGTTAATTAATCAATTAATTAATGCACTTGCAGCTCAGTCCTTACATGTGCTGAGCACTCTGCCCCAGTCCAGGAACATGCTTAACTTTAAGCACATGAGCAGTTCTGTTAACGTCAGCACCTTGCAGCCAGCCAGGATCGAGTCTCTCATTAAATGTTGTAAGGCCGTGTGTCAAAAGAACTTTCCTTCCTGATCTCTGCAGGCAATACGTTTATATCCTGAAGCATGAAATAAGAAGTCCATGGTATCTTTTAACCTAGTTCTAAATTCTGTCCTGACATAACCCTACTGGAGTCAGATCAGAATTTGAATTGTAGCACAAAGGGCTCCTGATCTATTACTGGGGTGCTTAGATGCAATATAAATAATAATATTATGAATTAATAATTTATATGGGTTTGCACCACATGTAATTCATGTTCCCATTTTTCCCTTTATATTGTCCAAAGCAGCCAAAGTTACGGACTGTCATATAATCATCATTCCATGGTTTTTTAGATTTTTTTTTAATTAATTTTTAAACAGCTAAGTCATTTGTCTTGATCTCCTCCTGCACCAGGGTATTGTGTAGGTTAACTGTATATTGAGTAAAGCAACTTTGTTAGCTGATGGCTGCTCCTCCAGATAAAAATTCTTTCTTTCTTTTAAAGAAATAAAACCTGAAAACACAGGTTCCAGCCATAAAACCTCATCTGTGATTGAAAACAAATAAGCAAAACACAAAATAAACTATTCTTCTTGCAATATTTCTCAATGACTTGGTAGTACAGTTCTGAAATCCATGGGACGTATCAATATATGTGCAAATGTTCCAAGGGTTTAACTATTCACATGCAAGATGGCTTTGTAGGGAGAACTCTGTGCAGATAGGTTTTAAAATGTAACTATAGATACAAGCAACTAACAGGCAACAACTTTAACCGACAGTGACATTCTTCTCAAGGGTCAATTATGCCATCCAAGGTTATGAATAAACTGAGAAACTTTTAAACACACTGCCAAATCTAGTTGGTTTCATTAGAATTAGACCTGCATTGTACTGCCTTTGAAGAAAAAAATATAGAGAAAAGATATAAGCAAGTGGGTGAGGAATCAAAATAAATAATTAACACTTTGAGCTCTGTGGAGAAAATTCCCCAGAGACTTAAGCATTATTAAGAAAAAGTCAGTATTATTACCCTTGTATGAGTGGGGAAACTGAGGCAAAGAGAAGGGAACTGACTTGCCCAAGGTCAGGTGATTAAGTAGCAGAGTCAGCTCTCTTGAGTCTTTCAGTCCAGAGTCCTATTCACTTTCTTAGTAAGAGCAAGAGGCTTACTATCAGCTTCTTCGCTAGATTCTGAGAGTCTGTGGCCAAAGTTTGTTACGTCACCAGAAAGAAAAAGGTTTCAGTTCCCCAGCCTTCTGCAGTCCAATTTATGTCCAATTTGCAGACTTTCAACATAGCAGCCTCACAGTTCATAAAATCAAACTCAGCGAGGGCTAAGTCTCTGGGTAATGGATTTAGGATCACTCGAGGTGTTACCGGCAGTTCATGATGGGTAACTTTCTTGTTAACGAAAGTCCCTTTTGCTAAATGAGTTCCAGGTTTAAGTCTCCCTCTGCCTCTCTCTTTTTTTGGCAGCAGTACTGCTGTGGATGGGGAGTGGGGGAGGAGGTGATGTAGGGCTTTATTAGCCTGTGCATGGAGAGTTTTTCATTGCAAGGGCTGCAGGGAACAGAGACAGAGGGAGGGAGAGGGAGAGGGAGAGAGAGGGAGGGAAAAAAAAAGGTGGGATAAGTTAGTCTTTGTGTAAATGGAAGGTGCTGAAAGGAAGGCAGTGTGCTGGGGCCAGGGGATCGACCCTCTGGCTCCACTTGTCTACACAGGGACTATGGAGACGGCCATGTGCGTAGACCGGTGCCTTTTGGTTTCCGCAGGTAACTGCAAGCTCTGTAGGGAATACGTCCAAGGAGAGAAAACCACAGATTGCATATGGGCAGTGGGGGGGGGAATGCTTAACTTCTCCTGTCCGCTCCCAGTGTCCCTGTGCCTGGCAGCCCATTTAACCGCTCTGCCCTCAGCAGAGGAGTGTGTGTGTGTGTGTATGTGTGTGTGTGCACGTGCCAGGGGAGAGAGGGTCCCAGTCAATTGCTGAAAACAGATTAGTTATAGATGTCATATTTCTGAATTTTCCAGTTAAAAAGTCTTGCTAGTTATCCGGCACAGATTATTCCCTGAGCACATTGCAGGGAGGAGATACATCAGTTGCAGGGCATTAGCAAACTCGAGGGAACCTCCTGGCATCCAAAGCAAGAAACTGGGGGTCTCTGTTGCTTTCCGTTGTTCTCTCAATCTGACAGGTTTGCAAACCCTGAGCAAATGTTATGAAAAGGACAGTGGATAATTCTCTGTTTCTGCCTTCTAACTTGGCTTCAAACACACAGCGGTCATTCCAGGTTCCAATATAAAACTGCACTCCTTACCTGCTTTTCCTCTACTTAGGAGCCGAGCCGAAGGCCATTGAGATTAAGAGAAGGACTCCCATTGAGGACAGAGGGCTTGGATCATGCTCTTGAAGCGCTCATGTAGGTCAAGCCAGAATCCCCGGCTGGACTATTCTTGGGGAAAGAACGGTTAGAAGTGGGGTGGAAGGGTCTGCTTCTCAGGCTGTTCTAATTGGCAGGCTGCTATGGCCCTCAGAAGCAGAAAATAGCCATCGCAAAGTAGACTGGAGCAACACCCCTTCCTGATGCCTCATTCCTCTCTGCCTCTGACCTGCTCCCAACACGTCCCTTACACTGAGAGCTGCCGGCCTGCCTCGTGGACAGGCCAGAGAAGCCAGGGAAAAGGATGGAGGAGGTATTCTTAGCAGGCTATTTCTGCCTCCTTTCAGTTCCCAATAAACTACCAGAGCTGTATAAAAAGGCCTTATGACCTAGAGGATCAGGTCCAGGCACTTCAGCGCTCTGTTCACATCCTGCTTATTGCTCTCTTCCCTTGGCTTGTTCTCAAATGGAATAATCTGTGTGGTCCTGCATTTTAGGGGTTTCATCATTGCCCCTTACGTCCAAACAAAAGCTATTATTTAATCATGGTAGTTGCTAAGGGCCTGCACCAGTGATCATTTATTAGAGAGGCAGACTCATAAAATCTAGAATGGGTGGATGAAACAAACAAGCAGAGGAATGAAGTGGCTGCAAAACAAGCATATCTTGGCATGGTGAATATGAATCATGGCAAATCAGTTTCAGAACTAATAGAGCTGAATAGTGGTTTACTAAACAGGAACAATAATTATTATTAGAGCAAAGTGAAATTTTTCCAACGAAAGATTTTTCCAGCAAAAAAATCAAATTTGGTTCAGCTGAAACTTTTAGCAAATACAGGTAGATTTGGGTGAATTGTTTCAACTGAAAAGAAAAGAAAACTAAACCCAAATTTCCAAAACAGTCAAAACATTTTGTTTCAATATTTCCAAAAAGGGAATGCTTCAGCTTTTTTATTCAAAATGATCTTTTGTTTTTAAATGACCTTTAATTTTATTTAAGAAACCCCGAAAAATCTCCTGGCATCAAAAATGAAATGTTTCATTTAATTTCAAATGAAAAAATCTGTTCACCCTGAATCCATTTTTCTTCTTTTTGATTAGCCAAAAACGTTAAAAAAAATTATTTTCAGGTCAACCAGAATTGTTTCCCCTTCAAAATGGCCAGTGAAAAATCCATTATTTGAACATCTCGAATGATATTGTAATTATTTATTTGTATTACTGTAGTTCCTAGGCACACTACAAACTGTCCTTGGAGATTTTGTATTCATACACTCGACAGCCCATAGTTGGTCATGAGAGGAGCAAGAATGCTTAGATTGTGGTCGGTTGGCTGTAGAAAGAGGAGCTATTTGCCTAATACCTCCTACTGCAAACAACTGAGCAGGGAGAGGCTAGAGGCAAACAAGAGCGCCGGCCCTTCATCCTCCCACTCCCTAGCAAGAGTATCTGCTGGCCAGACATACAAAGCAATGGCAGAGTAAGGGATGAATTGTTTCTCACTAAATTCATTCTCTGGGGTAGCACAGCAACATACCATTCCTCACCAAGACAGATTGTTATTCAAACATCTTGCCCTGAAGCTACAAACCAATGCAAAACATTTGGGGCCAGATCTTTAGCTGGTGTAAATCAGTGTCAGCTCCCTCAACTCCAGCTGAGGGTCTGTGCATGAGATTTTAGCTAAGCCAAAACTGAGAAAAAGCCTTTTATACATCAGGACAGGAAGAGACCATATCTTCAGGGCAGAGCGGCCTTCCTAGACATTTTTTTTAAAATCATCTAGCCTCAGATGATTTCTTCCTTTCCTTCTCTTTCTTCTGTTTTGCTTCCACAATTGGATGGTTCCTTTAGATCGATATGTCACCAAAAATCAGCGACACAGCATTTGGTTGTCATTGGTTTCCTCACTCATGTCGTTTCCTTTGAAATGGTGACCTTCCCATTTCGTTTTCTTGTATTGAACAAAACAAACCATCATTCCAGAAGCTATTTACATTCCTGTGCCACATTGCAGAACCCGATCCCTGATCCGCTAGGGTAGGGTGTGTGGTCCTGCAGGTCACCCTATTCAGTGGCAGAAGAGATTGAGTCTTTGCCCAAATCCCACCCCCCAGGTCAAGTCACATTTAGAGGTAGAATGATCCTTTGTTCAAAGCCTTGACTAAGGGACAGTGCTCAGCACCAAGAGGAGCTCAGATAAACACAATTCCTTCTTTCCTTCATCCTTGCCCCTTGGGGTGTGGGTGTGGGGGGGGATTCATTTACTGCAGTCCTTCCCAGGGTGCAGTTTACTTCTCCCTTTACTCTGGCTCAGGGTCTCCTCATTGGTGCACTGGGGGCAATGGAAAGGGAAGTGAGGCAAACATTCATCCACTGGCTTGCAGGGAGAGTAGTAGCTCCGTGCAGTCTCCTCTTCCTTGACTTTGCCTGGACTCATCATCCAGGCAAGGCCCATGGTGGGAGGGAGGGAGGGTCTTTGTGGCCCCTTGTTTCCCTGCAAGGACATGAAGGGCTCCAGTAATAATTAAGCCCTGAAAGTGGCACTAAGTGGCACTCTTAGTCATTGTCATTTTGCATTTCCTTAAAATCTAGTTTTAGAGACAACTGGCTGGATTCCCACCACTAACTTCAGCTCTGGTGTTGTCTATTCTCTCTTTCTCTTTCTTGCACTTGATAATAGGAAAACAAAATGCAGAGAATTTATATACAAGTTATATATACTAGACTAGCTGGACCATGGCTCTGATCCAGTCTTGTAATTCCTGTTGTTCACACATTTTAGGCTGTCTAGTGTATGAATTCAAAATTTCCAAGGACAGTTTGTAGTGCGCCTAGGAACTACGGTAATACAAATACACGAAACAGAAATAATTGCTGTGATCTTCTTTGCAACAGATGCTCTCCTGAGATCCAATCTCCTATTCACCTTTCTTTCTGTTTTCTCTTCCTATTCTTCTCCACACTCTCATGATCAGCCATAATTTTTTCATAACGTTATCTATGCCTTGACCTGCAGTTTGGCCACATACTACAACTTGCAGGATCAGGGCTTTAGAATGTAAGCCCCACAGGGCAGGAAATGTCTCTTCTTATTCACCTATATTATTAATAGTTATTATTTGTATTGTAATAGTACCCAGGCACGGACCAGGACCTCATTGCGCTAGGTGCTGTACAAATAGAGAACAAAAAGATAGTTCCTTACAATCTTACAATCTAAGTAAATCACCAAGTACAACAGCAACACTGTGTAGTCCATATGCATGTTACAGTAAAATTATCCAACAGTGATCTCTAATGTATATTAAACAAAAAATGATGATTTAGATTCCTTACCTCAAGTATAAGGCATTTTTAGATGTTAGCCAATAATCATAGTCTATTAGGGGCATGAATCTATAAATGGAACATTATAGTAATTCAAGTGGAGAATTGTATTCCACTCCGTTTTGCTGCTATTTGTTTTGAGTAACTTATATAGTCATTTGACCCTTTTTTCCTCCTGGAAGGGTGCAGCGCCTCTCACTGCGGTTATGCCAGCTGCATGTGTTTGCTCAGGGAGTGCGATCCCTGTAGCACAGCTGGGTATTGTCTTTCAAGCTAAACAAATACTTTTATAAAAAAAAGAAAGAAAAGTTCAACTTATCTTCCTTTTTCCCCGTGGCTCTATTTTCTCTGGCTTTCATGACAAATGTGGAGGATAGCACATGCCCCTTGCAACTAGTTACCTCTCAATTTGTTTTCTGGCAATAGGGATGGATGATCTCTTATAAAAATACCACCTCCAATTTGAACTGCATGAAGAGTATTTTTTTAAACACTTTTTGAGTATTTAACCAGGATAATAGTAATCTCCTTTGTGTTCTGAGAAATCATGGTAAAACATCCATCCTTTAGAGTTGATTCAACTGAAACTAAACTGTGTGAACAACAGAAACTATGAGACTGGATCAGAGCCATGGTCCACCTAGTCTAGTATTGTGCATCTGACAATGGCCAATAGTAGATGCTTCCTAGTAAGGTGCAAAATGTCCCCCAGAGGGCAGGCAGATGTGGCATAATCTGCCCTTCATGAAGCACTTATCTTAACCCCCACTCGTCAGAGTTTCTCTTCAACCCTGAAGCATAAGGTTTTATTTCCCTTCCAAAACTTTTGTTAGTATGAATTATTTTTAATCTGAATATTCTTGATATCCATATAAAAATCCAATCCCGCTTTGAATTGGTTCATGAATATCAGGGTATCACTTTTATAGTAATGACAGTTGCTCTAGCATTTGTTTAACAATTCTGGTTTTATCATTACCCAGTTGTGTCCGACTAAAATTTGAAATAGTCCACATGCTAATTACTATACAAAAAAATCTTTATATTCAGTATGGATTTCAATTTGATCATTCTCACTTACTTTTAGTGCTGAATATAACTACTTTGGACCTAGTAAGAGATGTTTTTAATGCCAAAATCAAAATCAAAATAAATAAATTTAAAAAGCTTGCTGTTACAAAAGTAACATTTGTGTATATGGACGAGGGCCTGATATTTTGAAAAATAAAATGTAATAGTTGGAGTTGTTCACTTTAAATGTTAGCTACTGTTAAAGGGCAGGCATGTTGGCTAGTTTTTAAATAACTTAATTGCTTTTCAAAACATTTGTGGTGAGAAGGAAACTCAAAATGAATGGGACAAAAGCTCCATTCATATTAATGGGAGTCTGCATTATCACAGAGCATGGCCTGACCAGAGGCAACGTGGTCTAGTGGATTAAGCAGAGAACTAACAGTTCCTCATTTCTAATCAGGGCTCTGTCATTAAGTTACTTTGTATCTTTATCCATGTCTTCTTTGTTTTTCGGATTCCTCATCTGTAAAATGTGTCTAGTAATATTTACACACTGCACGAGGGTAGGTGTTTTGCTGCAAGCAGATTGTGAAAATCTCAAATGTATTGTCATAACAAAATAGTGTTTCTCTTCTCTGACTGGATTACTTCTGTAACTATACAGCTGGTCAGAAAATGGGTGAACATTTCTGCAAAAAATTGTCCTTGTTTTCTATTGGAAATATTATTATCTTTTGACTGGCTGTAGTAATTAACCAACAGCAGCACAAGTTTCCAGTTGCATAGCTGAGTGTAAATTTGTAGGCAGAAATACAAACTGGTGTAAGTTAGTTATGCAATGCAACATTCACTTTAAATGAATATTCAAGTGATTGGGCATAAAATTTGCTTTTCATTAATATTTTTGCTCGTAGATCTTGTTGAATGGAACATTCATGGGAAGTGAACCCAAAATATGTGCAAACACAATTAAAATACATTTAAAAATTCAAACAACTATTTACAGAATTTATTTTCTTTTTTAGCAGTATTCCCCAGCTCCAGATGTGGATGTTTACACCTTCACAGTCCTACACAAACATTGAATAATAAAGCACTATGTAGAGTAAGCATGTAAGTGTGATTGACTATACTGAGAGGTCCATCAGACACTAGAAAGATTAGTGGGCGATACAAACTTTGGCCCTCATCCTACAAAAAACACACACACATTGTTAACTTTGTTTCAGAGGGACTCCTCACATTGTGCAGAGTTACTCACAGAGTGTAAAGTTAAGCATGAGTGTAAATCTTTGCAAGATCAGAGCCTTTCTTTCAAATGAACAATATCCAGGAGACTAGATTCCTTGCAGAACTTCTTTCTACTGCATGAGTCAAACTCCCAGGTTAACTGTTACTCAGACCTTGTTAGGAATATTTCCCTGCTGTAACTCAGACTCAACATAAGATTTTTTTGTTTTTTTGTGTTTGTCGTTAATAATGTGCACAAAGTCTATTTGCATAGCACACCATAATACTTTCCATTGGCTTCAAAGGGTGAAGGATAGAGAAATGATATTAGTTGTAAACCTTATTTTCATCTTCTCTGTTTTATGTCATTTTATTTTAGTAGAGTCAGTCTAAATTAAATGTTGGTTAATGTGGTTGAGTTTTACTATCTGACAAATGCAGCCTAATAAGAGCTTGGAAACAAATAACTAAGGAAAGCACAGTCTGTATTGATATCGAGCTATTTTGAATACCAACTTTCCTATTATATATATATATATATATATATATATATATATATATATATATAAAGTAATGAAGTAATGAAGAACAAAATAAAGGTGAACTAAATTGGGACAATTCATCCAAAATTCCCACACACAGTCCCGCAACAGTGGGGATCTGGATAAAGTGGGATACAAATCAAAACGACGCCTAGATTTGGTGCAAATCTAAAATCTGACCAAGCTTTTGCAAAACCAAAACCATCTCCAACTTTGCGGAGGGTGTGTGCCAAAGGAACAGACACAAGTGTATCACATCAGGAAATGGCTGTGGTCTTCTTATGCCACACCTAGTTTAGTATTCATAGAACACTGAGTCCCAAAGACAAAGTCCCAAATTTACAAGGCTGAAAAAGTCCCAAACCATGCTGGCCATTCTAAGTACTGAACCAGGAAATCTCCAAATTTGGGGCAAAGAAAAAGGATCCCGTGGATCCAGCAAGCCAGGGTCATGAGTTGTTACCTAAGCTAAAGGAAGAGCATCTCGTGCTTGTTCGTCCACTGTAGAGTTTGGGAAATCCTTGTCCCCACTGAGTTTTAATCCCCAGATGAGAGACTAATCTATCCCCTGCTGACAAGACCATTGTTCCCAACATTACAGTCCTGTGAAGAAACAATCTGACATCCAGAAATAGCTGCATCCCCTTAATCTGGATCTCAGAGTTGACAATATTTCAACTAGTAAAACCTCTTTCCTTGTGTTTCTAGACCTACAGAAATTAACTAGAATTATACTGGTAACGTATACTTTTTTTCTAGGAAACCAAACATAATACAAAAGGAAGGATGGTCTTGTGACTGAGGCAGCAGTCTAGTGTTCAGGAGATCTGGGTTCAAATCCTCTCATCTTTGCTTCAAACCTCCCAAAGTTAATCATTTAATCTCTTTTGTTCCCCATCTCAGTTCCCCAGATTTAATATTTCCTTCAACCCGCTTTTTGTTTATTGTGCAAATACTTCAGGACCCGGACTTTGTTTATGCATAGCACCTAGCAGCATAGGGACCCAATCTTGTTTGTAGCTTTTACATGCTACTGTATAATGGGTGTGTATACATACATTCTTGATCCTCTTTGGAGCCACCTTTGCAAAGTTTGAAATACTTTCTCTACCGAAGGTCTGCTTTTTTTAGATATCAAAACAAGGGGGAAACAAAATATAAATAATGGATTAAAGAAAAAGAAAACAAACAAAAATATCCAACAAGTCATATTTGTATCGATACCGCAGTCTCTTGTGAAGGAAAAATGCATGTAATGGACAAACCTAAAAAAGAAGGTTGCTAGTTGCTTAATAGGAACGTCTGTTTGTTTGTCTGTCTATATTTGCTGATATACCACATCATGGGCATACAAAGTACTCTGCTCAAATTGCTACTGAAAGTACCAAAGGATGGCACATACTATACTTACTGGGCTAAAGCCACCTAGGAGAACCCTTTCTGCCCTAGTAGCCTATTTTGTCTAAGGCACTCTGAAGGGTTGAAGTTAAAATCGAGTTTCAGCTGCAGCTTGTTTTCCATCCTATGGATGTTTAAAATAGCCTGCCTCACATGATAGTTTTAGGGCTTGTCTTTTTACCTTGGAGAGAGAGAGATACAGTACAGAGAAATGTCTGCCCATCTTGTCTCTTTGTTCTCATTGGCCAAGACTGTTAACTAAATGTGATTCTTAATGTCTTCAGCATTTCAGATGCAGAATCACTTCCAAACTGGGCTATCCTGTGTTGTGTCCATTTCCAGCATGAGTGACTATATTCTGGCTCCTTAAATTTCCCTGCAATTTTATTTGGATACGGTATTCTGCACTTCAATTTCCAGACTGCTGTGTATAGTTGCTGTGCCCTGTAAAATAATTGCTGTGTTTCAGTGGTTGGTGATCTGATTCTATCTATCTATCTTTTGATCCCGTGAACAGTTACTATTACACGTGGTCCCATTGCAGCTTATGGTAGTAAGTGTACGAACAAAGAAGGTACGTGTGGTAGCATCTTGCCATGGTGGTACCTTGAGCTTAATTTAGAGGTGATTTGTAACATGAAATGGATTAAATAACCCTTTACTCAGTTTTCATTGCATAGACAACAATTAAACCACTTACCAATGTTTAAGTGAGTCTATGAGGTTGCACAGATGTAGTGTAGGTAAGAGCATGATCTAATATCTTTAGTGAAATATATTTTTACTCCGTGGAATCAGGGAAGGTTCTCCCTGTTTTTAGTGAGAAACTGTGTGTGATTTTTACTCGTGGCTGTAAATTAACTCAGAATAACCTTGTGTTTCTTTTACCTACTCACTTCCAAATACCACCAGCCTCCACTGCTTCTGGGACTGGGAGCCAGAGGACATTCAGAGACATGGAGTGACTCCCTTGTAATGGTCTCAAAGAACACGTTCATTTTCAGCAACTATAACATTCAGGAAAGAATCTTGACAAAACAAATGACTCCCCATAAACATGTCTAAGGATATTAAGATGCTACAACTGATCTGCTTTAATAAAATTATGCATTCAACTCAGTTTCCAAAGTTAGTCACTGTATTTTCTGCATTGCGCCATGCAATTAATCCTTCCTAAAATAAACGGACTGATTAAAATTCCATTATCCTGACAGTTCACAATAAACCTTGGGACCAATGATCCCCTTTCTTTTTAACCATTTAAGCCATTATAATTAATTCTGGTTTTATGTCATTTGCTGGTAAATGTTACGATCACCTTACTAACTACTTAAACAATTCCAAACAGTTGCACCCCTTCTAAAGCATGCAGGCAGTGGACAATAATTGAACTATTTAACCTGATTCACATTTCAGACAGTTTCCTTTACATACAAATCTCAGTGTTGAACTGCCAAGTTCTAGTTTGCTCACTTTTTTGGGGGGTAGCTAATTAAATGGTCGCTTTTTAAAAACACTTTGGGAAAGACAAGGAAGTTCCAGGCTTTGCTTCTGTGATCACATTGGTCTCACCCTAGCTTTCTAGTGAAAAGGAACTCACAAAAACATTTTAAAAACATGTTAAACATGCTAAATTGCAGAAGTATTTTAACCAATGTTCTGCAATTTGTTTTTGCTCACTTTCCCCATCATCCCTCCCTCAGAATGTCCTGTGTTTCATGAAGGCAATTCTTATGGCTGTGAAAAGCACATACAATTTTAACCCTTTGAATACTTCCACTTTTGCTCAGAGCCAGGCATGCTTACACTGCAAATGGTCTTATTTTAAGAGAAAATGTTTTGTGAAAACGGGACCAGTCTTAAAATCAAACATTTGCAGCATTTTGGAATTTCATTAAGCCCTACTCCACCACCCTTGCTTTCTTAAAAATCACCAGTACTACTCATGGAGTAAGGTCCTACTCATCATAAGTAAGTGTGCCACAATCAGGCCGTTTGTAAATATTCCGCACACTTTTAGTTCCGACCGACCTTGGTAGAGGTGAGGTAGGTAAACTTCAAAATGTTTGTATGTTCTGTTTAGATAAGAACCCAAAGGTCTAACTGCTTCTCCAAAATTTACTGTAAGATTTTGAAAAATCTCTAGGTCTCTTTCATTTCCTACATCTCTTTGCATGCCTCTTCTCCTTTCAATGTGCTTATCCTTCCCTTCTACCCAACTTCTTTGACCCTGCTGCTTTCTCTCCCTGGCTTCTTTTAATTGCATGCATCTGGCCATCAGTTCTCCCAGACTTCCTCTTCCCAATCCCTGATAACCCTCTAACTCCTGCAGCAATCCTCCCACATCAATCAAGAAGCCTCAAAAGTTTCTCCTAGGCTAGCTGCTGCCTTCATACCATGCATATGCAGTGTTCTGTGGATCAGGGAATTCCCCCGAATACATTATATGGCCACAGTCTGAAGAATGTGTTGAAATTCTTCTGTATTATATGACACATGCAAGATGTGAAGACCTCAGCTAGCCTAGAAGAGATTTCCAGTTTCCTGAAAACAACATCTCCCTTTCCAATGGTGTTTGTAGGTTCTCCATCAGATTAGGGAGACATTTGGGGCAGAATGAATTTACAAATAGAACTGGTGGTAATTTTTTTGTCAGAACAGTTTTCCATCAGAAAAATGACATTTTGATTAAACTGAAACATTTTGAGAAATATTGATTTCCACAACATTTGGCTTAGAAAATAAATTGGGGAAAAAAATAAAAATGTCAAAATGTCCCTTCTCTTATATTTTTGGAATGAAAAGTTTCAATTTTTCATATCAGAATAACTAAATAAAAAAGTAAAAATTACAATGAAATGCTTCACATTTATCAAAATGAAACATTTCAATTGATCCAAAAATAACTTTTTTTCCCAAAATTTCATTTTGTAAAAAAAAATGGAAATTGTGTCTTTTTTTCCCTCAATTTGGGATATATATATATTTTAAATCTCAAAAAAATTTTGTGGGATGGAAAAATCTGTTTCCTAACCAGCTCTACTTATGACTGGGCAGAAAGGTTTCTTATCCAAACCAACTCTAACCTTCAAAAATGCTTGGGTTGATGTCAATGTTTGGCCTGAGGTTTGGTTTGGCGGGTATTTAGTTTTCCATAGCATTCACCCATCCCTAGTAGAGATACAGCTCTGAGATGGAATAAAAGAAAATGAAACTCTGTAGAAAAAACATATCCCAAAATGAGCTTTTATTTTTAAAAAATATAAAATAAAATCATTAGAAAATAATGTTTCTTATAATGAGATCAATTGTTGCATTAGCAGATGCTATGTGAAATTGACCAAGTACAAATCTGATCTAGAAACATCAGCTATAATAATATTGTCTGGTGAAAAGGGTGAAAGAAAAAGGATTTATTAACTTTGTGTTGATAAATGAGCCTTTCTGGAGACTCAGAAGTTATTTTTGAACCATTTTTACAGCTCTTTAGTGAGCCAGCAGCAGGATCCTTTTGGGATTTCACCAGTGTCATTCTCAGAAACTTTCTTTCTAAATCTCATGAGTTGTGCTCAGGTGCAGAGATTTAAGGATGTGCTATTCCTCACATCAGCTGCACAGGATGGACTCTCGCCCATACTGTCAGCACCTTGTGAACAAGAAAAGGCCTTCTTTGTGTGCTTTCTCAAGGCACTACAACATGGCTATCTTATTCTGTTTCAAATTAAAACTGGTGATGGTTTCCGCTGGTTTTGCTTTGTAAAAACAACTTTACATTCTTTAACTGTTCTCCGATTGCTGTGCACTGTGGGAGGGTGCAGGGATATGCAAATTGTATTGTCTCACTTTGCTTCCCTAGTTTTTCTTTCCTAGCAAGCCTGGAAATGAAGAATTGGGGCTTTCGACATGGGCACAGAGACAAAAACGAGCAAAGATTTGGTTACTTGATTTGGCCATAAAATCAGACCTTTGGGGAAAGCAAGCAGAATAGCTGCATCAGTACCTGCAAAAGTGTTATCATCTGCCTCCATCTGGCTTCTACAATAGATCACGGTCAGGGTGCATCTCATTCATGATCATTAAAGAAATACTCAGTTGTAAGACTACAATACATCAATGAGTTTTGCAATAAGGTCCTGATCCAAAACTCACTGAAGTAAATGGAAAGACCAACACTTACTTCAGTTAGACCCTAGATGAGATTGAAATTACACATCAATAGGCACTGCTTTGAATTTAAAAGCCATCAGTTTACTAATGGTGCCTATCCATAATATCTGAGGTTCTATAGATTCTGTCTATAAGGAACAGTGGGGAAATATCCATAGTGTGCTGCAGAAACTGTGGTCAAATGACTCTCTATTGATGAGCTTTCATATACACAGACAGCTACATACTCTGTGTGTGTGTGTAGTACATGTGTGCACAAACAACAAGGGTGCTTAGTAATTGCCTGTGATTAATTATGTGTTTACTGCATGGAACTACTCAGTAATTATTTGAATATTTTCCCAGTTGTTATTTCAATACTATGTATCATGTTGTATCATACATTCATCAGAATTGGGTTGGGAGAAAAACCAAAGGAAAGACTGAGCGGTATGTGGCTGCTATCACCTTGAAAACACTCATGCCCATGCTTAACTTTACTGATATATGTAATCCTGTTTATGCCTAATGGCAGTAAAGTTAAGCACATTCATAGGATTGGGACCATACAAAGTAGCAGGGTCCGTTGCAAATTCTGCCTTCTGTTATACCAGTGTAAATCTCTGAGCTAGCTCTGCTTTTCCACACGTCACTCATTTTAAGTGCACAGTAAATAATATGCAATGATTTTTAGGATATATTGTGTAGCTCACTGAATAGAAACTATAGATTTCCTGTATATATGTTGGAGGTTATACCAGCTTTAAAAAAAAAGAGAGAAGAGTTTTGACGTACTCAAGCTGTACGCACAATCCCAGAGTAGATGGATGTTTCTTGCTGAAATGTACAGCAGTGTTTACCTGGTGATATTTACATTCTAATTGGTAGCCCACACTAGAGTGGGTCAAAATATTTGGTTCAGAATGGGGGGCAAGTTTGGATAAAACATGGCCTTTTTTAAAAAAAAATGCAAAAAATTAGTGTTTTCCAAATTTTGCAATTCTTTGAATAAAAAAAAATCAAAAAGCTTTTGGCTTGCAGATTTTTGGTTTCCCCCCTTTTTCCCCTTTCATCCTCCAGTTCTCCTTTCCATCCCATTTATCTTTTCCTGAACATTTCGCCAAGTCCCCAGAACGCTGACTGAGGCAGAGGTCCCATAGAAAAAACACTGTGGGACCATTTAATTGAAGACTGTGTCATAATAATGTATATGTGCAAGGGGGACAAATTGGAGTTGCCTAGCTCACTTTAATTCTAGCATTTGCTAAAGTTTGAATGCTTGATTTTGTAACTTTAACGATGTTCTTTTAATGCCGTTTTTGGGTGTGTATGTGCAATAAAATGTATAAGGCAAATTTTGCATGGCGTGCATTTTTCAAGCTTGCATCTCTGACAGCTCTGCAGAAACATAAGCATTGGGTTCAAACAGTCTTCCTCACAGTTCCCAGGAGCATTATGAAGTAAGTGATGTGATCAGGCTTTAAATGGAAAACAGTCCAAACAGCTCTGGAATATAATTATATGAACACCCACATCTACACAGGCTGTTTCTCCTTCCTTTTTCTCCTTCCTCCCGTTTATTAATGTATTTTGCAATGTGGTGAGGTTTTCAGACTATCCTTCTCAAATATATAATCCCTGTCATCATGGTTATTCTATGTAATTAATGATTTTCCTCAGTTAATTCCATATTTTTGATTAATTGCATTCTACTGGGAATACAGAATCTTATAGGGGACAATGTCTTTTAATTGATTTTATTTATAAAAATGTGAGTACACATTGTATAAAACATGTTTCGACAAAAAGCAAAAGGAATTTAATCATCACATTTGCTATGCATCATTAATGTGAGCTGTTCACATTGGCTGAAATGCAAAAATGATGACATTGACAATATCGTGTGGTGCTGGGATTCCCAAATTTCATGGTCACTAAATCAAAGCATCACATTGCTTCATCAGTTTCCCTACTGTGCTGAAGTCAGTGGCAAAATTCCCATTGACTTAATTAGGACCAGAATTTCACCCCTTTTAAAGAATATAATCCCCCCCCCCCCACACACACACCCTTCCTTCATCTCTGCTCTACTCCAGTGTTCTTGGCTAACTCCAATCTGAGGGCCATATGGTAGTGTACCTTTTTACATTGAACTCCCCATTGAAAATAATTGAGATTTCTGATTTTTAAGCATTAAAAATCTATATTATGGAGATTTTTTATGGCTCTCATCACATAATAGGACATAGTTTGGCCCCCTAATATCAATTGATCTGGAATGAAGTTCCAAGCAAACTGTGATGGAAAAATGTCTGTCTAGCTAATCTCTCTGTCTGTTCTTTGTAGATTCTTGTACTTCCACCATTATCATGGTATCTGAGATCTTTACAGTAATGCATTAAGCAATGTGACTAAATCTGATAAGCGTGATCCACCCTCTTCACAGGGGAAAATTATCTGGGCAGTGCAGTGATTTTGTTTTGGTAGTTGTTGCTGTTGTTGTTTTGGTGTGGGGGAGTGGTTTATATACACAGCACTGTGTATGTTTGTATTTAAAAAAAGGTGCCCAAGGAGCGTGCCTTGCACTTGGACTAGAAGGTGGTGAGGACTGTGATCATTCTTAGTTCCTGGGAGAGTTCATTCCAGAGTGTCCAACCAGCCCCCTGAGAAAGCTCTGCCTTCTGCATAGTTGTGATCTACACTTATGGTAGAACCTTCTCTTGTGTCTAAAGAGCAGAGTCAACTATTGTCCTCGTCTCAGAGTTTTAGACAATGTTTTGGTTAACCTGGGCCTAGGCCATTGAGTACTTTGAAGATCTGGGTCTCACTTTTTATCTTCAATGGTAATATGATGGACAGAGAGAGTAATAGCCAACTGAAGATATAGAAAATAGCAGAAAGGAATTTGACAAAAAGAGACAAACTTTTTACTTTAATTTTTCAAAACCTCTACTAGCCAATTCTCATTGATTAATTTGGCTTTCTAGCTCTCTGTGCTGTTTCTTGTAAAATTAAAAGCATCCACTGCTGTGTTCTGGTGGGCAACACAAGAGGTCAATGGAGCAATATAGTGGAGAGAATATAGGGTTGGGTTTTCAAAAATGCCTGGTAGTAAAATTTTCAAAAGCATCTATGGGAGTCAGGTTCCTAAATTATTTAAGCACTTGAAAAAATTAGCCTATGTGGTTTATATTTACACGACCCATGGACTTTTGATGGGACTTGTGTTCCTAAGTCACTTAGGTGCATTAAAATCTTACCCATAAATTTAACCCACAAATCAGGAAGAGTTTTTACTATAGAAGTAGGGTTTTGTTTAATGCAACAGATTGACAGTTGTAATGTTGTCCAATTTAGAAACACCTTTCATCTACAAGAATCCCAAAGAGCTTTACAAACTTTGCAAATCATGCCATTGATGTACCCCCATCTTGGGTATTTAAATCCTAATTCAAACTTCAGTGGGTTGCAAAGGGTATGTCTACACTGAAAAAAAGAAGACCCACAACAGTGAGACTCAGAGCCTGGACTCCAGCCCCAGCCTCTACCCTGCTATTTTTAGCCCTGGAGCATGAGATTCACAAATCAGTTGACCCAAATGACTCTGACACCTGGAGATGGGGGATGGGTGGGTCTCAAGGAAGAATGGAGAAACCATCAGTCCCTGACTGAATATTGCATCCTAGTATTGATTGTGACAGGAACAAATGTGGTGTAAACAGGACAACACTGTCCTCTCAAGGGTGAGAGCTTCTTCAATTATTTAAACAAAAAAAAAATCAACCAAAGGCAAACTACCTTGGAATTTGACGGGATTGAAGTTATCCACGTTTTGAATAGCTAAATGCACTAACACCCTTCAAAGACCCAAAGGATGAAATCTTAGTCCCACTGAAGGCAATAGGAGTTTTGCCTTGTCTTTAATGGGACCAAGATTTCACCCATAGGGTTGACCCTTAACAACAATGAAATCTGTCTCACTTCATCCCTCTGCACTTAAAAACATCACAAAACTTTGCTTCTTTCCCAAAGGCAGTTTAGTTTGACCATTGTTGGCCCTATGTTTATTACCTTCCCCTTTTGGTTCCTCTCTCTCTCCCTCTCTTTTTAATGGGACCCCTTCATTTGATTTTATGTGTTTGCATTTTAAAAGGGTGATATTTTACTATGGTTTTTTTATACTGCTTTTTCTTTTTGTTCTGTTCTACATCATGCAGAATGCATTGACAGGGGTTTAGGGATTACATACAGAAATAAAACAATTTACACAAAAGTTCCCCCTTATGCTTCACAGCATATTTGTAAATATGAAGGAATACACTTTGTAAAAGTAAAGAAGTTTGAGTAAAATGGGGCCTCATTAAAGCACATTACTATCAAATCTCAGCTGAAAACTAGAATGAGACCACCAGAAGTTTTTATTAAGAACATTATTGGGTTTGCTGATTTCTGAAGTGAGCATGAATCAGGTTTTACTATATCCACACCTAAATTATGATACACAGTTAAAACTACCACCAGGATAATCCATAAATACTTAAACCATTAATATAACTTTGGTAGCTCTTGCCAATCCCTTTCAAAGATAACGCTGCTCTGGTTCAGTCTCTGAACAACCATTAGGCACCCTACAGAATTGATATTGGAAATATTCTGATTTAGGGTTTCTTTCTGAACTCCCCCACAGATTTATATTTAGTCTGTGTTTCTGTGCCTATTTTATAAACACAGGCACCTGAGACAAAATAATAATAGCATGAAAATGACCAACCTCAGCAATGGTGAATATATTGATAGACATTTTACCTTATCATTCCATGGAAAGTCTTCAGGGCCAGGAGAAAAGCATGGCCTTTTGTTGAAGCAATGGTCCCTAATCTAAGATTCACATCGATTTATCCAGCACACTGATATTTTAGGTAAAAAACAAACAGATAATAGGGTTATAGAGAAGGATGTGAATTTCATCAGTCATGCATATCCACTGGATAATTGACTGGACCACCTAAATGTTGTATTTTTCCTCCTTCCCCCCCCTGCTGTTGGTGATGGCTTATCTTAAGTGATCACTCTCCTTACAGTGTGTATGATAAACCCATTGTTTCATGTTCTCTGTGTGTGTGTATATAAATCTCTCCTCTGTTTTTTCCACCAAATGCATCCGATGAAGTGAGCTGTAGCTCACGAAAGCTTATGCTCTAATAAATTTGTTAGTCTCTAAGGTGCCACAAGTACTCCTTTTCTTTTTGCGAATACAGACTAACACGGCTGCTACTCTGAAACCTGTTAACTAGGGCTGTATATCAAAGCTTTTCTTAGCAGGTCAGTTTTAGATTTTAAAGCTTTTATCTTTCCAGAGTATATTTCATGTCCTTAAATCAGTTTGTGGTATTATTTGTCTGGTTGGACTAATTCTGTTAAATTAATTGCTATCTGCAGTAGCAAATGTTATTTACTTTATTAAAGGGGGAAGACAGAAAAGATCAGACATGATATGTTGGTTAATGCATATAGGAAAGAAAATCATATTTTCCTTTCCATTTACAGTAAACTAAGTAATAAGCATTTTATGTGTCTTCATTTAACTGCTCATTTGATTTTCCAGCTGGGACTGTTACCACTGCATTAGCAAAGAATCACTCTTGGAAAAGACTAGATGTTAAATTATACTTTCAGATATCTTGACAAGCTAGATTTGGCAGTGTTTTCTCAGAGAACAAGCTAGACTATATATTTCAGAGAAATTAAAACCATATGGTGACACCTAAAAAAATAATAATCTGGAAGCACCATTGGACTTTGCAAAATGTATATAAATTAAATATAGTCAAATTTCTTTAGAAAGGGTCAATTTGGACCAGCTATAATGCTTCACTTGTATTCCAAGAACTGTATTATCAATATACTAATTCTATTAGCCACAATAGGAGGTGACTTAATTTGGGATGATTGATTGAGTTTCTATTAATAGTCTGTTCATCTCTATATTAAATACAATGCTTTACTTTGGTTGCCTTCAACATTAGTGATTATTCTTCATATTATTGTATGTTGACTAGAGCCCTTAATCAGGATTGGGCCCCACTGGTCTAAGGAATTGTTTCAAATCTTATAACTGATATAAAAGCATTATGCATTTAAGGCCTGATCAAAAGCCTGCCGATGGCAATCAAAATATTTTGCTTGGTTTTGGATCAGGACTTTATATAGTGTTTTATATCTTCCAAATGTTTTTACACATATTAATTAATTAGTCCTCATACCTGTGGGGAGGTAGTTAGCACCATTCCATATACATTATTGAATTAACTACCTTCAGGTATGAGGACTAGTTAGCTAATATCTGTAAGACCATTTGGAAGATATAAAGTTTTATATAAAAGTCTGGATCCAAAGTGATGGGAAGATCACAACTGCCTTAGATAGTTATTATCCCCATTTTACAGATGGGGAAAGCTCTGGCACAGCAGGTGCATGATTTTAATTAAGCCCTAAAGTGAGTCAAAATGGCATATCCAGGAGTTATGACCATCAGTCCCCATTTATAGCTAATATAGACCACAATAAGTAAAGGAGTACTTGTGGTACCTTAGAGATTAACAAATTTATTTGAGCATAAGCTTTCGTGAGCTACAGCTCACTTCATCGGATGCATTTGTTGGAAAATACAGAGGGGAGATTTATATACACAAATCTCCCCTCTGTATTTTCCACCAATTGCATCCAATGAAGTGAGCTGTAGCTCACGAAAGCTTATGCTCAAATAAATTTGTTAGTCTCTAAGGTGCCACAAGTACTCCTTTTCTTTTTGCGAATACAACTAACACGGCTGCTACTCTGAAACCTGTCATAGACCACAATGCCACCCAAAAATCCTAGGGCAATCATTTTAACTGGGCCAGCATTTGTTAGCAATTTGAGCCCATGCCAAATCAATGAATGGGATGAAATTAAAAATAAGAGTGGCATTTCAGTCACTACAAATTAAAGAGATCAGTGCCCATGATCCCACAAGCTGGTTTAGTGGACTGACCTGTGTAATTGTTAAATACCCTGGTACATTGAACGACAGTAAACTACTGAAAGGTAGCAGCATACAGAACTTATACAATTCAATACATTCTCTAAACTTTGGTACGTGGGGTCTGCTCTTCCACCCTTGCTAGTATATTGTCTAGTGGTATGCTCACCTTTGCTACTTATGTATTTCTTCTTAGATAGTATGAGTTCCTCAATATTTAGTCTCAGAACCATCATTTCTGTGTTCCTTCTGTTGGTGGAGTTGACATCAAACCAGTAAGCCTAAGTCTTACCCTGAATTCTCCCATCCATTCCCCTCTACAACTTTTTGTCTTACTAAAATAATCATCAGCATACGTATACATATGCCTATAACCCTTTCAAAATTCTATATACATTATTTTGATACTATCTTTCAGTTATCTTTTGTCTTTACTCGTCACAGATCATCTATCTCAAGCCTGAGTCTCTTGGACACATGGTGATATATTGTTCAACTGAGCAGCTCAGGCCAGTTGAAATGAGCTAGCAGAATTACCTCTTCTTTTAATTCCATCTTGCTGGTAACAAAAAAATGGGAATTTTCTAAACATGATGCAGATTTTCTTTTTTCCACTTTTTGGTCAAAATTCAAATCATGAAAGGAACGCTGTAAAAAAGGAGCTGACTTCCCCCAATGAACAGGTTGCCTGCATTTTCCATTTCCAGTGGTCACACATTTCTCAGCACATTTGTATATGTAAACTGGAGTAGGTGCTGGGTATAATTATGATGTCACAATAATGTCATTTCCCTTTACCAGTTACTGGAATCCATACGTAAAAGAAAAACATGTTTTTCTTCTGCAGCAGCTGCTAAGCCACTGAATTTTTATGGACTCCCCCTTCAGTTTCACGCACTCTGCTGTCCCACTGTAAATCTGTAGTGATCCCATTGCAATCAGTTGCGTTACACTGGTGAAACTACAAGCAGAACTGGGCCTAATCTGCTATCACTATGCACAAAAGTCTGCCCAGCCTTACGTCTCCATTATAATCAACAGAATTCCATAGCATGCAAGGAAGGCCAGAAACGGGCCCTGAGTCAACAATGATGACTCGCATCTGACGAAGTGGGTATTCACCCACGAAAGCTTATGCTCCAATACGTCTGTTAGTCTTTCGGGTGCCATAGGACTCTTTGCCCCTTTTACAGATCCAGACTAACATGGCTACCCCTCTGATACTTGAATGATGGCTCGGAGTCAGTCGGCACCTGGACCTGCTGCATCCTGAATTTATCTGAGAAAACCAAGCATCCTGCCTCACAATCATATTAGGAATCCAAAAATCAGCAAGGCATTTGACAAAATGCTTTGCAAAAATCCATAGAGCGGACAAACGGATTCAGGAATCCAGGCACTATCTGCAAATTCAATGTTAATTCAATAGAGAGACGTTGGAGGAGGCATCAAATCTGCGTTTACTTGGATCCAGTGTCCCCAGTATGATGAGCACTTGGGACCTGATCCAAAGTGTACTGAAGTCAATGTCAGTCTTTCCATGGACTTCAATAGACTTTGGATCGGGTCTTTGGCAGAGAAGGGCCATGGTCTGAGTAGGTCTGGCCCTGCGGGAGAGCAGATGAAGTCTCCCCCCTTTCTGTGTCAGATACAATCTTATTCATTAAGCTCAGAGGGATCCAGAAGTGGGTAATGTTAGTATTTAGAGGGCTTCTAGTTTCCCAAAGGGGATGGATAGAGGCAAGATCACACTGCCCCCTCCTCCATGGAAAGCTGAGCTGTTCAAGCTTGTAGTTCTCCCTGCATTAGCTGGAGACATTAGAAGTCTTGACTAGGGAAGGTATCCTCCAACCTCTACCCATAACACAGGATTTTTTTGCCTTAAAAGCACAACCCAGCACCATATATGGTCAAATATAAAACTTATGTGACTAACATTTTGTAAGGATCCACGAGATTAAAAACTGGGGTTTGCAGAGTCTGGGGGAACTGAGGTTCCAATATCAGCTACTGGGAGGCCAAGCAGAGTCCCTGCAAACAGCACTGTGGAGATGTAGTGATGCAGGAAATACCCCCAAAGGGGCTGAGCAATAGGACCCTGCAGCCCTCTGATCGGCCCACACTTACTATTTAAGGCTGGGGGGTGCCCTTGGAAGTTTTCTGGACAGCGATGCAGACTCCTAGCTTGCTGCAGCTCCAGGCTTCATCTTGTTGTGCTTTCCAATCTCCAGTGTCTGTCCCCGGTCTGACTCTGACCCTGACACTTGCCTATTGATCCTGGCTCTAGCAATTACTGTGATCCCTGCTTGCAGACTACTGTCTCGTGGCTGTCCTTGACTCTGTGACACCAACCCACCAGTGACCACTAGGCCTGCCTGAACCTTGGTCCCTTAGACATTTGATCAAATATGTCTCTATATAAACAGCATTATTTGGAATAGGTATTGTTTTCATATGG
Organism: Dermochelys coriacea; assembly: GCF_009764565.3. NCBI lineage: Eukaryota > Metazoa > Chordata > Testudines > Dermochelyidae > Dermochelys > Dermochelys coriacea. The sequence continues at coordinate 5,364,921 of NC_050081.1, forward strand.
GAAACATAGTTTTCATTTCTTATTTTCTGTTAACAAGAAAGCATGTAAATGTTTTCAGCTGTATTATATTCTAAAAAGCAAAGCCATCAATTTCCCCTCTCCCCCTTTCCTGTAAACTCCCAGTGTATTTACTAATTTGGCTATGATGACAATTAGTTCTGTGCTAAGGGACTAGATGGATTTCTCTTTTTGGGTCCCTTCCAGCTAAAATGTTACCATTTCAAATACAGAAGCCTATGGTTAATGAACTCCAGAAAGTGTAAAATACTACGGCCTTGCAGTTACATGATCACCCTTCCGAACAGAAGCACCAATATCTAACAAGGCAAGCTACTGTTCTACCCTTTAGAAGAAGCTCATAAAAAGTGGGTTTAATTTGACTGGGAAAAATAGACCAAAAAAACGTGGTGTAAGTTCCCTGATGGAAAAACATGGCTTCTATTATGAAGCATTCCCACCAAATGTCTTGGAAATTAGGCAAAGTTAACATGTCCAGTTGGAGCTGGGCCAGGAAATGAACAGTGGATGTTCTCTTGTAAAAATCCTGAAAGCTGCAAGTAACCCATAAACAGTTTGTAGAATGAGTCAAAATGGACTGTTTTATGTTCCCTAATGGAAGTACAGCTTATTTGTACATGGATTCAAAGTAACAATGTGATGTCATCAAATGATTTAAGGTCAGAAGCATAGCAAGAATCAATATACAGTGGTGGATGGAAACATCCTATTCTTACTGAAATATTTAGGAGGAACCACCAACTCTTGGGTTTGTTTTGGCCTTTATGAGCTAGCATTGGAAAACCTCAGCAACTATATTACTGGAATTATAAGATGGGAAGGTTAACCATAAGTCTGAGTAGGGGCAGTAAAACTTTTATGTGGTTCATAGGAATGGAAAAATTGCCCATACATAATCAAACCATTGATCAGTGGAGACCTATAGGGCAATGGTCTTGATGCTTCATAGGAAGGTGAACCCCCTCTGTACAAATTACCTGCCAGTTGCTCAGTGGTCTCACTTGAGATGTCCCCAAGTCATGAAGCTCAGCTCCACAGGGGTTTGAATCTGGTATTCTGATTTGGATTTATCTCATGGAAATGGTCCAAACCTGAAAAGTCTGGATTGAGATCTGAACTTCCCCAGTGTCTGAGAGGATGTTCAGGATCATTCTTTTGCAATGACATAAAGAGGTGGGAGGGGAACAACTTCCGAAACCCAAGGGCCATCAGCACATGCCCTGAAACATGAGATTTGATTCCCTTTTCCTGCAACATGGTCTTAATCTAAAGGGGATGTCGTGGGGGTCTGTGGTGGAGAAACAGATGGTAGGAACATTAACTGACACTGAGAGCTGAACTTTCAAAGTCTTAAGAAACATGAGCTATGAAAAATCCTGCACATCTTGCAGACAGAACCCAGAATTAGGGTGCACAAACTGTATGCTCACAAAGAGGTAATCCTAAAAGCAAGCACAAAATTTTTCACACACAGTAGGATACCCACAGATCCTGGAGAAACTGAACTCACAGAGAAAGAAACAAAGGTTGGTTCATGATTGGTCTCTGCAAACAGACTCATAGATCCTGCTAAATTTGTAAAGTTCCAGACAGCACAAATCACATATATATGGATATTAATCAGTTAAAATCTGTTTGACCTGCTGACAATGTACAATGCTATCTAGTGCTACCTAATATCATGGATTACAAAGGAGCAGATCTCAAGAGGTTCATATTATACGTTTGGTTAGGGCAAAGATCCAAACATTTGAATGCTTCTCTGAATTTATGAAGCCTTCAGAATCAGGCTGAACATTTCTAAAAAGAACAGGCTTTCTAGTGATAATTCCAACACTCTGGAAGGGAATACAACAAGAACAAACTTTCTCATAGAGTTTCAACATTTCCATGTCAGATTCAAGCCAAGACCCTGCAGTGTGTTGAAGAAGGATCCGAACATTTCAGAAGCCTAAAAGAGGTTAGGTATGAAGGAGATCTTTGAATCAACCAGTATTAAAAGGGCTGTTCTTATTTATCCCAGATCAATTTACCCATCCTTATATTAGCTGAGGTGATGGGCAAATATGATGCACCTATTAATGAGGGACGCCAATGTACGTGGCTTGGTCTCCCTCATTAATAGGTGCATCATATTTGCCCATCATATCAGCTAATATATGCAAATAGGTGTTTAGTAGAGAACGGCCTGATGCACCAGAACTCAATACCACCAATTTAGGATATGGCATTGGGATTCAAACCTGGTTCCAAATTTGATGCCACTGTTTATACAGTCCCTTTTTAGTCTCTGTTTGTATAGGACCAAGCACAATAGAGTGCTGGTTCATGATTAGGACTTCTAGGCATTAGAAATAAATAATAATGATGGGCTAAATCAGAACCCACTGTCCAAATATGCTCAAATATTTATTT